>NC_081300.1:41370333-41679416 GCF_030435805.1 Mustela lutreola
TACCTTTTCTCAAGTACTAGAATAAATTAATGGCTTAGCATAATTCCAAGTAGGCATTAAATTCTTTTAGGGGCTGTTTCTTTTTTTTTTTTTTTAATTATTCTGTGAAGTACAGATCTTAATACCAAAGCTTTATTATCCAGAGTTTCCAGAGCACATTCTGGAAAGTAAATTTTAATCAAATATTCTGTGGCCTTTAGAAAATGCAAGGTAACTTGGCATGAATTTAAAATATAAGTGGATATATTTTTCTTTTTTGTAAACTCTTCATTTCATCACTACTTTAAATTTTCTACTGGCCTCTCTTTCTCTCTTTTCCTGTGTGGGAAGTTACTCTGGAAAAACCGATGTCTTTTTGTATCCATATAAAAGGATTTTTCACAGGAATGAAGTACCTTCTATGTTCTGGCAACTTGCTTTTTTTTTTTTAAATACAAATTTGTTGAAATCGCTTTAATATATTGTATATATATTGTTTAAATGCAGTTTTGAATGTTTGAAAACTATATCATATTTGGTTTCAAATGAATGCTTTTACAGAGAAAAATAAATGCATGTTTTAATTGTACATACAGTTAAATATTTTTTATTTTGTGATATTAAAACACATTTTTCTCTTAGAAAATGCAGAGGATGGAAAATACAGCTTTTGGGGAATTCTAAACATGGTGTGTAGAGGTTTCTGTGGATACTCCATGGATTATATTTCTGTAATACTGATATATAGAGAATTAAACTGGAAAGTAGATGGTTTTGAATGTAAGGTGGGGGGGAATCTGATGAATAAAATAGAAAAAAGTGTTGTTATATTCTAGCTCTCCACTTTAACAGATGCAATTTATGGTATAAGTTGATATCAGGGTTTTGGTAAGTTTTTATTTGGAAAACTAAAACTCATGTCTTTAATATGTGAGAATAATAATATGTGGATATGTATGATATGATAGATATGATATGATATCTCACAATAATATGTAGATATATATACACACACACATATCTATATATATGTATAGATATGTGTATATATATATGAGAATATACGTGTATATATTCTTTCTGTGGTTCATCACTATGTCTTATTTGAAATAATATTTAAATACTTCCTACAGATTTCAAATGGAGATACAGATCATTAGATATGTAGCAGAGAATGGTGCTTAATAGCATGGTTTTAAAGATTATTTATTTATTTATTTATTTGACAGAGAGGGCGAGCGATCACAAGTAGACGGAGAGGCAGGCAGAGAAAGAGAGGGGGAAGCAAGCTCCCTGCTGAGCAGAGAGCCTGATACAGGGCTCAATCCCAGGACCTTGGGATCATGACCTGAGCCAAAGACAGAGGCTTTAACCCACTGAGCCACCCAGGCACCCAATGGCATGGTTTTAGAGACAAATTGTTGTGTTAGGTTATTGGTTCTACCTGTTTAGTAGTATTAGGAACTTGTACAACTTACCTTTCTGTGTTTCAGTTTTCTCATCTGAATAATTGGATAAATGCACTTAAATACTTAAAAAAGGAGGTGCCTGGGTGGCTTAGTGGGCTAAGCCTCTGCCTTTAGCTCAGGTCATGATCTCAGGGTTCTGGGATCAAGCCCTACATCGGGCTCTCTGCTGACTGGGGAGCATGCTTACCCCTCTCTCTCTCTCTGCCTGCCTCTCTGCCTACTTGTGATCTTCTCTGTCTGTCAAATAAACAAACAAAATCTTAAAAAAAAAATACTTAAAAAAGTACCTGGCATGTAATGTAGAAAAAATAAATCTTATTTCCATAGACAATGAAGAGCTTAGTCAGTGGTTGGTGAATTTAGTTAATATCTAATAGATCTTAGAAAGAAATGCTTGATTTTTTTTTTCATGTTTCTAGTAACTTAGAATTTGCAAATTATCATTATTGTTAATATCTTATCTAGATGGAGATGAAAGTTTGAGTCAGCAGCTTGTTAATGAAAGAAAATTATCCTGAGTTAAGGAAAATCAGACCAGGATTAAAAATAAAATTTGTATACCCTGTATTGTCAGATAGAGAGCCCTTCCTCCTCTAACAGTTCTGTTTCTAAGGTAAAAGCAAGGGAATGGAAAGCAGTGATAAGTGGTAAAGGAAAAGATGGGGTCATAGTCAAAGACATTCAGTCAATTTTCATGTTTAGGAGGAGAAATGGTTCCTTGAGAGGATTGATTGATGATTCACCAAAGGTCTTATTCACACGTCAAGAGAAATTTGCATATATATTTTCAATACCTATGCCATAACAACTCTCCATTTTACAGGGAAAGAAAACAGTTCTCAGAGAGCTCAAGCAATATATAAGGTCATTTTCACCATTTAGTAAATAAGAAGATTGAGGCTAAGAAAATTTATGAATTACCATTGGAGAAAATAATAAAAAGCACCAAAAAACATACTTTCAGAAACTTAGGATTATAAACAGGCATAATGTCATAATATACAGGTTCTTTTCTTCCTTTCTTTAATGGCTATTATATGTATATCTTCTCATATTACTATTGTCTTTCCTAACAATAATCTTGGAGTCATCAATTAAAAAGAGGTGTTTTAAGTTTTGTGAATCATTTTAACATTCAAAGTTTCAAATAAATGTACTAGTTACCATTCTAACTGGATGGAAATCGTCTATATAAAACTACCATACTTCTGCCTTTGCAAATCATACCTTTTAGTATTTCAGATATAATTTAGAATGACAGGAAAAAGAGCTATTCTTAATTCATGTTTTTAAAAAGAAAAGTAAAATTCAGAACTAGTAGGCTCTTGTTCTAAATTTAGAACATATAATTTTCCACTGTGTTCAAAAGTTATTTAACTGCAGTTAATAATGTATTATTTACTCTAACATCAGGTCTAAAGAATTGCAACCATTTGGAATGTTATCTACATTTTATCCTAAAACATATTTTTGAAGCCATGTCATCTACAGTATTTTTCTGTAGCTATTAACATCAATTTAGTCTGCAAAATGCTAAAACATGATTTGCTATGCTCGGCCACCTTTCTGGTCTATGTCGGAAAAGAAATGTCACAGGTTTACATATGAGTAGATCTGTCTACATGACGATCAGGTCTACTGATTAAATCTAGATTTAATATCTGATCAAGCCAGAATATTTCTGGCTTTCCTTTGTCCGAGGGCAGGGGGTAGGTGGCCTTTTCTTCTACCTCCAAGGGATTTACATGATCCCTTTTTGAAGATTTGTTACCGATCTTTTGTTTAGCAAAGTGCATTGATAAGCAACACAGGGTGTAAAATTTGTGCATGTGAAGGATATCTTGCATGTGCCATGGAGCTGTATTTCCCTAGATTTGAAGTTAAGTGAATATTGGGAGCAAGAAACCTGTGAAAAGGGGAAAAGAGACTTTTCTAGCTGCTCCACAAAATAATCTGTTCTGCAGGCCAGTGGATTAAGAGGCAGATTCAGAAAGAAGACTTTCTGGTTTAAACCTGGGTCTACTCTCCCCTCGCTCTGTGATTTTAGGTTCCCTAACAATTAAAATTTTGTTAAAATGGTATCTTACTTACCAATCCTCCATGATTTTTTCATCTCTTTAGTAACAAAAGATAGGAATCGCAAAGAAAAACAATTGATACATATATCACAAACAGCAAAAATTGCAGATTACTTACCTTATTCCCAAAAGTAACTCCCAGATGTTTTTGAGATTCTTAATATGTGACCATTTATAGACTACTTAGCTCTATTATAATTGCCTTTTGTTATATTCACTACTCATTATTTTAACAAGTTATGTTAACATTTATTAAGTGCACATCCAAATTTTATGTGAACATTTATTATTCTTACAATTAATATAAACAAAAAAATACAGAACTATAATAATTCACATAACTGGATTTGGAGAGAAGGACACAGACATATCTGTACGATCATATACAAAAGGGCACATAGTAAGTTCTGTATAACTTGTACACTCCAAATAGAATGAAAGAGATGTTGTATCAAAATATAGTTCAAAAATAGTTGGTTTAGGGGGCTTGCTGAAACCTCTCTGGTGACCCGTTTGCTTAATCTATAGCTTAGACACTGGGCAACTATAATTGTTTTAAAATTATTCAGCCAGGGTTTTTGCAAAATCATATACCTTGGATTAAAGACTTACAGTTTGTTAATGCTCTTAAAAATGTGAAAACATTACCCAATCCATTACTGAAATCAGAGAAATATATACATACTTATTTTCCCTTTGTTAAAAATCATATTTCACATATCAATTCTAGATACATTTCTTACATCTATTCAAGAATAAAAGCTCTGAATTGCAAAGAAAACAATCAATATTCTGTAATAATTTGATGACAATTCTAACCGAATTGTATAGCAACACATTGTTTCCCTATAAACTTTGGCTTATGACATTTTCCACTATTTGGAGTTTTTGTTCTTGTATTCCATAGTTTTAGAAGTAAACGAATTCAAAGAACATCTTTGGGAATGCCTGGCTGGCTGGACTATCTTCCAGCAGAAAATCTTTGGTGGTCATCAGTAGCTAGCTACGTTTATGACTTTATCTCCCAGTACTGTAAAATCCACAGTGATCATGTTTATAGCATGCACTGAACACTGACATCTCTTCTACATCAAAGGTTTTATTACAATTTTGCCCCTAATGTACAAAAAGTCATCTACTCATAAAAAAAAAATTCTAGCAAATCTTTCACAATGAAGTATATATATAAAATCATGTTAATCTATTTCAAAATCTGAATAATAATATAATACGACTTTCTCATTTTAAATTTATCAGATTAAAAATTACTATCCTCAACACAATTTGAATATTATATTTGTATGAAAACATTATCCTGTTTTCCTGGTAGTTTTGCTTTGTGAGGGATCATGGGGGCATAATTGTAGGAACAGCCCTCCAAAGAAGCTGTTTTTAAATTTCTTCCATCTTAATTCACACTTCCTAGTTTCAGAGGAAGATTATATGCATATGTCCAGGGAAAAGATTAAGTGTATAATCTAGACTGATAGATACGTTACCAGTCATTTAATTACAGAAAGTTTCCAAGGGATCAAATAATATATATCTTTATTTTTCTTTTTCAAGTAAGTGGGATATTTTCTTTAAAGATTTTATTTATTTATTTTAGAGAGAGGGAGAGAGAGAGAGAATGAGGGGAGGGGCAGAGAGAGAAGGAAAGATTCTCAAACTGCCACTCCACTATGCCCAAAGCCCCAAATGGGGCTCAGTCACAAGAACCTGAGCTCATGACCTGAGCCTAAGCCAAGAGTTGGATGCTTAACCAACTGAGCCACGCAGGTAGCCCAAGATGGATATTTTTATTTCCTTCTTTATTTATTTGAAAGATTTTATTTATGTAGTTGAGAGAAAGAGAAAGCAGAAGCTGGGGGGTGAGCGGCAGAGAGAGAGGGAGAAGTAAGACTCCCTGCCGAACAAGGAGCCCAAAGACCGGCTTGTTCCCAGGACCCTGAGATCATGTCCTGACCCCAAGGTAGATGCTTAACCAAGCCACCCAGGCACTCCAAGTGGAGTATTTTTAAATCTTGTAGAGAATATGTTTTTAGGGATGAAAGTGATTGGGAACTGACCTATGATAAGGTTTTGAAAAACACAATAGATGTTGGGGCACCTGGGTGGCTCAGTTGGTTAAGTATCTGCCTTTGGCTCAGGTCACGATCTCAGGGATCAAGCCCCAACTGGGTCTCCCTAGTTAGCTGGCCTCCTGCTTCTTCCTCTGCCACTCCCCCTGCTTGTGCTCACTCTCTCTCTTTAGTTCTATCTCTAAAACAAATAAATAAAATCTTTAAAAAAAAATGCAATAGATGTTAGCAACACCTGGTAAAATCATATGGTTACTTTACTCATGAAACATACTAGGAAATATATACACATCTTCTCAAGGAGGATGGATGAGTTGAAAATCCACACGGAATAAAATCGCTCCCAAACCAGTGCCTATCTGTATTACAATGGGCATATTCTGGTCAAGTGTAAAGAGAAACACACAGAATTTACAGAGACTACAAACTCTGAACCCAGCCGGGATGTCCAAAAGCATTAGACTTTCAGGGCTTTCCCACCTTTACTTCTTCTCCCTCACCCCTTCCATCTCTTTGTCCTGCTTCTTCCACTGGAAGGTGTTTACAGTTTTCTAATCTTGAAGGGAAGTTTACAAAGGCTGAGAAGTGAGGAGAAGATGTGATTGGAAGAGAAGAAATCATTTGTTTCCTAGGAAAAGAAACAAAAGAAAAGAGTAGCGACAGTTTGGAAGTACGGCTGGCCAATATCACGTGACAAATGGAAACCCTGTCAATGCAGTGTCCATATTTATGGCTCCTTCTCTCATATTTACTACATGAGGTCACCATCAATTTAAGCAAAGACTCATCTGTTAAGCAGTGGCATCAGTTTTGTGAAGCTGTTGGCAATTGCTGTGAAAAAGTTAAAATGTTTCTGTTCCTAGGAACTTGCTTTCCAAAGCAGATTGTGAAACTGTGAAGAGAATCTCTAGATTCTCTAGAGATTGTCTAGAAACAATGTATCTACTGAAAACATTTTCACTCAATTCAGGGAGTGTTGTGAAAATCGGGAAGACTTGAGAGCTAGTCAAACTGGACCAGAAGTAAGAATATCCTAATGGCCGTACTGGGTGTGTTGTGAAAGGAGCTCTGACTGTCTCAGTTTTCAGGGGAACAAAATGTGATTTGGTCTATTCTGTATACCTGGCTTGGTGGGATCTTTGACTTGATTACTTGTTTTACTGTAGTTTAGTTATTTGAGCTGTTAGGTCTGCTATTTTGAATCAGGAGGAGACAATACCATTCTGCTGTGGAGTTAGAAAATAAAAAGTCAGTCAACATTTAAGAACTAGACACAAGGAGGGAAGAACTAATTCACTGTCTTTATAGTAACTAAAGAAAAAAATAAAATTTTGAAACTCCTCCAAACTACCAAACCCTAAAAAATATATATTAGTTTAGAACACAGTATGCATTATCTTCCCAATTATGCTCTGGTTGTTAAAGGGAATGATATCTGTTTACTTCAGAACCTAAGGTACACATGACCTTTTCAATGCATATTTTTCAGTTGATAGACGAATGATTTATTAATTTATGCTCTATGAAGACATATAAAGCTAAGGTACACCTTTCAGTTAGTGGGGTCCCATGCAATTTTTGAAAGAATTACCAAATGATTAAACAGCAACTTTGGTCTGGATTGTAGGAGACACGGCTCATGTGCTGGTTTAGGTAATCTCCGGTCCCACTGCTGACCATTTGGGCCCGGCCATCATAACTTGGTGCAGGGGCGCCTTACTGCGCTTCATCTCATGTGCGACCCGTGTGCTCTTGCCTCTCACTTGGGGCCCCTCCTGCGGATAATGAGTCTCTGGGTACTACACGATGTACTTTGGTACCCATGTATGCAGAACCCATAAGAACAAGGGATTTAACATGCCATAGGAATAATTTTGCCTCAGGAAAAAGGAGCCAGTGAATAAGTCTTTTTTTTTTTTTTTTTAATCACTATGTGGATTGTCTTAAAACATAGTTTGTTATTTTCCTAACAAAGTTCCTCATGACCAAATCATCACCACCACTTAACAGCAGCTTCAACAGTATCAACTTTCTAACTCTTCCTTTCTCTTTCTTCTCCCTCCCTCCTTTTGGGTTTGTACTTTTTATTAAAATGATACATATCTTTACTTCAATATCTGTGTTCTGGGAAAGCCAGGCTGAGGCATGGGAATGAGATTTGAAAATTTCAGTACTGAATTTGGGAAGCCTTTCTCATGTGTGAATGTGTGTGTGTGTATCTGTAGTGCTTTGAGTATAGTTTAAAGCTTAATAAATAAATACAAAAGCAGTACCTCATTTTTGAAGCAAATATAATAGTTTCTAAGATCATTCAAGTTACAGGAGCAGCTGGGTGGCTCAGTCAATTAAGTGTCTAACTCTTGGTTTCAGCTCAGCTTGTGATCTCAGGGTGGTGAGACTGAATCCCATGTCAGGCTTCATGCTCAGCTTGGAGCCTGTTAGAGTTTCTTTCTCCCTCTGCCCCTCCCACTTGTGCACATGTGCTCTCTCTTTCTCAAATAAATTAATTAAAAAAAAGATCATCTGAGTTACATATATTACCACTAGAAACATGAATTTAACTCTGAGTTTAACTCTACAACAAGCTTAGAAACGTTCACAAGAATCTTGGGTGTACATCTTTGTTATTCTTTGATACATTCTTCTTATTTCATTATATACTTATACACACATATGTGTATGTATATACACGTGTATATGTATATGTAGTCCAGAAATAAAAAAAATAAATGTATTAGAAGGGTTTATTAATATAAAAATTTACAGGGTAACTTATAGATTATATCTTCACTTAAGTGTTTCTCCTTCAACCCTGACATGTACTTCCATTTGAAAGAAGCCCCATAAGTACCACTCTTGTCTTCTCTCTACCCCTGTATTCATTTTGTTCTTTTGGAGGTAGAATAATCTCTATAATAGCTAGAAAAAGAAACAGATGCACCTTACTCTTTTCTCTTTTTTTACTTGAGAACAAAGATCTTTGGAAAAAATGCTCCCCCTAACTCCCAATCAGCTCAGTATGCTGTACATGAGTACAGCAGGATTGTCACATTCCCATACTATAGATGACTAATTATAGCAAAACTTTGTGGTTCATTATTAAGGAACACATTGTTCCTGTATACTTTAACTGTGCTGTCCAACCAAACCTTTCTCAGTAATGACGTTGATTCTTTTGGACTTCACCTATGCTTTATTGGGGTATGGCAAAATGAATATACTGCTGTTATGGACATTAATTAGGACTGATAATTAAAATTAAGATTATATTAATGACTATCACATATTAGGTGAGTTCTATTTAGCAACCATAAAGGCTATTTAATTATTAACATCTGTTTTTTACAGAAACAAAAAGTTTAAAAAAATAAGTGAAATTTTCAAAGTACTAATGCCTATAAAGAAGCAAAAATTCAAACCTACTGTTTTTCTACATAAAATTATACATAACATTAAATTTTAAATTAATAAAGACATTTTGGTAGAGAACCTAGTTCTTGTGGTCCAGGTACACTGCTTTTTCTAATTCGATATGTGGTTTACTGATTTAGATTGATCAATTATTGACATACACACTAAATTGTCTCACTAAGATCTAAGTTCTCTCAAATAATCTATTGAAAAATGCAAAATTTTAAATTCTTAAGGTCTTCTAAGGTGGTAACCACATGAAGCACACCTCAGTTTTTAAATGAATTTATCTGGCAGACTTTTTCTAAATTCTTATTTTAAATTTTGGAGAAATAGCTATGACATTTAGTTATTTCCATTTTTAAATATAATTAATGTAACATTGTTATTTTCTGAGGAACAATTAGCCAAAATAGTTGTTCCTAGATAGAACAGGAGTCAAAAATTATCACTTGTTTTTATGGGGGTCACACATCCAAATCAGTAATGAGTTCTACCATTAAATAAAAATTTCAATATATAACTGAGAAAAATGCAATATAAGGCAGTCCCCAAGGTTAATTATTTCATAGTGATATTAATAAGGAACATAATTTTGTTACATCTCATTGTTTAGAAAATGTTTTCTAGATGTATAGTTTTCCTATTCTTTAACGGATCATTCCAGAGCTATCTGATTTTTTAACCAGTTTTATGATACAAAATTAAAGTCTTTAGATCTCTAGATTATATCACAATCATTATTTTATGTTTCGTTTAATGATTTCTTATAATTAATCAATTTAAAGAGCAATGTAAAGTTTTATGTCATACCTACTGCTTTTGTGATAAAATAAGAGGATATTAAAACAATTATTTTGCAGCAATAAATATTTTGGGTGCTAAACTTACATGATTGATAAAAGACATGTCTCCCAAAGTTCAGTAACTAATATTAGATGCATGCACACAATTAGGATATGATAGTGCATTCAGTGAGTTTTAACAAGAATGAATGATAAAGAACTATTAACATGGAAGTACTAAAGAAGACACCTACCTTGGACGTGGTGGTGGAAGGTGGTGGCAATTCCCCTAAATTCATCATTTAAAAACTTTAAATATAATAAAAATTAGTTTATAAGTTTATTATATTACCTTTTTTCTAGTAGGAGTAAGCTAAGAAGGTTAGCTTTGAGTAATTTATTTCTTTTGGGGGGATAGTTTAATTTTTTTAAAAAAGAAAGTGGTCAGTTCAACAAAAATCACACATCCTTTCTTTTAAACACAGTTTTGTGCATTTGATACTGGTGACATGCCTTTTTCTGGCAATATACAGAAGATGTCTTTAGCCTGTATAGAAAGCTCAAAAAAAGCAAATGTGATCTGCACATGAAACTGTCACTTATACACTTTTGTAATTTTCAGTCAGTCTGTTTTCCTTTTCTTTAAGACTGCAGTTCAGAGAAAGACAATTAACATATGATCTCACTGATATGAGGAGTTTGAGAAGCAAGACAGAGGTTCGTAGGGGAATGGAGGGGAAAATGAAACAAGGTGAACTAGAGAGGAAGACAAACCATGAGAAACTCTTAATCTTAGGAAACAAACTGAGGTTTGCTGGAGGGGAGGAGGATGTGAAGGATGGGGCGTCTGGTGATGGACATTGGGGGGGGCATGTGCTATGGGAGTGCTGTGAAGTGTGGAAGACTGAGGACTCACAGACCAGTACCCCTGAAACAAATGATACATTATATGTTAATAAATAAATTACAGTTTAGCTATCAGCCCCCTAATAGCTGAGCATCTGTATATAACCTATCAAGGTAAAATGTTGAACATTAATCATGTTTCTGATTTATGGCAAAGTCACTGGCTTAACTGGAATTATTCCTTAAAGTTTTAAGTGTTAAATGTTACAGTATGTTCCTAACAAGTGACTCTAAAATTAGTCACAGCTTCTGAGTTAAATCTTATAGCATTGACTATTGGTGCTTGTGTTACACCATGCCATTCCATTTGTCACTATAAATAAAGGACATCAATGAGAAAATAGAAATGATATTTGAGAATGATAAAGCACATTTCTTTATTCTTATGTTTTTAAATAGGATCATTTAAAGTTTTCTATGGTGAGTTGATATGATGAACATTTATTTTAAGAGTCAAAATGAACTTAGTAATGCATTTATGTAAAACTAATGCTCATAATTAGCTTATGTTATGCAGTGCCCTCAATAAATAAGTGACACTTTTGAGCTGAGGCACATTTTTGCTACTATTTTGCTAAATATTTGTAGAAAAAATCATTTGAATCATTTGCAAGTTATATGAGCCATTAGTGATTATGGCCTAAGGTATTAACTGAAAGTTATTTAAGTAATTTCCAAAGCCTGGTCCACAGTAGGCTAGGCATTAATCATCTGTTATGTCTTTTATAAACACGGAAGCAATTAAGTGAAAATTGCCAGGTTTACATAGAAGACATTATCATTGGCAATTATAGTATTAGAGGATAACTAGTGATTTAAATTTTCTTAAAGAATAAAAATCTATACCACATTATAATGGCTCTTTTCTAAAGTATAAGACTAAGCAAATTATACAAATAAAAGAGGGGATTTGCAACAATATTCATAATCCTGGAATAAAAACAGTCACAATACAACAGTAAATATGATACAATCTCCTTTAAAATATAATATAAAACAAAATATGTATGAATGTGTTAATTTTAGAAATAGTGGATTTGGGGAAGAGTGATTTTATAGACTTCTTAATTCTGAGTGAGGGCACCATAGTGCAATTGTGACAATCCACTCCTTAAAAGCACAAATCTGGGGGTGCAACATGATATGTATATAGAAAACTCAAGGATTTTAAATCACTTGAAATAAAATCATTCATAATATTCACACATAAGTTTAGATAGATTTTAATGTTTTTACATTATTCACTGGCAGAGTAAGTAAAGTCATGTTGTCAAAGAAAAATGTATCTAATTTATACCCATTTGGTTTAGTTATCATCTAAAAGCAAAAGTTCTAGCTATGTTCAGTTGTGGAAATTTAAGTTAAAATTTGTGCACATAAACATGGAGTTAAAAAAAAAATTAAAGACTAAATAGGAAGTTAGTTTGTATATCAGCATGGTGCAGGTTGGTCCAAGAAAGGTTTCTCTAATCAGGGTGGAGGAAATTTATCTAAAGGGTTCCTACTATGGACCTTAAACTGTCAGAGCATTTTGAATTGTTGATTGATGGCAGCATCTGGAAAACTGAGCTAGGTGTTTTGCACATATCTCTTTGTGTCTTTTAACTTCAGACATCATTGGAAAAAATGAGAAAATTCATCTTTTTTAGTGTTCTACACTTGACTGAAATATATTTTTCATGGTTTAAGGGCTCATGAAAAAAATCATAGTTGAGAAAAAAGAAACTTTTTCTAAGGAATTGGAAGGAAAGTCTTCTCATTAAATAGCTACTTTGTGCAAATAAAACAACTTGCAAAAAAATCTATTCTTTTGGAGATACAAGTTGTTTTCTTTGTTAATATGGTTGCAGGCTATAAATTCCTAAAGTTTTCTTTCCATTTCCTTTGCAAAAACCTATGAAGACACTTGGGTAAAATAAACAAAAGCAATAGACCATAATGGTAATGATCAAAAATATGCAAAGGTTTGGCAAATTTCTTTGCTTCCTGCCATAACAATGAAGCTTGGCTAGAAATATAACTTGCTGTATATTTTGAAATGAATCAGCATGTTCAGCAAGAAAGGAGGTGAGTTGTGAGTTTACTCACACTCTACTGTGCGTTGACACTGGTAGTTCTGAAAAATCCAGAAAATCCAGAAAAACAAAATTAATACCTACTTTCAGCGGGAAAATTCTGTCTCTTTATCTTTTTCATTCGTTCTTTTTTTCCTCCACTACTTATTCAATAGATATTCACCAGATATTCCTCGAGTGCCTCCTTTGTTCAAGGCACTCTAGAAGACAACAGGAATACAGCAATAAATGATAAAGTCCTCCTACTTACCACATGAAGCTTAATGTCTGGTTGAGCAGTACACTGAAAATATGAATATTAAGTGTGGAAAGTGTTACAAATTATGAAAATACACGGTGCTCTGAGAGAATGTGGCAGAGCCTATCAACTTATTTTTTCACCAACTCAGAAAACCATACCTCTCATGATATAACATGAACCACTAACAATGTCCATCAAGAGATATATATTATAAATATAATATAATATAATTATATATTTGGTAAGTTCATTTTTCTTCCTATATGTTATATTTTTTTTAAATATTTTTAAGGGGAGCCTCGGTAGCTCAGTTGATTAAATGTCTGTCTTCTGCTCAGGTCATGATTTCAGGGTCCTGGGATCAGGTATCTTCCCCCAACCCCTGCATCAGGCTCCTTGCACACATGTCTGCTCCTCCCTCTACTCCTCTCTTCCCCCTCATGCTCTCTCTTTCTCAAATGAATAAAATCTTTAAGAAAAAAATTTTTAATAAACTTCAGTGAGACAAGATTGGCATTATAGAACATAAACCTGGTGATGAAGAAGAGAATATAGCAAATTTGAGAATATAGCAAACTTGTATACATTGTGGACAATTATGAGAGGACAAAAAATGCATAGAAGAAAAATTAGAAAGATCCAATATATAAAAGATTTATTACTGAAACCAGAAAAAAAATGGCAGGAGCAAACATCAAATCTATAAGAGAAACTGCCCTAAACTGGAAATATACCTTTACCTTCAAATCATATCTTAGAAATATGAATAACCAATATCTAGATTAAAAAATTAAACCTGGCAAGGAAAAATATGAAGAAAATATGGAAACAACCATCAAAAAAAAAAAAAACATCAAAAACAAAAACAAAAAGCAGAAAATAAAGGTAAAAGATCCTAGAGTAGCATCAAGGTTGACATTCAAGAACGTCAAAGCTGGGTATACATCATTGTTTTAGGCAATCAAAAGTCAGTCTCAAATTTTCAGATTTTGGGAAAATATGTTACCCACCCATTTAAAAAACTCACTAGAGAAGGCATCTAAATCTATGAGAAATTAATATGGAAATATTAAAATTGGTAAAGCCATGCTAAAAATGGTCATGAATAATGAAGCCAAGTGAATAAGGTAGGAACAGGAAAATAAATATACTTACCTTAATTTTAGGACTAAATAGTGCTATCTATTAGAGGAGAAAGAAAGACACAGGAACTTTAAAGAGAGGATTAATTATTCTTTTAAATGAGAAAATGAAAGCAAAATAAACTAATTTTTTAAATTAAAGAGCTAACTATAAAACAAAGAAAATTAAGCAAATAAATAACTTTTGAAAAGTCAAAAGTTATTTTTTTGGGATTTATAATTTGATAAATGTATTTCTAAAAAATAACTTGGAAAACAAATTTTTAGCTAAAGTTTGTTCAAATTAAACATATTCCAAATTACTTCAGAATTATTTTTCCAGCAAAAACGTTAAAAAATTAGATATGACAAAATGTTATGGCTTAAATTCTGTTTATAGGAAGCAAACATTTGAGATTATATCAAAATACCAAACTGGGATATTATCTGCTTCTAAAGAATTAGACTAAAACAAAATGAGGTTGAAGAATGTAAAGCCAAAGTGCTATATATTATAGAAATTTGTACCTGATTAAAGAAAAAATGACAATATTAATATTAGGCAGAAATAATAGAAGAGAAGCACAATCAGTGATGAATACAAAACAAATTTGTTCTTTTATGCTCCAAAGAATAGACATGAAATTAAAAACAACTGTTAGCCATTTAAAGATGAACCAATATATTTCCAATTTTACTGGCACATTTTAACACATTATCATTATCTTACTCTATATAAGAATATATACATTTTTTAAAAGATTTTATTTATTTATGTATAACAGAGAGATAGCGAGAGAGGGAACACAAGCAAAGGGGAGCTGGAGAGGGAGAAGCGGTCTGGGATCATGACCTGAGCTGAAGGCAGAGGCTTAACCACTAAGCCACCCAGAAGCCCCAATAAAACATGGAGAATCTGCTCAATCTAATCAACATAATGAAACTAACTGATACAGAAATCCTTAACCTTTACTCACATTTTACATCTCCCTTTATATGTTCAATGGGCTATTTACATAATATTTCTTTAAAATATTTGGACAGAATGATACTCTCAAAGAATTTTTTAAAAAAATTAGAAACTAGGACAGTCAAAAAGTAATAGCATTTTTCAAAATGAACTTTCTATTCAGCAAACAGATTATTTCATTAGTAAAAATAGAATATTTCTTACTATTATAGTGAAACTACAAATAATTATATCTTGAGGAAAAACCTGAATAATGTAGATTAAAATTTATAGGCTGGTAGGCATGCCTAGGTTGCTTGTCAGGTTGCGCGTCTGACTCTTGGTTTGGCTCAGGACGTGATCTCATGGGTTGTGAGATGGAGCTGGCATCAGGCTCCATACTCAACAGGGAATCTCTCCCTCTGCCCCTCCCTGAACTCATCATTGCTTGGTCTCTCTCTCTCTCTGTCTGTCTCAAACAAATGAATAGATCTAAAACAAACAAGGACAGTGGCTAACTCATCTCTAAACTTTTCATAACTAGTGCCAGTCAGTAAACTAGATTATTTCAAGACATGACTTAGAAAGAGAACTGTAAACATGTTCTACTTAAAAAAGAAGACAATAATAAAAGCTGTTATAAAATAATAAGAATAGAGAAAGCATTGCCACATCTAAGGTTTTATTTCTTAAGCCAAAATTGGACAAAAATAAGCTCCTGGAAAATATAATCAAAAAGAAAAGAGTGAAATGTTCCTAATTCACACCCACTGGCAGCATTTCAGGTGATCTACAAACATCAACTGTAAAGGAAGAAATTGCTAATGGAAGAATTTCCACTTCGGGTTTTTTATTTTGTGGAAAAAAAATTAGATACTTATTGTGAACACAGATAATGCTTCTTTGCAAAGAAAGTAGGGTTAGTGTTGAATTCTGCCAAGCAGGGATGTTATTGAAAAGTGTAGAAATGTTGTATACTTTTTGGTAGGTGTGTTTTATGGTTGTATTCAATATTTGTATAACTACATATGTTCACATTAGCACTTACAGAGATTTCAAAGTGCTTTACAATTTTGGTTTGCTTAGTTCTAGATGGTTGGTTATTAAATTATACAATGGATTTCTAAAACAGATTACAAAAAGGAAACAAAAGAAAACAGTCTCTCTTGGAATAGAGTTTTGCTGCTACTATAATTACATTGCGCCAATGATTTATTTTTCATAGCGATGTCTTTGAAACTCTATTCTTAACCTTCTTGCACACTTTTTCCTAGACCATGTTATGCACATTCATTATTTTAACATACACGGATAAATCCTGATTATAACCAGTTTAGACTTATACCTGGGGGGTTCAGTATTTGCAGTTGGAAGTTCTCGGAGTATCTCATTTTTGATATGCCTCAAATATGGCGTAACACTAGCCCACTCTCCCCAAATCTGTATTTCCTTCAGTATTTGCTTATACAGTAAGTATAATCACCACTCACCAAAGATAGGAATCTGGCCATTATCCTAAATGTCATTCTTTCTGTTAGCAACCTTACAAATCAAGTTAAATTTATGATTATATCCTAAAAACATTACCTTCTTTTTTTAAAAAAAAATATTACCTTGTTAAGTTATTTTTTATTCCATATTCCCACTGCAATGTCAAGAATTGCTCATGTGGTTATCTTCACTCCAAGCCTGCAAATCCCTTCTTCTAACTGATCCTCCAGACTGCTTCCGCCATTTTTATTTCTGTCCTCCAAAGACAAAGCTCCAAGCTCCCCAGCATTTCAGACATGTTCCTCCAATACTTTCCCTTGTTTGCCTTGATAAACATTTCCCATCCATTGTTCTCTTGACTCTCTATTCTAGACTTACCAAATTGCTTCTTGTCCTGGTACTATGTTCTCTCTCATCCCCCTAACATCGAACTTCCTGTTCTTTCCTGAAATATCCTCATGCTTTCTCTGCATTCCTCAAAGCTGTGCAAGCATTCTCTGTAAGGCTCTCTTTAACTTCTTATATAAGCAGGGCAAGTAACTCTTTCTTTCTTTTATGTGATATTTTTTATTAACCACCAAGCTTCCTCGGTTACATGGTCCTCTTCTGCTATGTTTGATTCTATATAAATTTATGTCTGCGTAACGTTTGGCTACCACGTGAACTGAGGCTTCAGTATACATACAATCGGTTCAGTAGGAATAATTTTAAATAGAATATTGGGTGTTGAGGTTAGAAAAAGTAAAAGCAGGCAAATGAGAATGCTTCAATTCAAGCCTTGAGAGAAATAAAGATAGCTGCACTTATTTGTAGCCTTCTTTGTAGTCTTATTCTTAGACTTCAGCTGAGGAGGGTATTTGGAAACAACAGCAAAGAGTACCTGCTTAAACATGAACTCATCATACACAAAGCTCAGATTATACTCAAATATGTTTTTTCTTCTCCTGATCTATGCTTTCCACACAGTATTTCTGACCATACAACTGGTATAAGAAACATCCTGCTGTAGTCTTCTTACCACACACTTTTCTCTTTGTTGAGATGTCCTATGAAGAGCAAATTCCTCAAAAATTTGAATCCAAAATGTTTTGAGATTTTTTATATCAAGTCAATTTTATAACACTTAAATTGGCTTTCATTGTGTTAATCAGAAAAATCTTCACAGGTATTTGCCTATGTTTTCCATTGAAACTCCTTTAGAGTCAAATCTGCCTTCCCTTCTTTCAGTTTTTTTTTTTTTTTATTTTAGCTATCTGAAAAAGGTTTATGTTATATTTTGTGTTTAATCTGCTTGTTTATTTGTATTTATTAATTATAAAAATCTATTATTAATCTCTCAGTATAAAATTTACAAATGTAATTGTACTCCTGGGTCTCTAAGTAGTCAAACTGAAGGAAAGTTATTAGGAAAAAAGGGAATTTCATTTCATTTATTTTATTTTAAGTAAGGTATTTTAATTTACATTTTTCAGAAGTTCTTTTTCTTATCTTTTTTTTTTCTTTTTTAGGTTGGCTTGCTGTCTATGTACTAAATGCGAGTATGTTCCCTCAGATGAAAAGAACGAACTTTGTTGATGTGATTAATGATCTTGGGATGAGGAGAATACCCTGTGTTATCAAGGCAGCCCAATAGCATAACAGGGTCATCACAATGGAAAAGGAATATAGGACAGTTAGTTAGAGATATGAAAGCAGAAGAGGCCAGAGAGACATCTGTAGATGCAAATGGCCTCCAGAAGCTGGAAAAAGCAAAGGAACAGATTCTTCCCTCAAGCTCCCAGGAGGAATGCAGCCCTGCCAATACCTTGGTTTTAGGATTCTGGGCCTCCAGAGCTCTAAGATATGAATCTGTATTGTCCTGAACCACTAAGTTTGTGGCAATTTCTTAAAGAGGCACTAGGAAACTAGACCATGATCAATACTATAATGTTATAGTTTGTTATATGTTTTCAGATTATGGAAATTGTTTTACAAAGCATAGATAAAAGAACTAATAGGTATTGTATCAATGTATCAGAAATGACAAAGCTACACATTTTGCCAACTTTATCTATTTTTATCTTTAAAATTTCATGAGATAGAGCTTATCTCCAGTTTAATAGTGAAGATTTGGTAATGAACAACACCAAAAAATCTAAATCAAAAATTTACACAATTAAATGATAGAATAACCAGTATCTTTGGACTTGAAATCTATTATCTTTCAAATGAATGCTTGACTCAAATTTTAGATCAAAATTATTTCTGAATCTAGAAATATTTCTGTCTGATGGTGTTGAAATAACACCATCAATCCTCGCTTGATTATTTCATTTTAAAGATATTTTTACTGACTTTACTTTTTGTCATTTTTAATGATTTACCACTGTCAAGAAATCATCCTCGCCCTTTACTTCCTTCCGTCATCATGGTTTAGTTGGTTCTTTTAAATGTTTTCCTATTCTGCACCTCCGTCTATTTTTTTAAGTATTTTTTTGTATTCCCTATATTCTACAAGCATCTTTACAACATGTAGAATTGATTTTTTTTTTTTTTGTATCTAGTATGGTAACATGATGACTTGCACTTTTCAATATTTTTTGTGTAATTAATAATTCAGAGCATGGTCTGCTGATATTTTAGTAAAATGTTAAAAAAGAAAATTTTGAAATATTGGACAGTTGCATTATTTAGACAAAACATCTTTATTTTTACATCTATATCTATCAATCAATTTGATGATTTGTTGCAACAATTTAACTCATGTTACAAATGTTGCCTGAATGTGGTTTTATTTGTCTGCATAGTTGATTCTAAAATATTTTGGAAATAACACTATTGCAGTAGTAGATGGAGACAATATTATTCATAGTTCTCATAAAGAAAAACTGCAAAGAGAAACAGAAGCAAGTTATCTACCAACAAGTCAATGGCAGAAATGAAAATAGGAGTGGCTCAGTCAGCAAAGTGACTGCCTTGGTTTTGGCTCAGGTTATGATCTCAAGGTTATGAGATTGAGCCCCATGTGTCAGGCTCTAAGTTCAGCACAGAGTAGCTTGAGATTCTCTCCTTCTCCCTTTACCCCCTCTCCCTGCTTGCACACTCTCTCTCAATAAAATAAATAAATAGATAGATAGATAGATAGATAGATAGATAAATATCTTTAAAAAAAGAAAATAGAGTCCAGGTAAGCTAACAGCACATCCTACTTTTTCTTTTCAAATGTTTCCTTCTTTACCTCATGGTATCTATGACTTTCAAGTTATTTCATCCAATGTATCCCCACAAGAAAAACAGCTAAAGTTAATGGGTATATACATATTGGTTCAGTCACGTCTGGATCCCAGTTCTACCACCCACTAATAAGCTGTTCCCTGTTGTGAAGTCAAAATGTAAAGTGCAAAACTCATCAGAAACGTGTTCTGTTATAACAGCAAATCTGAAATAAACAGAATCCTTTTTTTAAAAGGGAGACTGTAGGAGTACAGAGTGCAGTGTGTATATGATTTTAATACAGGAAATATTTTCCTGGTAAAATCATATGTGGTTTACCAAATACATGAGACAACAGAAGAAAACTGTGAAAAGAGCTGTATGTATACATCTTGGGGCTCTGATTTAATCAGATTTGCTTGAGCTTTGGCTCTTGAGATTTTAAATCAAAATGTTACTTTTTGAGATGAAGAATATGAATAAATTGGAATATATATTTTAAAATATGCTGTATATTCTTAACATAATCATGGAGTAAAACTTTCACATTAATCAATTGATCATGGAACTATCGAAAGGTAATTGTGCAAGAGACTTGTTAAAATTGGCAAGGAAGTATCTACTCAAGACTATTTCAACAGAGGTCAAGATTATAGGGGTGAGAACTTGAACTCAACTCCATTGAAACAAAAGGCAGAAGGGTTTTCAAACTCTAAAGCTGACTAATGGAAAAATACTGAAGACCCTATGGGAAGGTTGATCTATGTGATTAGGCTATCAGTGTTTGCTAATTGACATTTATCAAAATGAGGCTTCCACTCTCTCACAGAGACTGGGCCACAGAAGCCTTATCTTCCTAATGGTTACAGTTCAGAGGGATAGCTCCCAGGTCTTAGAGTAGGACAATATATTTCTGCATTGTAAAATATTTGTATCTCAAAGAAACAAAGAAAGGATTTACAATTGAAAATTTTCTAAAGTAAATGCTCTGAGAAAAAGGAGTGCAGGAGTTTACAGTCAGTAAGAAATTGATCGAAAATATAGTGAACTTGGAGGGAATGTTAAGGCCCTCCTGGTCAGTGTATATAATGCATAATTTGAACAACATGAATTATAATACTGAAAACATTATGTTATCTTGAACAGATTTCAATAGTGTCTTTAGGATTCAAATTTTGGGGGAAATGTAATATTTTAGGACTTTCCTTTCTTTCTTATACTTGTATAAAAATGCCAGTAAGTAAATAATCTGTTTGCAGGATGTTGGGTAATATTTTCCTTTATTTCAAGATCATAATGCAGAAAAATGTTCTTCCATGTGGTGCCTCATGACTCAGTCAATTAAGCATCTAACTCTTGATCTTGGCTCCAGTCTTGATCTCAGGGTTCTGAGTTCAAACCCTGCAGTTGAGCTCCATGTTGGTTTGGAGCTAACTTAAAAGAAAAGAAAAAAAAGAAAAATGGTCTTTCATCATTATTCAATTGTTACAAATATATTTCAATAGTAATCTGTCCTCAGGTTGAATTTTGAATATAGGCTCTCCTGAAGAGTACAACTATGAAAACTAGATAATTCGAACAATGATGCTGATGGTTTACATTTCCAATCTTTTTAAAAAGAGATGTCGACACAATATTTCTACCCTTGATTGTATAGCTTTATAACTCCAATTTAATTTCTGTATTCATAATCAGATCAGCAACATGTTGACATGGACAATAATAAGAAAAATTGTATCCAAGGTTAGTATTTTAATTTGTACAGGTGAGACCATGCAAATTAATTTTTTAAAGTGATGTGGGGTAGGGCTTCAATTATTTTGCTTATCTATTGTGAAATTATTAAAACTGAAAAGGATAACAAAACATTTAAAGAAAAAGAATGAATTGTATGAAAACCAAGATAAGAGTACAGAGGTAAATTCCCCATTTGGATATTTTTAAAATTATATTTTATTATTTTTTAAAAGATATATTTATTTATTTGAGAGAGAGAGAGAGCAGGGGTGGGAGGGCCAGGGGTAGAGGAAAAAGGAGAGAGAATCTCAAGCAGACTCCTGACTGAACTTGGAGGATGACATGGGCCTCAGTCTCACAACCCTGAGACCATGACCTGAGTTGCTACAAGTTAGATGCTTAACTGACTGAGCTACCCAGGCACCCCTGCTGGACATTTAATTTCCATTGGTTTCTACACAAAACAAAAGTGAAAACAAAATAAAAACTAATAAACAAGAACACCAATCAAGCAAAAACACTAATAATGGAGATTTTAAATCTCTAGTACTAAGAAGAAAGGAGGAGGAAAAGGAGCTAAATTCACTACTATTCTTCCTGGAGACCCACTTTAAGGGGAACAGAACTTGTCACCCCAAAATATGTCTCTTGGAGATTAAGATTTTGTTAACTGGTTATCTGTAAAACAATAAAAAAAAAAAGACAAATACAACAACAATAAAAAACAAGCAAATAAAAGACAATAGACATAAAAGAAGCTTTGAAAACCAAGTGGAAATTACCTTTTTGTAAGACACATGTACATTTATAAGGGAAACTTCCATTTGTAATAGTATCTCCATCTCTATAGAACTATGAATAAATCTCCATAAAAATTTAACAATGAAGAAAACATGGACTTAAATCACATAATAGCATACCCTTCTTTACTATGTTTTGCCTGATAGCTTCCCATAACTTCTCACCCCCAATATCTTTTTTTTTTTTTTTTCTTTAGCTGAAGATGTTATTTAAGGGGACAGCTTGGGCCATTTCAGGAGTTATTCAGTTCTCCTCGAGGAAATAAATCAGGAAGTATACATGTTATTAAAATTCTGTTTGTTTTTCCTTCTATTAATCTGCCTTTTGTTACAGAAGGGGTCTCAGCCAAGAACCTATAAGGGTGGAAGGAAAATTATTTTTCCTGAGAAAAACCTCTGAGATTTATTGTCTATCAGAATAAAAACAGTCTGTGCTTTGAAAATGGTCCAAATCATCTGGCTGTAGCATTTCCAAGGTTCTTATGAGTAAGACTGAATTGAAGATATCAAAGGTCATTGGTGTAAACGACAATAATAGAGCTATGGTAATATTGATAATGAGGCATATAATGAACTGGACTTCATTTTGGAGATCCTCAGTGACCAAAAAGAGAATTGCAAATGAAGTGGAAATTTAGAGAAGATTAGTCAGGGATGATGAAAAAAGACTATTTTAAAAGGTAGAATTTCAGGTTGGTTGCAATTTAGTATAATGAGATTCTACTCTTAAGTGAAAATCCATTAAATGACAGAAATAATTTAAATAATGAGAAATTCTATGAGATGAGACAGCAAAGTTCGTATATGCAGAAGAGATGTTCTCTCCTGACTTTAGTCTCTGAGAACTGCAATGAATCTGTTTCAGTACTGGTCCAATTTGATCAATTTGACCAATGCAATCCATAAAAAACCCAAGAACTTTTTCCTTGATGGCACTGAATTAATTTATTATTAAAATTTTGTTAAATTATTGTAGAAATTAACATATATATTTTATTATGTAAATGTATAAGTTTATGACCTTTTTCCTGATTTTATATAGCTTTTCAAGTTTAATAAATTTTTATTTGTACCTACAGTGATGCAAGTTGATCTATCCTATCTACTTATCACCTATATGTTTACATAAAAAATAACCACTACACTGCCTTTAAATGATTATAATAATGATTCATTTATGTAATTATTTTTTATTCTTAGAAAACTGTCCTTTACCATAAAAGCATCTTTGAGAAAGCCACCATTCCTCTGACATTGTTGCTTTCCATTGTTATAGGTAGATACCTAGTTTCACCATTTATCACCTATATGAGCTCCAATAAACTTATTATCCTTTCCAAACTTCAGTTTTCTAACTGGTAAAATGGTGGTAACTACCATTCTCATAGGGTTGTTCTGAGAAGTAAGTGACTTTACTCAGATTATCCTAAATTATGGGAATGGAGGTTGGATTTATATATATATTATAGATACATATGTATAATATATATTATATATCTATCATATATATATGATAGATAGATATGATAGAAAAGGCTAAATACATTTGGAAATCACTTTTAATTATATATTTTTAAAAATATATAAAATATATAATTAAAAGTGATTTCCAAATGTATTTAGCCTTTTCTATCATTTACAGATAAGGAAATTAAAGATAATGGAGTATAATGAATTACCAAGGTTATACAACTTGGTAGAAACCATGACAATATTAGAATCCAGTATTCCTAATTGTCTAAGTCAGTGCTAAGAAAGAATTTCTTTATTCTTTTTTAAAGATTTTATTTACTTGAATGACAGAGATCACAACTAGGCAGAGAGGCGGGCAGAAAGAGAGAGAGGGAAGACTCCCTGCTGAGCAGAGAGTTTGATGTGGGGCTGGATCTCAAGACCCTGAGATCATGACCTGAGCCCAAGGCAGAGGCTTAACCTACTGAGCCACCCAAGTGCCCCAAATTTATTTCTTTAAATATTCTACTAAGTAAATAACATTAACTACAGCAATGAAAATAACAAATTGCCCTATAATGTGTTTCAATAAGACACTTCTGTCTCCACTTCTGAACTCTCAGCAACCTTTTTGATAGTCATATGAAAATTTTCAGTTCTAGAGATATTTTACATTTTTTTAATATTCCAAGAAATCAGTAAAAGTTTAAAACTAATTTCAAGAAAGCTATGTGCCTCCTTTCAGGTTATAGTTTTATCACCTATCCTTTCTTCAGGGGAAAAAGAAGTCAGTTGAGTAAACATACATATATTTCCATGCATACAGAGAAATAGTAAAATAATTCATAATACCAAGAATCAAGAAAGAAAATATATAAACTTACTATTTTAAATATCCTAAAAGTATTCGGTTTACATACACACACACACAATCTTTTTTTATATTATTTTTATTAACATATAATGTATTATTTCCCCCAGGGGTACAGGTTTGTGAATTGTCAGACTTACACACTTCATAGCTCACCACATCACATACCCTCCCAATGTCCATACCCCAGCCACCTTCTCCACACCCCTCCACTCCCCAGCAACGCTCAGTTTGCATCCTGAGATTAAGAGTCTGTAATGGTTTGTCTCCTTCCTGATCTCATCTTGAAACATTTGTAATGACATGGATGGAACTAGAGGATATTATGCTGAGAAAAATAAGTCAATTAGAGGAAATCAATTATCATATGATCTCCCTGAGATGAGGAATTTGAGAGGGAGTGTTGGGGGTTTGGGAAGTAGGGAAGGAAGAAATGACACATACAATCTTTTACTCATTGGTTGAGGAGAACAAACTTGGTGACATTTAAGGAAAAACTTGTGAGGGTAGGTACTACAGATTTGTAGATTTTTCTCTCATCAGAATTTTATAACCCAAGAATAATTAACAAATTTGACAAAAATTTTTGCCTAATGAGCATGGAATATTTGGTGCTATAACTCCTAATTTCATGAGAAAAACTGAATTATAGGGTGTTACATTATCTGGTAGGTCTCAAATATTTGCTTCTAGTAGACAGTAATCTTCCCTTATTGATATAACTGTCTCTCTTAGACAAAAATACATTAGTACTTATATATAATTGTAATGTAAAAACATAAAAATCTAATTCTTTGTCATACATTTATTTATAATCCCTATAATCCTTTATAAGTATATATAATTAAATAACAATCACCTCACTTAAAAACTTGATTTTATGTACTGTAATATGAAGTGTTTATTTATTAATATTTAATTACTTCTTAATTAAAATTTGCAATTTATAAAATATGTATTCCTTTAAAATAGCTAATGGTAAATATAAATAAATGAAAGCAATTATTTTACTTACAAGTTAATAATTATTAATTGTTATCTTTTTAAACTGACATTTTATTTCCTTTAAGTTTTTAATAACATATACTTACAGACTTTCTAAGTGAATAGGTAGGAACATTTTAAGTATAGATGATCTCATAGATTATTGTCCATAACAAGTATTATTTTCACTTAGTTAGTGAAACACAGTTCTTGTGTTTGGTAATTCAGGATGAAGAGAGTTCCTGCAGTTATATTCTCAACTTAAATGGTGATTGACTCCTCAGAAGTCTTACTAGAATATCATTTTGTGGATTTCTCCTGGGCCTTCGTTATTGCAAGTGTCAGCAGTAATTTGTTAGAACACTTCATTTCCTATAACATAGACTTGTGACCTGAATTTGGATAATAGTTTCTTTTTATAACAACTCTTCAGTGTAGTTGAAATAAGCTCCATTTTACAGATCAAATAGTGTTAAGGGAACAAAAATTCCATTAATCCTTATTCAAATTATAAAAGCAGATTTATTTTTCCCAATATGCTCAAATCAATAGCAAATGGCATAAATGATTAAAAAGGAATTATCTAATAGATTATTTCATGTAATATTTTTAAAAATATGAGGTAAATTATTTTATGATTACTAATACATGCATATTTTGGTTCTATCATTATTCATGTGAAAATGTGCCATGCACATAAATCTACAGCATATATTTAAAATGTTTGTCCAATAAGAGGTTTTGTCCAAGATGCTGTCGGAAGTTAAACACCATGAAACATTTACTTCCAGTGAAAATATATTTCTGATTTACTGAATAAATCTTGCTCAATTGCCCTAAAACATTAAGCTCTTCACACTTCGAGTGGTCTCTTCTAATTAGTTTTCATTAGCTTTGGATTTATAACATAAGCCGGTCTATTGGGTCAAAGGGAGGATATTAGAAAATCAGATGGGAACACACAAAAGACAAGCTGAATAGGAACATTTCAAAACTTAGAAACTGAAAAAAATATTTTTCATACATAGTAATGGGAGGAGAAAGATGTATACAATATCGGGTTTTGATGAATATATCTATCCCATTTGTCTTTCCAATTATTCAAAAGTTTTGTGGGACTTTTCCAGAGGAAAGCAATGGTCTATTTCTGTGATGAGTCAGCAGGGGGCAGTAGGTATCACAGAAAGAGGATGGAAGAAGCTTTAACAAACTCTTACCCTCCCTAACTTCTAAGAACTGACTTGTTACCAACACATAGCTTTGTTGTTTCCATGTCAGTGCTTTTATACACCTGTTTGAAAATGAGCTGATGTAAAAAGTAAACCTATTCTCAATTTCCCCAGAGTATACTTGTTGAGTGCATTTATTTTCAAGTTAATCCATGTAAATAAAAACTTACTGGAACATCAAAAATAACACATTGGAGTTAAATGAGCCCTTGGTTTGATTTGAACAGCTTAGAATTTTATAGGGGTGGTACTCTCACCCAGTCCCCCATCCAGTAGATATTTAGCCATAAATTTTAATTTTTCTATGTAGTTGAGATTAAAGCAATATTTAGAATATAAACCACTGTAAAGCAAAGGTTTTCTAAAATAAAATCAATAAAATATTAAAAATACTGTGATGTCTTTTAAAAACTACGTCAATGCGGGTTTTTGCTTTGCTTTGTTTTGTTTTCTGAAGTCCATTTAAAATACAGTTTTCTGTGGTTACTATGGGATAATGGTAGCTGATTATATGATAGAGCTGCACAATAATAATTTGCAATCTGTCATGTGTGAAATCTTGCATTGAAGCAGATAAACCCAGGCTGCTGAAGTGTGCTCGGTATCATTGCATTAGACGTAATAGCACAGATTGTATAACAGTATATAATAAAAACACTGTGTTCTTTCTATGATTAGAAATTTGATTACTCTAAATTATCATTCTGCCAAATGTTTTAAAGATTTTTTATAAGTTTAACTGGAACTTTGTACATTAATTAAAACGATCCACCACCAATGCAGAAAATCCATTAGGAAGAACAAAGTTTGCTCCACCTGGTTATTTTTTACAACCTCAAGAAGATTTGAATAAACGTCATGTTCAATTCTACCCATCATCCTATTGCCTTTTTTCTGTAATGAATATGGAAAAGATGATGAGGGCAGTTTACCAAGGAGACAGGCCATGACACTCAGATGCTGAATAACATTACCATGATTCTTATCTCCCAATGAAACTAGAAAATTAAAAATGTTGGGAGCATGACCTCATGTAAAATTGAGGTCATTCCTTTGAATGTTGTGACAAAGAACTTCCAGGTGTATTACGCCCTGCACCAGTGTCACAACTCGGGCACTTACATATACTGTGGGGGCATCAAAACTTGTTAGTCTATTCCTGTTGGTAAAAATTTCCCTAGGTTTATTCAGTAATCATAAAATTATCTTTATGTCCATGATAAAAAAATAAAAACAAAAAGAAAAAGAAACAGCTTTGTGTACAGGTATATATGGATAAATTTTAACCACATGAAGTAGTTTTGAAACTTAGCCACAGGTAGGTATGAACTGTGAGATGTGGGTTGCAAGACTGGGTAAGCAAATATAGAATTTTCATGGACCGGGAAAGAAGTCTTATGGTTAATTGGTATTAGTTTAGGAAGGACTGCATGAAAAGAGACTGCTTGGTTGTCTTCTTAAGAAGGGTAGGTAGCATCACCACTTCCTCATATCAGGGAGATCATATGATGGAAGTGGTGATGCAACATGGGGGCTTAAGTGGGTAGGAGAAGAATCAATGAAACAAGATGGGATTGGGAGGGAGACAAACCATAAGTGACTCTTAATCTCACAAAACAAACTGAGGGTTGCTGGGGGGGAGGGGGTTTGGGAGAAGGGGGTGGGATTATGGACATTGGGGAGGGTATGTGCTTGGGTGAGTGCTGTGAAGTGTGTAAACCTGGTGATTCACAGACCTGTACCCCTGGGGATAAAAATATGTTTATAAAAAATAAAAAAGTAATTAAAAAAAAAAAAAGAAGGGTAGGTTGCTGGTTAGGATCCCAAGATAAAGAAGATGCCCTAGTCAAGAAGAGGTATGCACACAGATTCATAAGCAGCAGGCTTTTTTGAAATTGGCTGCTTCCAATCAAAAAAAGAAGGTAGGTGGAGAAGTTGCCAAAAAAAAAAAAAAAAAAAAGAAAGAAAGAAAGAAAGAAAGAAATTGTTGACAAAGAGCTTACTTTTCTCACTAAAAAAATCTCTAACAATCCAGAATTTTGTGGTGGTTACCAAATTTTGTAGGGGATAGGCCAATTACTGACTGTAGCAGAAACAACTATTTAATCAATAATAGTGGTAATAATGACAACAACAATAGCTAAGATTTCTTGATCGAAAATGATGTGTCAGAAACATTTAAAGTTTCTTGGTAAGTTTAAGAGGCTGATATTAATTTTATGCCATTTTATACATGTAAATATTGAAACAAAGAGTGATTGGCATGCCCAATGTTCTGAGAGCTAGTTAGTAGTGGACCCGGGATTTGCATCTAAGATATCTGGATTGAGAAATACAGACCCCCTACTTATATCTATAAAGCTATTTGTGAAGAATTTTGAAATAGCTAACAAATTTATGCTCTAGATTTTTGTTGCTAATTAGTATTTTGGTCATTAACACATTACTAAAACCTTTTAGTTTTATATTACCAATGTAAAATTTAAGTCATCGAACACTGAACTTAGCTATTTCGATTAATTAACATACAATAAATAGCTTTTCTAACCATGCTTGGAATTTTTCAAATTTGACAATTCTGACAGAATTGAATGATTAGAAATGAATGAGCTTATATATATTTCACTAAAAACAATGTAGAGAATTACAAGAGACCTGAAGAGGCTTGGGTTGTGCTTAACTGTTCATGTGAGGAAGGAGGTAAAAAACTTAGATTATAAAAAAAATGCTGCGTAGAAGTCAAATGTATATACTATGAACATTCTATTGTCTCTAAGTTGCTAAATTATATATTTCTCCAATTCTCTTCTTTTCACTTTTTGCATTATATTACTACTATTTATGAACTTTCCTTTACCCTATGATATTCTCATCTCCTTGAGATCAAGGTCATTATTCATATCTGTTGGTCAGCAAAATGCATTGGATGGTAATAAAAGAGGAAAGCATATATCAAACAGTTACTGTGCACTAGAGTCTGCGCTAACCTAATTATTTTATGTTCGTTACTTCAGTTAATCCTTACAACAGCATGATAAATGAGGAGCTTCAGTTCCCACCATAGTAAGTGGTGAGGCTGGTGTCGCTTCTGTTAACTCCGGAGTTTTGCATGAGAAAATGGAAAAAAACGAAACAAAACAAAACAAAACACCCCCCAAAACCATGAAAGAGTGGAGAGGAGAGTGTGGTGACTAAGTGAATGAATAAATTAAAGTACATATGAATAAGGCATGGTTCTCTATTTTACCTTATATTGCATCAAGCTGTTTCTTTCTGTACGTGCCCCAAAAAATGTTTTTACAGAAATTTTAACTCTCTTAAAGTGTCTCCTTATATTTTGGAAGCCATCCTCACTAAACTCCATTTATTTTCAGAATATAAACAATTGAATGATCTGTTCACTGTGACTGTTTTGCTGAAGTTTGTATGGCGTTGCTTATGTTACAGAAATTTATTGAGCTTTTTGATAAAGTGCCGAAAGAATTTTACTGTCATAAGTGACCTTGAGGAAAATCTTTTCTTCTCTGATTTGACATTCTCTTATAATATGATGGGTGTGCACATGTGTGTTTATTATATGGATGGTGGTTAAAACATCAATGTAGTGAGGGGCACGCAGGTGGCTTAAGCAGTTAAGTGTACGGGTTTGGTTCAGCTCAAGGGCTTGGGGTCCTGGGATCCAGCCCCGTGTAGGGCTCCCTGCTCAGTGGGGAGTTTGTTCCTCCCTCTCCCTCTGCCCCCACCACCTGCTTGTGCTCTCTCTCTCTCTCAAATAAATAAATAAAATCTTTTTTAAAAAAAAAAGTAAATGTAGTAAATCGGTGAGAAATTTTTCACCCTTCATTATTTTCAGAGAAGTAAGTGAACTATTATTGCGTGAAGCGGGCTGCCAATTTTATCATGGACACCTTGATTCTTCCCTGTGTTCTGAATCACCAAAATAGGAGGGTAGTACATCCATAAAATCAACAAAATATTTACATTTGGAAATCTGCATTTAGCATGATCTTCAAAATGACATTTGACATGATCAGATTTCCAATGCTCTGATCATTATGTCTATAAGCGAAGAGAAGTGAACACAACTTAAGTAAAAAACTTGATTACATTCATTTTTTATAAAAATAGGTGTTCAATTTTTGTCTCTATCAAATTAAAGTTAACTAAAAATATCATCAGGATTGTTGTATAATTATCATTCTATGTTAATAGGATTTATATAAGCAATAAAAACTTTTCTATAATTCTATGAACGAGATGTATTACCAATTGAAAATTGAAATGTTATGCTTATAGCTTACATGTTTATAAAATGGGATAGAATGTTGGCATTTCGATTTAAGTCTCTATTATTGTTATTTTGTTTGTATGCTTTTATTTTCATGTTTCAGGTTTTATATTATGCAATAGCCGCTACGAGCATTTAAACAAAATAAAATTCTGAAGTAATAGTTTGCTTCAGTAGGGATGTAGATTACCAAAGCATATCAATGCAAGTATCTTTTAAATTTATTAAATTATTTTAGTTTGGGAAGTTATCATAAATTGGCCTTCCCAAGAAACTTATATATGAACGGGAATTTTTTAAACTAGCTGAAATAAAAATCTTTGAGCAAATTGTGCTTCATTTAATTGAAGAAAAACTTTTAAAATCTGAGTAACTTAGAGCAAATGTTTATATTACAGTTACTCTAAGTCAGATATAATTATGAATATTTTTATATATTTCAATTCAATTCATTAAAGTGTTGTAATTATTATCTGATAGGTATGAAAACAGAGGCAAAGGGAGGTCAGGTAAATTACCCAGGGACATGTGGTTAAAAACACAACAACTGGGATTTGAACTAAATACTTGCCTCAGAATTTGAGTCTTTAATTATTACTCTAGACTAAATCTTCTATTTTGTTACCATATTAAGAGGCTAGAAACATTAGAATATATTTTTATTTATTGACCCTTTTTATCTATAAGCTCATGTTAACATTTATCTATCAAGCTCATTGATTTGTTTATGTTGAAACATCCTTTCGTCTCAGGGATAGGTCCTATTTGATCATGGCTCATGATCCTTTCACTGTGCTACTGAATTTGGTTTGCTAGTATTTTATTAAGAATTTTGGTATTGGGGCATCTGGCTGGCTCAGTGGGTTAAAGCCTCTGCCTTCGGTTCAGGTCATGATCCCAGGGTCCTGGGATCGAGCCCTGCATCGGGCTCTCTGCTCAGCTGGGAGCCTGCTTCCTCCTCTCTCTCTTCCTGCCTCTCTGCCTACTTGTGATCTCTGTCTGTCAAATAAATAAATAAAATCTTTAAAAAAAAATTTGGTATCTATATTCATCAGGGTTATTGGCCTTTAGTTTTCTTTTCTGGTTTTGGTATCAGGCTAATGAGTTTGGAACTGTTCCCTTCCCTTTGGTTTTCTGAAAGAGTTTGAGGAGTTTTGGTGTTCGTTATTCCTTGAGTATTTGGCACAATTCACCAGTGAAGCCAGCCGGTCCTGGGCTTTTCTGACTGGGAAATTTTTGATTGCTGATTCAATTATTTTGCTAATAATAGGCCCATACAGATTTTCTATTTCTTCCTGATTCAGCCTTGGTAATCTGTAGGTTTTAAGGATTTTTCAATTTCTTCCATTGTCTAGTTTGTTGGCATATAGTTGTTCATAGTAGCCTCTTATGATCCTTTGAATATCTGTCATATCAGTCACAATGTCTCCTTTTTAGCTTATAATCTTGTTGATTTGTTTCCTTTCTCTTTCTTCTTAGGTTAATCTAGCTAAGGGTTTGTCAATTTTGTTTATCTTTTCAAAGGACCAGCTCTTAGTTTAATTAATCTCTTCTATTGTTTGTTCTCCATTTATTTCTGCTGTAATTGCTATTATACCCTGTCTTCCACTAACTTCAGACTCACTGTTTTGTTTTGTTTTTTTTTTTCCCAGTTTCGTAGGGCATAGAGTTAGGTTGTTTATTTGGGATCTCCTTTGCTTCCCAGAGTAGGTATTTATTGCTATGAACTTTATACTCATGGCTGCTTTTCTGCACCCTATAAGTTTTGGTGTGTTGTGTTTCTACTTTTGTTTCTCTCAAGAAAACTTATTTCCCCTTTAATGTCTTCTTTGACCCACTGGTTATTCAGGAGAGTGCTGTTTAATTTTCATGTGTTTGCAAATTTTCTAGTTTTCCTCTTGTTATTGATTTCTAGTCCTATGTCACTGTGGTCAAAGAAAATATATGGTATGATTTCAATCTTCTTCAATTTACTAAGACTCGTTTGGTGGCCTAGCATATGGTCTATCCTAGAAAATGTTCCAGGTGTGCTTGAGTATGTGTATGCAGTTGCTGTTAAGAAAGATGTTCTATATAATTCTGTTAGGTCTATTTAGTCTATAGTATTGTTTAAATCCACTGTTTCCCTGTCTGGATGATCTATCCATTGCTGAGAGTGGAGTATTAAAGTTTCCAACTATTATTGTATTACTCTTTATTTCTCCTTTTAGAACTGTTAGTTCTTGCTTTATGCATTTAGGTGTTCTTATGTTGGGTGCATAAATATTTATTATAATTGTTCATATATTCTTGGCATATTGACCTCTTTATCATTACCTAATGACCTTTATTGTCTATTTTTAATATTTTTACTTTAAAGAATATTTTCTCTAAGTATAGCTACCTCTGCCTTTTTTTTTTTTTTTTTTTTTTTTAGTTACCATCTGCTAGAAATATTTCTTTCCTTCCATTCATTTGGCCTTTGTGTGTCTTTTTTTATAATTTTTTTTCTTTAATTTGACAGAGAGAGATCACAAGTAGGCAGACAGGCAGGCAAAGAGAGAGAGAGGAGGAAGCAGGCACTCTGCTGAGCAGAGAGCCCAATGCCGAACTCGATCCCAAAACCCTGAGATCATGACCTGAGCTGAAGGCAGAGGCTTAACCCACTGAGCCACCCAGATGCCCAGCCTTTGTGTGTCTTTAAAGTTAAAGTGAGTTTTTTGTAGGGAGCATACTCCCTACAAATAATTTCATAATCCATTCAGCCATTCCATGTCTTTTGATTGAAGAATTTATCCATTTATGTTTAAAATAATTATTGACAGTTAAGAACTAATTACTTCCATTTGGTAACAGTTTTCTGGTTGTTTTGTAGATCCTGTGTCCCTTGTTTCTTATCTTGTAATTTTGTGTGTGTGTGTGTGTTCGGATGTATTTTGGTCTATATGCTTTAACTTCTTGATCATGTTCTTTTGTGTAATTATTACAAGATTTTCTCTTGTGGTTACCATGAGGCTGACATAAAATATCTTAAACTCCTCATTCAGGATTGATTCAGGAGGTCTGCACCCTATTGAGTTCTCTGATTGAACTATACTCTCAACTTGGTCCTGCAGATGAGCAAAACTATCAGATGGCATTTTTACTTGGGTACTGCAGGTATGAATTTGATCTGCCAAGATCTATGTGCTGATTGTTGCAAGCTTCTTCCCCTTTCTTTATAATAGTTCAATTCCTGGTGGCTGGGTCCTGTTGGTTCTTCCACAATTCCCATGGTGCAAAATAAGAGTAGGTGCTCCCAGGAAGCCAACCATAATGCTGGGTGGTGGGGAGCCTGGTTTGAGTTCCCTTTTCGCATTGAAGGATCTGGAAGCTCAAGGGAGACCTCTCCATATGATGCTGTGCTGTCCTGGGGGGTGGGGGCAGTGTGATCAACTTCTCTTACCTAGATACTTCTCTTTGCCTTCTAATATAGTCTGTTGTGGTCTTTGAGAAGCTGAAGGTGCTGCAGCCCAACTCCCATGTTCTAAGATTCTCTCAGTGGTGAAATTTTCTTGAATAGATATTAGTTGTTCTTTTTGTGAGAAGTGAAGTCAGGAACAAAATATGTTACCATCTTGGTGATGCCCTCCTAAATTATATATATATATATATATATATATATATATATATATATATTGCTATTAATAGAAAAATTTACAATCAATTCTGGAGCTTATTTTTTATACATTCCCTTCCCTGCCATGCACCAGTAACTGCCAGTTTCAGTTGAAAGTAAATTCCAATGTCACAAAACATTCCATATTAAACTTGACTATAACACTTTGAAAAGTACACTATCTATGTAAATTTGTGGGTAATGGTACAAGGAGCAGATTTGGGTTTGGTGATCAAAGGGGACTTTAAATCTTTATAAGGAGAACAGCAAATAATTTAAAACATAAAGTTTAAGTAGTAGTTTATAAATAATTTAGTATATGTTATATGTTCTTAAAGTTGGGAGTTTTATAGCCCATTTGATTGCCCTCTATTACTCTGGCTTTGTCAAGCTATTGAATATTCAATATTCTTATCAGATAGCATTTCTTTCCCATATAATTTAGTTGGAAAGAGCTCATTTCTTTATGATGTAGTTGACAGTATTTATTCCTACTTAATTTTTAGTAAGTTTGTATCTATATTAAATCAAATATGTATCTATAAGTTTATACTCCTTGTCATTAAGTAGTTTTAAGTAACTGCCATGAATATATATAAGAATTATAAGTTACAAGTTAGTTCAAGCAATCAACTTAGTATTTGTGCAAACCGTATATCCAGAAGTATGTTAAGGACCTATAAGGGTGAACAAAATATAAGATAGTGCCTTTGCTCACAAAGACCTGGAGAAAATAAGTGAAGACCAATTAAGAGCTAAAGAGTGAGACACTGATTTTAAGGTCAATAGAATGCAGAGAATGACAAGCTCACTCTGGGCTGAAACTCAATGGAAAGGGTCAGGAGTGAATACTCAGGGAGAAGAAAGAAATTGAAAAGCATAAGACTTTCTGTGATTGAAAAGAATCCAGACAAAAGGAATTGGAACAAATTTGTAGTTCTTAGAGTGACTTATAAGATTAGACATCAGGAGCTGACCTAAGCAAACCCTGAAGAAATCATGGGGCATAAGTAAAAGGAAAGACAGACAAATTTGGAAGGGAAAAAATTGCTTGAGAAATCAAGAGATGAATTCTCAGTGCAGATAGAGAGGGTTACAGAGGGGAAAATACAGCCATTGGTTTCAGAATGGGTCTCAAGTTTCAACCTGCAAAAATAGAGGATATATTTTTAAGTCAAAATTATGTTTAAAAGAAGAAAAATGGTTAAGTGCAGTAAAAATTGCAAAAGGGAAGAAAAGCACATATTTATTTTTCAGGAATGGTTATGATCATGATTAGTAGTTGAATGAAAGCTAAGTGCTAATCTTTTACAGTGCACTTAAAACAATAATATCCCTCATTGGTATAGGATTATATCACTTGTTATTGAAAATTTTATGTGTTTTCATATTTAGCACAGTTTAAAAACAACTTTGGGAAATCAGGTTATTATTAGTTACTATTTTCTCTTACCAAATTTTTTTGTAAAGATTATTTATTTATTTATTTGAGAGAGAAGAGATCACAAGTAGGCAGAGAGGCAGGCAGAGAGAGAGAGGGGAAATCAGGCTCGCCACAGAGCAGAGAGCCCAATGTGGGGCCTGATCCCAGGACCTCGAGATCATGACCCGAGCTGAAGGCAGAGGATTAACCCACTGAGCCACCCAGGCATCCCATCTCTTACCAAATTTTTGAAAGAAGAGAAATATTAACACTAAAATGTTAAAATTTCTTGAACATAATAACAAGGCTTATAAGTGTCAGAACTCAGATATTTGTTTGAAGATTTTAATCATTTATTTATTTATTTATGGAGAGTATGCATCTAGAAGTGGGAGGAAGGGCAGAGAGGGAGTGGAAAAGAGGATCTCCAGCAGACTACATTCTAAGCAAGAGCCTGAGGAGGGACTCAATCCCAGGACCCCTAAGATCATGACCTAGGCCAAATCAAAAGCTGGACATTTCATTGACTGAGCCACTCAGGCAATCCAAGAACTCAGATATTTATTTATTTATTTATTTTTAATTTTTTATTTTTTATAAACATATATTTTTCCCCCCAGGGGTACAGGTCTGTGAATCACCAGGTTTACACACTTCACAGCACTCACCAAAGAGAACTCAGATATTTTGAAAGCTAGTTGTGTGGTCTTTTTTCACTATACCATGTTGCTCTCCACCTGTTGGATGACTGTGTTTATGCATATTAAATGTATTATAATAATACACATATATCATTTTCTACATGTGTACATTATATACACATAATATGTGAATGTTTTAATTAAAATAAGTGCTTTATTTTTTATATTTGATTTTTTATTTTCCTTAAATATTCATTTGCTTTTGTTTATTTTTTAAACCATTTTGCTGAGATATAATTGACATACAAAAAACTATATATATTTAATATACAACTTGATGAGTTTGGGCATAAAGATATACTATGAGATCATCACCACCACCACCAAAGCCATAAAAATATCCAAGGTTGTGACAATTAACTTTTCTCAACCTGAATGTTCTCCCACTTTTGTCCACTGAAAGATATTCTGCTTAATAGTTCAGAAGGTCTGAAATTAGAACAAGTTCAACTCTTTTTTTTTTTAAGATTTTATTTATTTATTTGACAGACAGATCACAAGCCGGCAGAGAGGCAGCAGAGAGAGATGGAGAAGCAGGCTTCCCACTGAGCAGAGAGCCCGATGTGGGACTTGATCCCAGGGCTCTGGGATCATGACTTGAGCCGAAGGCAGAGGCTTTAACCCACTGAGCCACCCAGGTGCCCCAGAACAAGTTCAACTCTTAATTAACAATTTCCTTGGGGTGCTTGGGTGGCTCCGTCAGTTAAGCATATGCCTTTGGCTCAGGTCATGATCCCATGGTCCTGGGATGAAGCCTGCATCGGGCTCCCTGCTCAGTGGGGAGACTGCTTCTCCCTTTCCCTCTGCCCTTCTGCCCTGCTTGTGCTCTCCCTCCCTCTCTCTCTCAATCTATTTCAAATAAATAAATAAATTCTTTTAAAAAAATTTCCTGTAGTTCTGGCAGTTAGGAAGTCTTTAACAATAGCACAGGGATCTAAGTTTATTGAAAAGCCAGTATGTTTTTCATGTGGAGGCTATATGTTGACTTATAACTAACTTCCCATGATTTCTGAGATTGAGTGAAAAATTGCAAATGCACAAAGAGCTCCAAAATTTTCTTTCTCCCTTTCTCTGTCCACTGTTCAGAATATTTAACATGGAATTTTTATTTGCATTCAAACATGCACAAATAGAGACTGAGATAATAGCAAGTAAAGCAAGAACTGAAAAAAAATATGATTTCTAAAATCTCATGGACATAGGAATACATCTGTTATTCATAACTCCTACTCATAACTAACTGATCATAAACACAGTTGAATTATTGAAAAGTTAATGAATTTACAGGCTAAAAATAAATTGAACTAGTTTTGTCGCTTAAGTAATTTAAACATTAATTACAGTGGTAAGAAATAGCTTTGTTGAATTTATGTAATTTATGAAAAAAATCAGAATGCAAGATATTTAGAGCATCCTGACAATGTCAATACAAAATGCAAACCAAAATCATTCAATATACAACATGCTCGGATATATGGGATGCCTGGCAACCTTAGGTAGAAGTCTTTTTTTTTTTTTAAATTTTTTATTTTTTATAAACATATATTTTTATCCCCAGGGGTACAGGTCTGTGAATCACCAGGTTTACACACTTCACAGCACTCACCAAATCACATACCCTCCCCAATGTCCATAATCCCACCCCCTTCTCCTAAACCCCCTCCCCCCAGCAATCCTCAGTTTGTTTTGTGAGATTAAGAGTCACTTATGGTTTGTCTCCCTCCCAATCCCATCTTGTTTCATTGATTCTTCTTCTACCCACTTAAGCCCCCATGTTGCATCACCACTTCCTCATATCAGGGAGATCATATGATAGTTGTCTTTCTCTGCTTGACTTATTTCGCTAAGCATGATACGCTCTAGTTCCATCCATGTTGTTGCAAATGGCAAGATTTCATTTCTTTTGATGGCTGCATAGGTAGAAGTCTTTTTATAGACCTATGCTTTCACTTTTCCTGGAGGAGTGCCTTAGAGTGGAAAGGCTGCTTCATATTATAAGTCTGTATTTAATGTTTATAAAATCTCAAATTTATTTCCAAATTGGTTTTATCATTTTGCATTCTTACCAGCACTCCATGAGTTCTCCTGGTTTTCTATTTCATTCTCCAAACTTGTCATAGTTTGTCTGTTCACTTTTAGCTACTCTAAAAAGTATATATTGATCTTCCATTGTCATATTACTTGGTAATCTTCTAATATTGATGATATTAATGGTTTTTCATGTTCTTAGCTTGTCATCCTTATATCATCTATCTCTCTATCTCTCTAGTGAAGTGTCTATTCAAATAATTTGCTCGGTTTTTACTGGGACATTAGTTTTCTTAAAATTGGTGTTTTAGATTAATACATATATCTATATGTCTATATAGATATATCGATATTCTGACTAGAGATTCTTTATCTGACATATGATTTGCAAATATTTTTTTCCCAGTCAGTGGCTTGTCTTTTCTTTCTTTTAATATATGCCTTTCAAAGAGCAGGAGCTTTTAATTTTTCTACTCCTTTGCATTTCTAGTAATATTTTTTCTTGTTGGGTGGTAGATATTTTTGTATTCCTATAAATATTCTTAAGCTTTGTTGTAGAATGCAGTTAAGTCACTTAAAACAGTTTAAATCTCTCTAATCTAATCTTTTTTTTTTTTTTTAAGATTTGTTAGTGGAGACCAGAGTAGAGGTCAGCCTAAAGTCAGTATTTCTTGAATATCTTTCATTATACTCTAGGAAATATTTTTAGATTTTTTTTCCAAATTACTTTCCTTTCATGAAATTCAATGCCACCATTTATACAGCATTTCCATTTATAAATTGTGGCTCATTAGAGGTCTATATATCATTGTGATATCTAAGATCTTCTTGACTCTGGTTGACTTAAATCAGAAACTGATTTTTAACCTTTAGAGATGATATTGCCCCTATTGAGACTATATGAGCTACGGATACTTATTTCCCACTACTGAGAACTTCTCTCTGTTCTTGTCTGTCACTCTGTCCAAGGCACAGCATAAGATTTCCCATCCATCTGCTGGGAACAGGCACTATTTCCAGCCCTGCATCAGGGCCAGTCCCTGTTATTTGTTATCCTTTTGGGCTCTTTTCCTTGACATTGTGTAGGTACCGCACACTTGTACATTGATCCGCACTCAGCTGAATGTTTATGGTGAAGTTTTTGAAGATCTCTGAAGTTCTTGCTCTATCTAGCAGTTTCCTTTCTTATATTCTTCCTTGTGAACTCTAGTTACTTTGTTTTCTGGACTCTCAGATCCATGTCCTTAGGTGATCCACTGTATTTTACCTGGATTTTCTCTCCCTGTTCCCCTTCCTGGCAGTAAGCTGGCACAATGGTAGGGTTCACCTCAAAATATGTCATTTCTCAGGGATCACTGTCCTTCAATCCCTGATGAATTGTCTTGAAACCACTGCTTCAGATGTTTTACTTTTTGTTTCTTTGTTTTGAGTGATAGGGCAAATCTAGTCTCTTTCCACATCTTGGGTTGAAGCAGAAATTTCCCTTTATAAAGCTTTACAATGGTGATCCACAACAAAAATTTGTCAAAAGGACATGGGTTTGAGAATTTACTTTTTAAACTCTTTCACTCCAGGAGCTAGTCGGGGATGAAATTAACATTCCTCTGCCTGCCCTTCCTTTTTGATCTGTTTTGTTTTGTTTTAATAGAAAAATGATCCTCAAGACCCTGGACAAGCATACAGACAGTAGAAACAGGTCTTAGAATCTCATCAAGTGAATGAACAGGTGATTAAGAATAAACAAGGTAGTAGTTGCAGAACAATGTGAATGCACTAAATGTCACTGAATTGTTCACTTTAATTTTATATTATATGGACTTTGATTCAATAGATTATTTTTAGAAACTCTCAGTTTCTTTTAAAGTTGTATATGTCTTTGATGAAAAGTTCTCCTATACTAATTCCTTCTCCATTAGACTCAGAATATTCATAAGAGATATAGTTTATGGGTTTTCCAAATTCTTAAATACATTGGTTACACCAAAAGATAATTACGAACCTGAATGAGAATCAAAATATTATTTGAAACTACTATTTAAGCTGACTCATGCCCCACACCCAGAAATGATTCAGTAGGTCTTGATTCGTGGCCTTGGCATCGGATTTATGAAAAGTTGTTTAGATATCTTAATCTACATTCTTTCTTTTGAATTCTGAACTAAATCACAAAACTATCCCCATTATATTAAGGACAATTTAGTTGAAAAAGATTGATGATAAATTTTAGACTCCCTGTATTAATATGGAATACTGTATTTGCCTAAAAGTTAAACTCCACACTGTATTACACTGTACAATGAATGTTGCATGATTGAGCACACACTTATCTGATACAAAAAACCAAAGTGGAAATGATGACGGATAGAGTTCAGTACATGTTCAACATCTATGATTTAAGGCAATGCACACTGCTAGGGGGAAGCCAGTTATGATCAGTGCACCTTTTTCTGGGTCATCAACATCAACCCTTTATAGAACAAGGAAAACAGGAAAATGAAGTGATGGAAAAGAGAAGGAAGACAGCTGTAACTAGAACATGAAAGACCAGCAGAAGAGGACAAAATCGAAGCTGTAGTTTCAGTCTTTGCAAGAATATTACCACCATCAGGCCTCCTATATATAAAAGGAGAGAAATCCTTTTTAATGGGGATGGCAAGTTTCAGAAAGAGCATGTAGAGTAAAAAGTACTGTTGAGGACAGTTTGGAAAATACATTCTTCCTTTAAACATTAAAAAAAGTTGATAAATAAAATTGAAAAATGAAATTAAAAGTTTCAGATATTTAGATCAAAATTGTGCTACATAATATTTTTACTTGATTAGTTACTATGTGACAGCTTTCTGATTAAGATTGTTTAATTTAAGGATTTTAACTCTTTATAATTTATCAGAAATAAATCTGTTTCTTCACCTTTATTTTTCAGCATTTATTATTAGATTCAAAAATATCTTAAAATACCTGTAACTCTTCAGAGTATTAAACATAAACAACATAACATGTGAAGGTTTTATCTCTGTAAAGTTATAGTTATTATAAGAAGTGTGATTTCCAGAGATATCTGTGAAGTTTTTGTTGTTTTTTTACAAAAAACTCAGTACAACCTACAAATCATAAATAGGTACATGAAAATATGCTCAACATCACTAATCACTAGGGACATGCAAATCTAAACCACAGTGAGATACCACCTCACACCTGTCAGAATGGCTATTATTAAAACGACAAGAGAGGCGGCTGGGTGGCTAAGTGGTTTCATTAGATCAAGTGACTCTTGATCTCAGCTCTTATCTTGAACTCAGGGTTGTGAGTTCAAGCTCCACATTGGTCTCCATGCTGGGCATGGGGCTTACTTAATTAAAAAAAAAAAAAAAAGGCAGACAAGAAATAACAAGTGTTGGCAATGATGTGAAGAAAAGAGAACCTTATCTCTGTCAATGTGAATGTAAATCTCTATAGCCACTAATGGAAAATAACATAGCAGTTCTTCAAAAAACTCAAAATAGGACTACCATATGATCCAGCAATTCTACTTCCAGGTATTTATTCAAAGGAAACAAAAACACTAATTTAAAAAGATATGCGTGTCCCTGTGTTCTTTGCAGCATTATTCACGATAGCCAAGATATGGAAACAACCAAAATGTCCACTGATGGATGGAATGTATAAAAATCTGATGATAAAGATGTGATGTACTTACACACACACACAAGTGCATGTGAAAACGACTCAGCCATAGAAAAAGAATTAAATCTTCCATTTGTAATAACTTGGATGGAAATTATGGATATTATGCTAAGTGAATTAAGTCAGACAAAGAAAGACAAATATCCTATGATTTCAACTATATGTGGAATCTGGAAAAAAAACAAATAAACAAAACAAAGTAAAACCAAATGTATAGATGCAGAGAACACATATTTATGCTTGCCAGAGGGGAGGTTGGTTGAGAGTGGGTGAATGAAAGAAAGGGTCAAAAGGTAAAAACTCCCAAGTCATAAAATAGATAAGTCATCAGGATATAATGTGACAATAGTCAATAATATTGTGTTGCATATTATGAAACATTTTATGGTGATGGGAGAAACTGGACTTACTGTGGTGATCATTTTGCAGTATATACAAATATCAAATCATTATATTATACAACTGAATTTAATACAATATTATGTCAATTATACCCTAATTAAAAAAATCAGTACTAAGTATTTCAGTTACTATTTTAATGTAATGTAGTTCCATAAATTCATATAATTCCTCTTAGAGGAGCAACAAAGGAGAACAGAGTAGTTTGGTGTTTATTTTTATAGTGATACTCTTTGGAATGCAAGCTTCTTGTTGGTTTGATTGTTTGGTTGTTATGTTATTTTTTGTTCTTAAAAAAAATTAAGTATGCTTTTAGCTATTTCCAGGAACTCTGGAGAAGGAAAATACCTAGGAAGGCAATACTTCATTAAATAAATGCATGTAATATGTTGATCAACTTTATGAACTTATATTGGTGTGGATAAATTAGATAGTTTTCTATTGAACAAAAACCATCTAAATTTCATAACAATTTACTTGTTTGTTTTAGAGAAAGAGAGAGCATGAGTTGGGGGGAAGGGGAGAATCTCAAGCAGACTCCCTGCTGAGCTCAGAGCTTGATCTCACAACCCTGAGTCCATGACCTGAGCTGAAATCAAGAGTCAGAAGCTTAACCCACTGAGCCACCCAGGCGCTCTGAAATTTTTTCGTTAACAACTGATTTTCACTTGTCTTGAAATTGAACATGAGATCATATCAATAATTGGCAAAGCTATCAAACTGTCTGCTTTGATGGCACATGATGTGATGAGCACTGGGTGAACCACGAGAGACTATGGATTCTGAAAAACAATCTGAGGGTTTTGAAGGGGCGGGAGGTGAGAGGTTGGGGGAACCAGGTGATGGGTATTATAGAGTGCACGGATTGCATGGAGCACTGGGTGTGGTGCAAAAATAATGAATACTGTTATGCTGAAAATAAATAAAAAAAAACTAACGATGTACTAATTGAATTTAAATTTAAAAAATTAATTAAAATAAAATTTTTTAATTTATTTTTTATTTATTTTCAGCATCATAGTATTTATTGTTTTTTCACCACACCCAGTGCTCCATGCAATCTGCGTCCTCCATAATACCCACCACCTGTACCCCAACCTCCCACCCTACCCCCACCCCCGCCAATTCAAACCCCTCAGATTGTTTTTTAGAGTCCATAGTCTCTCATGGTTCACTTCCCCTTCCAATTTCCCCCAACTCCCTTCTCCTCTCTAACTCCCCATGTCCTCCATGCTATTTGTATGCTCCACAAGTAAGTGAAACCATATGATAATTGACTCTCTCTGCTTGACTTATTTCACTCAGCATAATCTCTTCCAGTCCCGTCCATGTTGCTACAAAAGTTGGGTATTCATCCTTTCTGACGGAGGCATAAATTTTTAAAAAAGAGTGGCTTTTGCTCAGAAAAAAAATTCAAATTAAGATTTTATTTATAATCAATATAAACCTTATAAATCTTAGCAAAATTGTTTTTACAAAATGTGACCAATATTTAGAGTCTGAATTACAAAATAATATTTTATTATCCATTTTTCTAAATTTTTATTATGCTATCATATATGAATGGGATAGAATTTGATGGTGAATTTAGGATATTTGAAAGGATGGGGCTTATAACACACTATTGGGAATTTTCTCAAATATAGTATAGCTAAGTTAAGGAATGAAACAATTATTTACATACTACATGAAGACATAGTTTTTTCCTAGTTTAATACTGTCTATAATACTATAATAGAACTAACACTAATATTATCATAATTATACTTATAATTAATATATTAATATACTAATATATAATACTATGTTAGCATTATAATCAGTGAAGTAAGCAGCACTTAAATTGCACTACTTCTTAGAATACTGGATTTTTTTTTTAATTCCACAAATGGCCTGTTTTAAGACAATTATAACCTAGGAAAATAATCCAGGAATTTAATTTTCTAACTCACTAAATTTTAATTCAAACTATCAATCCAAGTGCTTCCATAGACTTTCAATTAATTCTTTTGTATAGCCATTTGAAAATAGTATTTCTATCTGTCTATAGCTTGTGTATATATACATATACATCAGCATATTATTATGTTTTGGCATATTTAAAGCCACTTCCGTGTGAATGTTCTATTTTTCAACCACACTATGATATTCTCAGTGTCTATTCATCTTATAAAAACCAGTAGAGTTGTCTCTTAATATAAGTTTGTGATATTTGCCACATCCTTATAAAATACAGGTTTAAAGGGAATCATAGTGTTAGAGATTTCTGCCCAGTATCTTGCCCAAAGATATGTTGCTCATAGTTGTCACCTGGGTTTCCAGATCAGATAATCTGACTCCAGATACCATTTTTACAGAAAACACCTCTTGGGAATTAGACAGAACAGGCTTTAAATTTTAGTTTCTCAAGTTACTAGCTCTGTGGCCTCAAGCAAGTCATATAAACTTCCTGAGCTTCAGTTTCTTTATCTGTAAAACCGGCCTAATAAAATCTAGTGTATAGCTATGTTATAGAAATAATATTTGATAATGCGTGCACATCTAGTAGATCTTACATATAAGTAGACAGCTAAGTTGTATTATTATGTCGATGAATTGTTTCTTGTTAGAGATGAGGAAACTTTCATCTTTAAAATTAGTTGGGCTCCACCTAAAACATAGGAAGGTTTTAATATCAATTCAACACTTCATTCAAGTGAGGCAAGAAGGTTTAAGACTATCAAACATATTCTGGATTTACGTGGACGTTTTCACTGGTTATATATGGATAAAAGGCAAACTGTTTTTAGTTAATGATGAAAAGGTGACTGAATAATGCATGGAGTGAAAAGTGCATTCTCAAATCATTCGAATAAGTCTTAGATAAGCAACATTTCTTAACTGGATAATTGAGGTAATCTGTGGATTGCCATGTGTAAACAGATAGCATATTTGTTTTGGTGAGTGTAATCAGTGTGGACTCAAATGAATTACTGTCCAGATTTAAAATCTAGCCCTAAAATACTATATTAAATTTGAAATTGAGCATTTTTATGATTGCTCTTCTTATTTAAAACTGTACTTGCTCTTAGAAGACTATTTACAAGAGCACTGCTTCCCCCCGCTTCATGGTTTTCTATTCCTAGGCAAATCACCCAGTTGGTCTCTGAAGATAAATTTTTAAATGCTTGGTGCCTACATCGTTCTAAGCTTTTCTAATCAGTTTGAAATGCAGTTGTGCCTTGTAACTTTAGAGAATTAAATGGCAGTTTCTATAGTCTTTAAAAATCAGAACTGAATTTGTCTCAGGCCTGATCTATTTACTTATGTTTTTAGAAATTCAATATATTCACAGATGGATATTATGTAGCCAGCATTTTGTGGTGTTCTAACATGCAATATATATAACAAATTGCCAGCTAGGTTATTATATGTTTAAGAGTTTTAATTGCTGTGTACTTCAAACATTTTTTACATTGTGCCATCTGGCACATGGAAGCGTTAATGAATTTTTAAACTTAATGGGATATGCTTTGCATTAGGAAGGTCTGAAAATTAGTTGCTAACCACTGGTAAATGACAGATTTGTCAACATGAACTCACAAAAACTGCAATCCATTGCTTTGTGCCATTAAGGTAGCAACACATTTTTAAGTGCTAGTAAAAGTTGTTCAAACAATTGTCTGGATGGAAATAATTCATAAATATAATAGCTCTCCTTACTATTTAAAAAAATTGCATCTGTAAAATCAAAACCTTTTTTTCTTTGAATGTATTCTTAGAAAAGTATTTTTGATACCCAGTAGAATAATTTACTAAAATTTTAAACAAATTTTAGACATGTTGGAAAAGTCTGCTAATGTTCTCAAGAGCTCTTACTGAAAAGTTTCTGTCTCTGTAATTCAAAGACACTTTCTTTTTATTAGTCTTCCATTTCTTTTGTAAATACATTTTATGTACATTAAATTAGGCGATAATATAAAATGACTAGCTGCCAGAACATCTAATTCAAAGCAGGATAATCCACTGTGCTCTTCTCCGCTAATAATCTTAGTTTCTATATGCTTTGGTGTTCTTCCTTCTATAAAAGTACTAAAGAGTAGATTTCCCATAGTCCTCTCAAAGAGAAAAATGCAAAGAAATCTTTCAAGAATGCAAGCAGTAAACAGAAAGCCATAGTATAAAAAACAAGAGACAGGTGAGACAATCTATTGGATAAGTTGGGGAAAATGTCTTTAAAAAGAACTTATATGTGGAAATTACAAAGAAAATATTACCACAGTTGTTAAATCATAAATGAACATTTATAAAGTATAAAAAGCCATAATAAAGCCAACTTCAAACCATTAGCTCAGATTTTGTTAAATCATTATAGCAAGTAGCATAAAATTAATCTTTATATTCTTTATGAAAATATTCCTTCTAGGAAATTACTAGAATGCCCATGATTATACTAACATAACATAAAAGATTTTGTTAGCTAGGCATGCTTATGATATATTTTGTTTTAACTTACAGCTGTGTTATGTAAATATATACATTATAAGCCACAGGTGTTCACTGCTTAAACTATTGCTTTGCTACTGAAACTTGGAGGATTTCAAATAACTCTATTTAGTTTAAATAATTCCAGTAGATAGTTGATGATAATTTAAAAAATTCCCCCCAAAATTCCTAGAACAATAATTTCAAATCATTTTCCCATAAATTCTCATCCCTTCCTCAAACTGCATCCTTCCTGGAGTTAGAGATTGTGGGAGGTGGAGGTCATAGGGAATGGCTCCCTAAAGAGGGTGTTATGGAGAGGGACTGCCATTGCAGATTTGCAGATGCCAACTCTTGCCAACTTGGCTATTTTTAGTACTACCTGCAAATGCAAAATGTCTTCCAGTTGGTCTTGTGGAAGTGGGCAAAACTGCCTCATCAGAGTGGATTTAGAAAAATACCAAGATGCACAGCAAAGAAGGAAAGACCTTTGGAGATCTCTGGGAAATTGGAGATGTGAGGTGTCAGAGATGGAAATGTGATACAAAGGAAAAGATCTAACAGAAGCACTTCATATCCCTTCCTCTCATAAAGCCACACTTCATCTGAAGTGACGGTGCTCTACCAATCTCTAGGCAACCACTTAAACCTACTCTCAGCTTCTGGTGGGCTCTGCAGTTGTGTGCTCTCTGCTTTTAGGACCTCAGCTATGTCAAGTTACTTAGAAGACTGCCAATACCAGATTAATCATATAGGTTATGTCCTTTCCTTTTGCTCCTAGTGTGTTTTTCTATTTAGTCAGTATAAAATGTTACATACTCAATTTTTTGTTAATTGTATCATGTAGTGCTAGCCTGATTTTCTCAGTGAGATTCTAAGCCCCATAAGGGAAGTCACTCTTACTTTTCATTGTTTGCAATAGACTTAGCTCAAAGCATATTATTCCCAATAAATATTGGGATTGACATATTGATAACACTCTCATTGACAACCCATGTTTTTCTAGTTTTGTATATGTGTCTGTGTGGGGAGGGAGTTTCTATAAATCTTTGTAGTTTCTTGTTATAAAGTTGGCTGTTTTGTGATAAGAAAAAGTTGCTTATCTTACCTCAAACAGAAAGGTGACATCAATCTCTAGAAGTATATAGAGATAATAAGCAATGGCAAATTTTTAATTAAATTAATAGGAAAATTAGTTCTTTTCAAAGTATAACCAACATTTGTATGAAGCTAGAATTTCAAAGATTGAATTAGGGCATAGGAATTTTTAAAATTATTATTTTATTTTATTTTAGTTGGATTCTCTGTCCATTTAGTAGCTGTATAAACTTTGGGCAAGTTATTTAACCACACTCCACTCCAGGAAAGTTGTGAAAATAATTGTTCATACCTCAAAGGATTGTTAAAAAGAAAACTAAATAAGTTAATGTTGTGTAATAAAGAACTTAACCCTACTTTGATCCTGGCTCCCTAAGAATCAGGGATTTCTTGGAATTTTCTTAGTGGTAAGAATGACTTTATTATTCATAATAGGCCCCTGGGAGCACATCTGAATTTATACTGACTAAGTCACACCTGGTAAGCTATGGACAGTTTCAGGATAGGGTTAGAGTGTTGGGGCTTTGAGTCCTGTGGTACCAGCCTGACCTCATGACCTCTAGGGAGAGAGGCTATCGACTGTGTTCAACTACATGGCCATTGATTCAATCAATCATACTTATGTAACAAAACCCCAATAAAATCTCTAGACACCTGCACATGAGTGAGCTTCCTTGGTTGGTAATCACACAATGATGTGCTGGGAGGGTGATATTTCCTGAGGACTCAGAGTCATCACATTTAAGACCCTTTTAATGGTCTTTTGGCTGGTCGGGATTTGCACCCTTTGCAATAAAAACGTAACTATACGCATAGAGCATTCCCAAGTTCCATGAGTTCTTTTTTTTTAAAGATTTTATATATTTTAGAGATAGAAAGAAGAGGGTGAGTTGGAGGAGAACAGAGGAAGAAGGACAAGCAGAATCCTCAATGAGTGTAGAGTTCAAGGCAGGGCTCAATCTCATGACCCCCAGATCATGACCTGAGCTGAAGTCAAGAGTCAGACACCTAACTGACAGGTGCCCCTTCATGAGGAAATATTAACAAAGCTGTAACTCTTGGGTTAGTCCTACCATTTTCATCTCTGGAGTCCTGACCAACTGGAAAGTGAGGAAGGAAGGTGCCCACAAGGACAGTCCTCCTGGCTGTCACGTATGCACGGCTTGGTTTATACCTTGCTGTAGTGTTTCCCATTGATGCTGAGGGTTTTTCCCTCCATCCTATGTATGCTATATTGATTTTGTAGACCACAAACTTGTGGCCTTAATCTCTAAGGTGCTTACAGTGCTTTGTGATATAGGCTTTTCACTTGCTCTAGTATACCCCATGCTCCCCAGTGTGCAGGCATAGAGGAGATGGGGCCAGAGGGTAATATGAGTTGGATTTCCCCCTACTTTCCCAATCTAAATATTATTTCTCTTATAATCTTAAATTAATTGAACATTTATCTTATCTTTCTTTAGAAGAGTTTACTCTAGGGGGTGCCTGAGTGGCTTAATCAGTTAAACATCTGACTTCTGCTCAGGCCATGATTCCAGGGTTCTGGGATTGAGCCCCACATCGGGCTCCCTGCTCAGTGGGAAGCCTGCTTCTTCCTCTCCCACTCACTCCTGCTTGTGCTCACTTTCTCTCTCTCTCACTCTCTCTATGTTAAATAAATAAATAAAATCTTACAAAAAGAAAAAAAAAAAGAGTTTACTCCAGTAGTTACACAAACTGAAAGTTTAAAGGGATGGTTCATGGATCTTAGTTTCATAAAAATTGGGGTGCAGCCAACAGCCTAGATACTTTTTATCCTCTTCTTTCCCACTAACCACTTAAATAATGTTGCAAATTTAACCCCTAAGGATTGCCTCGTTAAATCTCCAAATGTGATCAGACAAGTCTGAATTTTCAATACTGCTTTGAAGTTCCTACATAATAAAAATTAAAATATACACCTTTCTGAACTGCTTTCTGCATTACTGAATTACCACTTCCCTACATGCCAATTTAAAGGTTATTTTGAGCTCCTGTATGATGATACTGCCTGCTGGTGGGATCCCTGTAACCCGTGTGGCATGGGAGTGAATTTGATTAGTTTTTGCTAAGGTTGTGTGGAAATCCTTGCAGTAGTAAATGGGCAGAACTCAGTCCCTTTACATTTCCACAAGTGCATATTTCAAAATTCCCCATTGTCCAAAACTGCCACAGCCGTCATTCATAGATCTGCACATTTTTTAAGGAAGTTTCTAACTGATTAAATCAGATGAACAATCTTATTAAAATGCCATAGAGGCTATAGATCTTGGAGATTCTCAGGGTGGCACCTAAAACCATCTACAATTGGAGCTTTGTCTATATTCAGAGCTGATAAAATAAGCTTTTCCATCTTGACTAAACCCGCATTTATCTAGGCAGAAGCCTGGTTCAGGTCAAAGGTCTGAGTGAAGATTAACACAATATTTATATTTCCTTTTCCTTTCCTTTTTTTTCTTTTCTTTTCTTTTCTTTTCTTTTCTTTTCTTTTCTTTTCTGTGTGTGTGTTGTTGATGTTATCGTTGTTGTTGTTGCTGTTGTTGAAAGTTTATACTAAGAGAATATTAACGTGCAGGGTGATATGGCCACAGGGAGGTGGCCTGTGTGGAACCTCAGCCAGACCACTGATGCTCACTGCAGCTGTCTAACAAAGGGCTATTACTCTTGTCGGCACCTGGCCGCCACCACCATGCTGCAGCAGTTCAACAAGAGAAACAAGGAAGCAGGTGGAGGCTCCAACCCATCCCAGCATCTTGAGAAGAGCACAGTACTCCAGGAGGTCCATGTGTTTATTGACACTCTGGTTAGCCCTTCAAAATTTGCCTACATCCTCACCAAGATCCTTTACTTCATAAACCAGGGGGAACACCTAGGGACCACTGATGTGACCAGGGACTTCTTTGCCATGACTGAGCTCTTTCAGTCCAATGATCCCATACTCCATTGGATGTACTACTTAGTCATCAGGGAGATATCTTGCATTGATGAGGATGACATTATCATCACCAGAAGCCTGACAAAGGACACGACCAGGGAAGAAGACAGCCAAAAGGTCTGGCTCTGCATGCCCTTTGCCAGATAAGTGATAGCACCATGCTGCAGGCTATTGAGTGCTACACGAAGCAGGCCATCATGGCCAAGGTGCCCAGTGTCTCCATCACTTCCCTGGTATCCTCCCTGCACCTGCTGGAGTGCAGCTTTGATAAGATCAAGCTCTGGGTGAATGAGACCGAGTAGGTGGCATCCAGTGATAACCCCATGGCCCAGTACTATGTGCTGGGGTTCCTCTACCTTGTACATAAGAATGACCACCTGGCTGTCAATAAGCTGATTATCAAGTTCACCCAGCATAATCTCAAGTCTCCCTTTGCCTACTGCATGATGATCCAGGTGGCTGCAAGCAGTTGGAGGAGGAGGATGGCAGTCATGACAGCCCACTGTTTGACGTCACTGTTAGCTTCTTGCCAACAAGTGCAAGATGATGGTGTACAAAGTTGTCTCATACATTGTGAATCTGCCAGGCTGCAGTGTCAAAAGCTGGCCCCAGCTCCGTCAATGCTCCAGCTCTTCTGCAGTTCACCCAAGGTCACTGCTGTGCACACCCTCAATAAAGTGGTCCTGGAGAATCTGTCAGCAGTGATGGCCTGCAGTCTGGACCTGGAGAAGCTGGTTGCATATTTGAATGAGACTGAGAACAAACCTGCCTCATGAAGCAGATCTCATCCTTCATGTCGGAGATCTTGGATGAGTTCAAGGTGGTGGTGGTCCAGACTGCCATGTGTCAGAAGTATCCTCTGTGGTCATGAACTTCCTATTCATCATGCTGTGAGAAGATGGTGGTTTTGAATATGAGTAGGCCATCATAGACTGCATTATCAGAATCACTGAGAAGAACTCAGAGAACAAGGAGATCAGGCTTCAGAACCTATGTGAGTTCATCGAGGACTTCAAGTTCACCATGTTGGGCACCCATGTCCTGAATCTCCTGAGCCAGGAGCGACCCCAGACCAACAACCCCTCCACATACATGCTTCGTGTATGACTGCTTGGTCCTGAAGCATGAGGAGGTCAAGGCAGGTGCTGTGAGTGTTCTGCCCAAATTTGGAGCCCAGAAAGAAGAGATGTCACTCAGTATCCTGAAGAGATGTGTGATGAATGATGACAGTGAAGTAAGGGACCAAGCTTCCCACTATCTCAATATCCTGGAGCAGAAGGAGAAGGCCCTCAATTCAGTCTATATCCTAAATGGTCTGACTGTTTCCATCACTGGTCTGGAGAGAGCTCTGAAGCAGTATACCCTAGAGCCATCCAAAAAAACCTTTTAGCCTCCAGTCTGTTCCCCTGGCCACCATGCCTATGGCAGATCAGAGAACCAAAAGCACCCTCATCATAGCTGCCAAGCAGCCTGAGAAAGTAGCAGCCACCTGGCAAGGGATCTTCCAGGAGCCACTAACAAAAGTACCAGAGTTCCATGGGTGGGCTCCCCTCTTCAAGTCCTTGCTGTTCCCTCACTGAGTCAGAGACAGAGTATGTTATCATAGCACCAAACACACATGGAGTTCCAGTTTAATTGCGCAAACACACTCAATGAACAGACTTTGGAGAATGGTACAGCGCAGGTGGAGCCCATTGAAGCCTGCAAAGTGCTCTGTTACATGGATGCCCAAAGCTTACCCTACAACCAGCCTGGGACCTGTTGCACACTGGTGGCACGGTCCAAGGAAGACCCCACAGCTGCATCTTGCACATTCAGCTGCATAATGAAGTTCACTGTCAGGACTGTGACCCCACCATTGGCGAGACTTGTGATGAGGGCTATGAAGATGAATATGTGCTGGAAGATCTGGGATTCATCATGGCTGACTGCATCTGAAAGGTCATGAAGTTGAACTTTGAAACAGTCTGGGTTGAGGTAGGGAATGAGTTTGAGAAGGAGGAAACATTCACCTAGTCTACCCTCAAGACACTTGAAGAGACTGTGGGCAATATGGTGAAATTCCTGGGAATGTCCCCTTATGGAGCCCAAAGTTCCAGGTAACAAGAACACCCACACATTCCTCCTGGCTGGTGTGTTCCAGGATGGTCACAGCATCTTTGTGTTCTCCCAACTGCTGCTTTTGGATTCAGTAAGAAAGTAGATGACAGCAAGAAGTTCGGAGGATGCAGTGCAAGTTGGTGCAGCCTCTTTGGAGAACAGTGTGGAGATTCCTCAAGAAATTAAAAATAGAACTTCCCTATGACCCTGCAATTGCACTCTTGGGTATTTACCCCAAGGATACAGATGTCGTGAAAAGAAGGGCTATCTGTACCCCAATGTTTATAGCAGCTATGGCCACGATCACCAAACTGTGGAAAGAACAAAGATGCCCTTCAATGGACGAATGGATAAGGAAAATGTGGTTCATATACACTATGGAGTATTATGCCTCCATCAGAAAGGATGAATACCCAACTTTTGTAGCAGCATGGACGGGACTGGAATAAGTGAAATAAGTCTAGGAGAGAGAGTCAATTATCATATGGTTTCACTTATTTGTAGAGCATAACAAATAGCATGGAGGACATGGGGAGTTAGAGAGGAGAAGGGAGTTGGGGGAAATTGGAAGGGGAGGTGAATCATGAGAGACTATGGACTCTGAAAAACAATCTGACGGGTTTGAAGTGGTGGGGGGGTGGGAGGTCGGGGTACCAGGTGGTGGGTATTATAGAGGGTGCGGATTGCATGGAGCACTGGGTGTGGTGCAAAAATAATGAATACTGTTATGCTGAAAATAAATAAAAAATAAATTAAAAAATAAAAAATAAGAAATTCAGAGGAGAAGCCAGCAGACATCATCTTGGCTTCTGTGGTTAAGAGGCCAGACTGCATGGGCCCTATTCTTACCCTTACCCCTCTAACACTAGGCAGAAGTCACACCTTCCTTCTGAACCCAGTGGAAACTTCTTCCTAAGCCTCAGCATTCAAAAACAGCAATCACTAAATAATAATAATAATAACAATAAAATTAAAAAAGTAAAAATTAAAATTTGTTTAACCCCTGCCCCAGGACTTTTAAGGAGTAACTTTTATTTTTCCCCCTTTTTTTCAATGGAGAATGATTTTAGCTTGTCCTAGAACCTGCTGCCCTGCTTGTTAGGGAGGGGACATCCAAATGAATAGAAAACTCTCACCTCCTCTTGAATTTATTACCAAGGAAATAATCTTATCCTTATAAATAAACCAGTACATTGTTTTAAAATAAATAAATAAATGAAGAATGTTAAGAAATTGTAGGAATAAATACACATGGACATTTGGGATTTTACAAAAGGGTCAACTTGTCAGAATTTGTGTTAATGAAGCTAAAGCAAGGCCTCCTCACAGAGATGAATGTTAGCGATAATTCTGGAACTTTGTGGCTTGACATACCTTTTAACATCGTCCCCAGGATTCTGAGATGTCCCACAGAGGTTAGGCACTGGAGGCATTTGAGCTTGTTTCTCAGGTCAGGAATCTTACAACTGACACATTACCTTGTGGTGATGGTATTGGAATAATTTGCAAAGCAAGGTCCCTAGGAAAAAACAGAACAAAAACAAAATAATGGAGAAAACCCTTATTTTTGAGAAAACAGGTGCAGCCAAATGTATAGGTTCAATTATTTTGGTGGAATCCAACCACCACTTTGGGGCTGATGCAGAAAGGAAAGTTCCTACAGAAAATATCAGGGTCAAATCCCTTATCCCTGGGGATAACTGGCAAGTCTCCATGGCTTTTACCTCAAAGCCCCCAGTCACCTGTGAAAATGCTTAGCCTCATGATTTTAGGATCTCAAAATAGGAAATGCCTCCACGAAAAATAATTAGAAACTTTAATATATAAAGTATAACTCTCGTTATAACATATGACACTTGTTTTTTATTTTGTCTTTTCTACTTCCCAATAAAACACATTTTATATACAATGTGGCTATTTCCAGCAAAATTCTTTTTATGGTACACTGTAACTATAAAGTGAATGTAGGAGTCACTAATGTGCATTCTATTTTATAATTCTGAAATTCAATACTGAAGCCAGCCTGTATCAGCCTTGAGTACTCATGTACATCCAGACAATGAAATAGTATTCAGAGCTAAAAAGAAATGAGCTATCAAGCCATGAAAAGATGTAGAGGAACATTTAATACATATTACTAAGTGAAAAAAAAAAAGCCAATCTGAAAAGGCTACTTACTGTATCATTCCAACTATATGGCACTCTGGACTATATGACTTTCCAATAAAAGTAAAATCAGGGAGTTTGGGGTTGGGAGAGAGAGTTGAGTAAGCAGAGTACAGAGAAATTTTAGGGCAATGAAACTGTTCTGTGAAATATTATAATGGTAATTCCTTGTCAAATCCCATAGAATGGACAATACTGAGAGTGGATCCTAATATAAATATAATACAAATATAAATATAAATTATAAATATAGTATAAATTATAAACTTTGTGTAATAATGCTGTGTCAATATAGGTCAATATAGGTTCAGTGGAATGTTGATAGTGTGGGAGGTTGTGCTTTTGTGGAGTCAGTGGGTACACAGGAATTCCTTGTACTTTTTGTCCAATTTTGCTTTGACCTAAAACTGCCCTAAATCATCAAGTCTGCTTTAAAAAATACTAAAGTGAGATTTTCTGATGAAATACCAGAAGTCTAAAATATCAATATGAACTCAATTTTCATTCCATTTTTTCTATGCATATATTGAAATCATTGATATCACACTCTACCTCTATAGAATTTATAAAATTTCGCATGTAATTCAGAAGTCTGTTTATTCTTTCTTTTGTCTAAGCAAGCCTATTTCTTAAAAATTCTTTATAACTATTTTTAATTACTTAAATATCAATATAATAATAATCTTCCTATCGCTGGATATTTGGGATATTTCCAGTTGCTGATTATTATAGTAATGTTCTATCAGCATTTTCTATAATTCCAATCAATTCATTAAGATGCCTTACCATGTGTGGAATGACCAACATTTTAAGGCTTGTATTGAATAGTGTGCAATACTTTCCCCCCAAAATTAAATTAGATGTTACTCTTACAGGGAGCAGGAGAGTATGCTCTCACATTCCATCTTCTTCCTTAAACCTTATAATTTCTGATAGGTAATATTTACCCAATCAACTTTGCCAGTATTTTTTTAAGTATTCCCCTATCTCCTCTTCTTTATCCAGAAGAATAACAATTTGATTAAATAGAGAGGGTTGAAAGTATTGCATAATTTCATAGTGATCTACAGTCTCATTTCATTAATAAGATTTGACATACACCCTAGTGACATAAGCAACCAGATGTGTATAATTGTCTTCAGACACAATGTGTGAATAAATGGTCCATCTTTTTAAGTTTTATGTGAATGGGTCCAGTTTGAATAGTTCAGCATCTCTCTTTTAAGTTTGAGTTTCCCAGATCATGTCCTGGGTAAGCTGGTAATTACTTCCTATGGTAAAGGGGTCTGATGGGATCCTTAGTGACTAATTACTATTGGTATGAACATATGTGCTCCCAAAGACTTTCAACAACTTCTAGTGATGAGAAGAACTATTGCATATTTAGAAAAAGCTACTAGAACCATCAATCATGTGATCTTTGAAATCTTGACAAAGTCTCAATTCTCCTGGAAAGTTTGTCAAAGGGCATCTTGAGGAAATGCTATAGGTTCATGAATATTTATAAATACTGTTGTAAATTTGGCAACATCCTCCGGCTTTCTGCCTTAACCTTTTAAATGTGATGGACTGTATGAACTAAATTATGATATGAATGACTAGGAAAACTGATCAGGTGATATGAGTGCTGTGACATTTCCTCAAGTCCAATATATTATATATACATGTATTACTCTTTCAACATAGTTCTTGCTTTGCCAAAATAGGCACTTTACATTCTCTAAATTTAAAGAGCTATATTAGTGTAACACTGCAAAACCATGTTAGGGATTAGTTTGCCTATAATTTTCAGTTATTTCGGAAGATGTGTGACTGACAGGGTACATGCACAGAAAGCATTTGTATTAGAAGTTACTACTTTAATTTGTGGTTCATTGAATATATTCCTTTTGTCAAATGATGGCTTTCTCACAGCCTCTGTTCTAGGTGCCATGATTGCTGCTCTATCTAAGCCTGACCTGGGTCTACCCTCATGAAGGTTCTAATTTTGGGAACAAAGAATTTGATGATCTGTGATGACCCCTACATAAAAGGGAGTACAGAGTGGAAAAAAATCACATACAAGGGAAACTAAATCTAATTTGAAAAAATTTGAAAAAAAAAGAATTTTACAGGTTTGTAAAGTATTTTAGTTAGTTCTATGTGAACATGAAGGCTATGAGAAATCTTGTCATCCCAAGTATTTGGGCCACAGCTAGTCAGAAGCCCATCATGATTCTGTTTGAGTCATTTATTTTGTTTCCTTAAAGATGAATTGAAAAACTTCTTAAAACATCATATTTGGAAGCTAGTTTACTGATATAACTTCCATCCATATGTCCTCACTCAGCCATTTCATGCCATGGTTCTGCTCAAAATCTCAGATGGAAATACCATTTCACTATTTATTATTAGTATTTCAGAATGGATTTCTATGACCTGATTTTGACTGAAATTAAACTGGGGTTTATCCATTTTTATTGGGACATAATGCTATAGTCAGAAGCTGTAAATACCCAATAAGTGAATAGGCAATAAAATGGTAATAGGCACTATCATTTATGAAACTGAAAATCCCTGTACTGATATAAATCAGAGAATTGCATAATTATATGGATTCACAGGGAAAAGAGTGCCCTTCTCTGCACATGGCCATCATAACTCTGGCTCATGTTCTTCTAATAGAAGCCCAATAAGATTTTATTCTCTTTGATATTTCATTTCATATAAAGGATAATAGTCAGTTTTATGTGTTTATGAGGCTTATATTTTTGATAGTGAGAAGGTGTACACAAGACTGGAAAAGAAACTCTAAGGCATCCTGATGGTAGAAGAAGGGTCCCTTTTGATGCCACGCTCAACAATTATACTAGGCAGTCGCAACTCCCAATACTCTGGGAGAATATATAATTGCAGTTCGCAATGATGGCTCTGATTCCAGGGCAAATAAAAGTGAAAGTGAGTTTCTTTTTTCCAATACATAGTTCATTTTGGCAGCAAAGCCAATGGGAAGAATTGATGATGCAAGGCAGATATCAAATTGTGTGATTTAGTGCACACACTGATCTGATCATGTAATAAGTAATAACCAACAGTCTCCAGCAGCACATTCAACGGCTCTTTTATATACAACTCAAATTCTTCCCCAGCTGCATGAATTCATTCTTTACCAATAGCACAAACTAAAGCAAAATCCTTTCTTGTTCTTGCCCCAAGGTTAAGCTCACAAGATTTTATTACTGCTTATTTCCTTTAAATGAGGTTTTTCTCATGATAATGTTATTAACTTGAAGGTTCTATTGCCAGGACCATAAGGAGTGGTTTACCCAATTTCAGTCTTTTTTTTTTTTTTCTTTTATAAAGAAGGGAGGGAGAGAGTGAGTAGGAGAGAGAATCTTAGGCAGGTATCCATGCCCAGCATGGAGCCCAATATGGGGTTTGAGCTCACAACCCCTAGATCACAACCTGAACTGAAACCGAGTCATATGCTTAACCAACGTAGCCACTCTGGTGCCCCTCACCCAATTTTATTATTGTTAGAGACCTTGAACCTATCAATCAATGCCTTTTTCTTCTTCTTCTTATCTCTTGACGATCAGTAAAAATCCAGATTATTTCATAATTTGGCTTGATTTTTACCATTGATTTTATATCTTCTTAACATCTGGTTGATCTGTGTAATTTTTCTTGAATTTACTATGTTAATTCAAAAATACAAAAAGCTCACCTCTATCCATATGGTTATCATAACTCCATTCCCTTTGGGGCTCATGTTCCTATAAAAGATTCACAGTGAGCTTCGGTTCTGTAGCTGAATTAAGTTTACTACATAATTTTATATTTATTAATTTTATATTTATTTTTAAAAGTAAATGTTTCAGGGGTGCCTGGGTGGCTCCGTCGTTAAGCATCTACCTTTGGCTCAGGTCACGATCACAGGGTCCTAGGATTGAGCCCAGCATATGGCTCCCTGCTCAGCAGGAAGCCTGCTTCTCCCTGTCGCACTCTCCCTGCTTGTGTTCCTTCTCTTGCTGTCTCTCCTCTGTCAAATAAATAAATAAAATTTTCAAAAAAAATGTTTCATTTCACTTTCACTATGTAATAGAATTTCCCTTTAATCAACCCTATCAGTCAACATTGGTCATGTCTCTTTCTAAATATTAATATCTCCCTGAAACTATCATATTTATTATTTCATCATTTAATATTTCATCTCCTCATTCTTTGTTTTACTTATTCTTTTATAATACATTACACTAACCGAAGATGATTCCTTGATCATTGGAACCAGTTTTAATACCACCCCAGATCTGCCTGGTTACATTTACATTTTTAGGCCCACAGGCAATTTCTTTGCTTCAGGACTTGAAGAGACCTGTATTTTTTTGTGATCATAAAGCCATAAGTGCTGTCTCCTTTGCACAAGACTCTTAGCACAAGACTGTTTCACATTTGCCAGATGTGCAACCTAGGATGTAGCAAGTTTTCCATCATGTCTCTAAGCACAGTTCCTGTAATGGTATTTTTGAGATTCAAAGAGCTCGTGTTTCCTTTCTTTCCTTCTTTAAATTAATTAGAACTGCACGTCTCAGCAATTATCCGTAAACTGAGTTAGCCTCTATTTCAAAGACTTTATCATCACTTTTATTGTAACTCTCCTTATCATGCTGCTGTTAAATACACTTTCAAGTGTCTCAATTTCTAAAGGTTGGCATCTTTTTACCTGGGCTGTAGTATTGCATCTAGGAGTGATACCATTTTATTATCATAGAGAATTTTGACCAATTTCATTTTAATCTAAGTACGATCAGTGCAAATACTGGCATGTTTACCGAACCCTGTAATTTCTACACATTTCTACTCAATTTTTCATCACTTTTGCAATAAATTCCAAAATATCACACGATTTCCCCTTATGACTTAACCACAATATTTTTTCCATTGTGTGTCACTCTAATTTACCTTGTAGACTAAAAGTCTTCCATGGTGCATTTTGCATGGTCCAAGAAGAGTTTCTCAGGACCTCTGCTTTACTTCCAAATATAAATTTCAGAATTTTTTCCCCTCCAAATGAACTTAAAGCATAATCACACAACCCTGATAAAAACACAGAGTCAGATCACACCTTGTATAACTTGTCCTCAAGCACAGTCCCTTTTTCCAAAATTGGGGTCCACATATCCTGGTGGGATCCCAAGTGATAGCCAAAAGCACTGTCTCACATTGACACAGTGGGACTTCCAAAGTCTGGCAGGCTGAGTAAGCATAGTAGAAGATGCCAAAGTAATTTGATTCTTAAAAAACAGAGACATGTCAAAAAGACTAATTCTTTAACATTCTACACAAATCTTTTTACTTATTTTAGTCTTTTTAGAAGACATGGGCCCACATCTCTATTTTCAGTTACATTTTTGAAATTCCTGTTCACAGAATTTTTATTGATCAAGAAATTTATATATGTATGCCAATTAATTTTATTATAATTTGTGATAGAGTCCCCTGTTATCATTATTATATTCTCATGAATTTTTCAAAAGACTCCACTTTATTCTTATCAACTGCTATTGCTTCCCTTTTCGATGCACAAATCATCTATGTTTGTCAACTATTAGAGCTGTCTTCAGGCTGGACTATTTGTCCTCTGTAGGAATATCAAGTAATATCTAAGAACAAACAACACATCTCAGGTTCAATATATCTATTATTATTATTATTATTGCTGGCTCTAAAATGCAGAATTAGCTCCTTTCTGGATACCAAGGATGTACATTGATAAGTAGAAAAAAGAATGAAGACAGGATGGAAGGTTCAGCCTTTTTTGATATTAAAATAGGAGTTTTACTTTTCCTTTTTTTTTTTTTCACATTTTAAAGATTTTTTTTTCTTTTTTTTTTAATTAATTTTTTATTTTTTATAAACATATATTTTTATCCCCAGGGGTACAGGTCTGTGAATCACCAGGTTTACACACTTCACAGCACTCACCAAAGCACATACCCTCCCCAATGTCCATAACCCCACCCCCTTCTCCCTAACCCCCTCCCCCCAGCAACCCTCAGTTTGTTTTGTGAGATTAAGAGTCACTTATGGTTTGTCTCCCTCCCAATCCCATCTTGTTTCATTGATTCTTCTCCTACCCACTTAAGCCCCCATGTTGCATCACCACTTCCTCATATCAGGGAGATCATATGATAGTTGTCTTTCTCTGCTTGACTTATTTCGCTAAGCATGATACGCTCTAGTTCCATCCATGTTGTCGCAAATGGCAAGATTTCATTTCTTTTGATGGCTGCATAGTATTCCATTGTGTATATATACCACATCTTCTTGATCCATTCATCTGTTGATGGACATCTAGGTTCTTTCCATAGTTTGGCTATTGTGGACATTGCTGCTATAAACATTCGGGTGCATGTGCCCCTTTGGATCACTACATTTGTATCTTTAGGGTAAATACCCAATAGTGCAATTGCTGGGTCATAGGGCAGTTCTATTTTCAACATTTTGAGGAACCTCCATGCTGTTTTCCAGAGTGGTTGCACCAGCTTGCATTCCCACCAACAGTGTAGGAGGGTTCCCCTTTCTCCGCAACCTCGCCAGCATCTGTCATTTCCTGACTTGTTGATTTTAGCCATTCTGACTGGTGTGAGGTGATATCTCATTGTGGTTTTGCTTTTAAAAAAATATAACATAGAATTATGTTGGTAACTAAATTTATTCCTTTTTTTTCTAAATTTCATGTTTTACTTTACTTGAATTTGAGTTTTGAGTTGTCCATTTTACTTTGGTTTAGGTCTTTTTGGCCCAACAGTCCTAAAAGTGACTATAAATTGGGCAGGTCCAGGAAGGACCCTTTTAATCATTAGGACACCAATCACCTGAAAAATAAAATAACACAGTACACAGTCCCAATTTTTGGGACAAAAACACAGTCCCAATACATTAATAAGATATAGTGATTACAAATAAAGATAAATACTATTTTTCAAAGTTTGGCTTCACATCGTCTTCTAGCCTTTTTTGTTTGGACTCCACTAAGGGAATTTCTTTACCATTTATAGATAGCTGCTTTATTACTGCCACTTATGCACTTACGTTTTTACTGCAGGTGCTTTTTAATCATTGATTACAGTTTCACAAAGTCCCCTCCATATTCGTATCATCATGGTATTGCTCTACTTCAACTCCCCAAACTAGTAAAATGACCCAATAACGCCCACCGGAATTAATACCCAGAATTCTTAAAGTCAGATATGGAAGCACAATTGTAAAAGTTGCAACTCAGAAAAGTAGTACAGATTAGCTTCTGTAAATCCTTGTAACCTCCCTAATTTTAAACAAGTATTTTGCAATATAAGAGTTTTCTTAAGATAGATAGATAATCGGTAGCTATGTAGATAGATGGATGATAGATGACATATACATGATAGATGAGCGAGAGAGAATGACAAACCAACAGCTTCAGATTTACTCTGTCTGCAATGTATCTTCCCTGTTTCTTGCAGCTCAGTTTGGAGGCAGCGTCACAGTTCAGGGGCAGGGCAGCTTTTCTTTATCTTGTTCCCGGTAGCAACGGTATGGTAAAGTCACTTTGTGTTTTTTCTTCTTAATCCATTTTCTCTCTTCTATTCTACCTCTTCCATGGAACAATCACAATAGGGAATCTATAAGGCTGTATCTCTTCAGTGTATCAACGTCTGAGCTTAAAAGGTAATCAGATTCCAACGGGATGTCAACCAAAGCAATGTTATGCAAACAAAATTATTCTATCTTCCCCAGTTTTTATTTTTAAACTTATCAAGAGAAATTGGATATAATATTAAATATTTTATTAAACTTAAATTCTTTAAGTTCACCTGAACACAAGTATCAAGTTACAGTTCCATACTCATAATGCACAGTATATACAAATGTTGGCACCTTTTCCATTTCCCTTGATACACATCCAAGTTTTATAGATGTGATTTTGGAGCCTCTTGTTGAAAATTTATCTGCAATGGCAAAAGAAGTGACTGCACTCATCCACAATGCTTGCCACTAAAATTACACCTCATGGAGACATAGAAAGACAATGTTTACCCCTGTAAAACTGAAGGAACACCTGCAAACATAGATGGGGATGAAGGTCAAGAGCAACATAGAGCACCTGGTATAGGGAGTATTTTTAATCATTCATCTCCTGGAAAAGAAACAATGCTAAATCCCTCTCTCAATTGAACTAACTCATTACAGGCAAATTCTTGCCAAGTTTCTGTTGTGGGATTTTCTATTCCCTCAAAGGTAGGCTATTTATCCGAGTGAAATACATTCCTTTCCTGAACCATGTCTTTTCATGTGAACTACTAGCATTAGTGCATTCCTGTGTCATGAATAAAAATGGCCACTGAACAAATGTGTTAAATTTCATCTTGCCCAAGAGGAACAGTCTGTATATCTCCCACCCACCCTGTATTTCTATTTTACCCTGATAACCCCTTATGTTTATATGGAAAACAAATGTTTAACCTTGGAGGAGTAGAAAATACAACATTATATACAATTAAAATTTATAGGAAATTATCACTAAATGGCTGATTCAAAGGAATTAAGCTGTTGTGTGTGTGTGTGTGTGTGTGTGTGTCTGTGTGTATATATATTTTAGTACCTTATTCTTCTCCTAGTTACATAGGAGAACTTCAAGGGTCTTTTGCTTTTGTTTTTGTTTTCGTTTTTTCCCTAAAGGGACTAGAATTTACACAATGTTAAAGCAAAAAATATTGTATAACAGTTTGCAAAGATTTAGGAGGTATTCTGGAAATATTAGCCTAGGAAAAATACATTGTAACCAGGAGAATTTCAAGATTACAGAGCATTTGTATTTGTGGGCATATAGTCATGAATAATACTTCATAAAAGAAAAATTGCATTTGTATAAAATAAGTTATTACTCAGCTGGAGGCAAAATAGACAGTTGATACTTTTGTCCCATGCTGGCTTTGGATTTTAGAAAATTGAAAAACAACAACATACCTCTACGTTATATATAATTCTAGTTAACATTGTATATATTTTCACTTAGTTCCATGGGGCTGCTTCCATGTTAATGCTGAGATGGTTTCAAGTCTCTCTGATTGTTTTTGAGTGTCTGTTGGTCCAAGAGCTTAAGGTTCATGTGATCCTGTATGTGTTGCAGCTAGATGGTGCTAGCCATCTCCTATTAACAATGTGATAGACAAGTAAAAGTCAATTCAATGTATCTGCACAACTGTGAAATATTTTCAAAATATTACTGATGCCAGCTGGGTAGGGGAGACACCCTGTTTAGTACTCAATTCCCTGGGCTGTTACGGTGTTTCTTAAAGATGGGACTAGGGTAAGAAATAGCCAGCGGACAATTGCAGGATGGCATTTTCAGCATTCCTTCAGTCAACTCATGAGAGAATTATGGAAATCTTTTATTTATGTTTTTTCCATGTTAAAGTAAAAGCATCTGACAACAATGGGTTCTGGACCTTGATGGTAGTTCGTGTTATTGTCATATTAACGTAAGTTTTGTTTTTTGAAAGCTGGGTCATTTGGTCATGTTAGGTTTCTTGGGGCAAAGCAGAACTACAGGGGAAAAATAGCTACTTGAACAAGTTTTTCTCTTCCTTTCCTGTTTCTCCTTTCCATACTCTGTCCATCCTCTAAGAAACACTATAGCAATGGAAATGCAAAATCTCTTTTCAGCCACTTCACTATTTAACAGCATGACAAGAGTAAACCAGTTAGGTTAAACAATCTCCTAGTTCTTCTTTGAATCTTTCTTGCTCATTGATTTAAAACCATGGGAGGTAAAAATTAATATTTTTCATGTGACATTTGTTTGTCTAATTTTACCAAATGAAAATATAAAAGCAAAGAGAAAAAATTTTTGGATGTTTCTAACCATTGCAGCAGGCAGAAAATATCTTATTTATAGGGTAATATTTAGGAGTTCATAGGGATGATAAAATGGTAATTTATGAATGCATCCTCTTCAGTGTGTGCAAAATCTGTAGCTTCTCCCCCTAGGTAGGAGGGGAAGAAATTCAAGTGATGAACACTCGTCACTCTTCTAGCTAAAACTCTGTGGTCTTGCTCAATCAATGAAGATTGAAAAGCAGAGTAAAATTCTCAGAAGTCATTTTTGATGAAAACTAATAGCTGCAGCAACACACATATGTCCACACACAGTATAAATACAATCATGTTGAGAGAAGAATAAGAGGGGACTTCTGACAGGAAAACATGAACCACTTGTTTGTGTAATAATTGTTTCTCTAGCCTATTCATTTTACATACCAGAACCCATATTTCCCATGAATTATCTATGAAGGTCTGAGGGTATCCTAATCACCATCAATGCATTCCCATAGGCAGGGCTCCTGTGTGGTTCGGTTGGGTAAGCATCTGACTCTAGATTTGGCTCAGGTCATGATCTCAGGGTTGTGGGATGGAGCTCCACATTGGGCTCAATGTGGGAAGTCTGCTTGAGATTCTCTCTCTCCCTCTCCCTCTGCTCTTCCCTCAGCTTGGGTGTGCATTCTCTCTCTCTCTCTCTCTCAAATAAATAAAGTCTCCTTTATTTATTTGAACTTCCCATAGGTAACTGTCATCAAAATTATACTTACTAAGGCGTTTTTGAAAAAGATTTATATAACAAAACAAATATACATTTTCAAAAAGCATGGCACGAAATGTTAAAGTTTTCCTGAATTTTTGTTATACCAAGAAATATCTGTTGTTACTAAACCAAGTTAGAAGGGATCCAATCTAACCTGAAAAACTATGTAAGCCTTTGATCTCCCAGGGATAATGAAGGAAAGGTGAATTCCTTAATACTCAATGAATAGCTAATCATGGAAAATAGTTCCTCAGAAAACAGTTTTAAGGATAAACACATGAGTGTCACTGAAAAGCCTTACATATTTTTCGTATGAAATTAATGACATTGCCTCTTAGAGCAAAGCAAAATCATGTTAAGGCTTAAAAACTACCCAAGAGTCATCAGTCCATAACGTTAGCAATATCAGTAACACTTTAATATAGTCGATGTGAATATCACATGTACTTTTATATAATTTCTACTTTTGTTCTGCGTAAATGAACTGGACTATTTTTGTACAGGGCCGCTTAGTTTGAGTTCTTCTACAGTGCTATGATGATCTATCTTTGAATTATGAAATAAGATGTTTTCATATCCTCTGCACTTTTTTCTCTTTGTTTAACTGAAATGCATATACGACAGAGTTTGAGTGGATCCTTTCATTAAGTCAGTTAATTATAAGAGGTTATGCAACAAATCTGGGCAAAGTCCTCAGTACATGCACCACAGTCCTCTTTTAATTGGAGGGTTATTGTATTAGAAATAAACTGACACACAGAAGGAGCAGACACTCCCAAGTTTCTTTTATCTCAATTCCTCTTACTGTGAAAGCTAGAGCTCCACACTTTTCCCATTTTCTGTACCTCCTACAGTGATGGCGACACTCAGTTCAGAATGATGAAATCCCATGAAAAGCTTGCTGCTATGCTGCTTTCTTGATGAAAAGACAAAACAAAACTCGTGTCTAAACTAAAGGAAGGTTAAAAAAAAAAAAAAAACTTCCTTTCTGCCTCAAAAGAAGTATGGGAAAGGGAACGGAAGTAGTCTTCCTATAACCATCAATATAAAAATAAGTTTTAAAATGTCAACATATTGAGGATAAAGGAACAGAGATAAAGGGAGAATACTGGGTCCTTGAAGGGATCTTGGTCTTGCTGAGTCTGAACCAATCGTCTCCTACTAGGATTTGCTGGATGAAGAAAGGAAACTCTTTTTGCAATTAATGCACTGTTACTTTGATTTTCTATTCCTTGAAAATGACTGGTTGAGTCACATTTCATATGTATTTGCTAAATTTTGAATTAAAGTAGTTGTATTATATTTGACTACAGTATTATATTTGGCTATATGCTATATATATTTTATATATATAATATATATATTATATTTTATATTGATGTGTATGTGACCTACATCTATCATTTCATGTTCCAAGGAGGATGCTTTAGACCCATATAATGTATCTCCCTATCAACAATAAGGAAGGAGAAATAAAGCAAGGATACAGTCCACCGATTCTTAAGAGCATGGAAGTCCATTTGCTTACATCTTGTTCACTAGAACTTAGTTTTACAAACACATCTAAGTAAAAGCAAGGCTGACAAATGTGCTCACTTATAAATTTTGTTACCAAAAAAGGGAGAGATTAGTATCCGAGGGCCAGATATGGTCACTGTTTCTGCCCTCCTCTTTGGCCACCAGAATATTCATATTCACTATTTTTCTTACATATGTAAAATTTCTCCTTCTTCCCTACAGTGAAAAATCTTAAACCCTCCTCTAGCTTCTGCAGCCAGTTCAACTGTCAAAGCCAGCCAGGTGACCCCATTGTTGTTGTTGTTTTTCCTGCAGCCTATTCAAAGCCCAGTATCTCTCAATGTGTGGTACAGTCTTCTCCAGGAGATACACCTGTTCAGTGGTGAAATACAGGCAGAAAACCACAGTAAAAACATATAGCCATCACGAGGCCATAGCAACAGTACAAGTCCATTAGGTGGGGATAATGAATAGTCTTGCCTCTGACACAGGTATAAATTACTATATTAGCACATCTGGCAACCCTGATTGTATTCTCTGGGAAGAATCCACTTTTTCATTATTTTCTGAGCATTTTCTATATCCTTAGAGCGGTTCTTCTTTGTTTTTTGTTCTTCACAGCCACATCTATGGTGAGCATCAGAAAATATGTACTTTGAGGGGACTGCACAGATTTAAGAGCTCAACTTCTGCTCACTCAGATTTGTGGGTCCTGAAAATACTATTGCATAGAAAATTTATTAACTTTTGCAGCCCAGTCTGTCTCTTGTTTTCTGTAGCAATATAATCTATTCAACAGCTCTCTGAGCTTCTTAATTGCTTCTAGTCAATTTCATTTCCATGTTCCCCTAGCACAATAGTTTGTTTACACCTAGTTTTTAACCTTGAAATCTCTGGTGTTTTTGTAAAAAAAAAAAAACTTTACCCATCCTCAATCCTCTCAATTAGTGTTGGTTATCTTACACTATCTGAAATAATGTCATAGAAGGGGGGAACAACACTTTTTACCAAAATATGCCGTTAGGCTTGTAATCTTTGTGGAGAAGATCATCAGTATTATTTCTTATTAAGTCTACCATTTTGAAGCGACTACTTAACTGGTCCAGTTTTGATACAAAAGCAGGTGGCAGTTTTAATCATACATGGCTGCAAATTATGGATCTTCCCATCAGTTTCCAGGCCAAGACAGAAAGTGCTTCCTATGGCATGCCTGATCCCCTTTCTAGCTTGTGGTTCTGGATAGCTCTGACCTAAGTTCATCTTTTTAAGCATTTTTTTTTAAGTAGTAGCAACATCTTCTGAAATAGTAGGATTATGATTATCACCTGGTTAATAAATGATCTGGTTTCAAAATTGCAATAGATAATATTTGGCTAAAAGTTTTCCATGCCATGATAAGGATAAGGAGCAACTCAGCCTTCATAATCTGAGTCTTTGCTATTGTACTGAAACATTCTCACTAAGCCTACATTAATAAATTCTAAAATGGTAAAAGTCCTAATTTCAGTCAACAAAATCTTTTTTTTTTTAAGATTTTATTTATTTACTTGAGAAAGAGAAACATAAAGTGAGAAAGAACATGATGGGGAGAAGGTCAGAGGGAGAAGCAGACTCCCCACAGGTCTAGTAGCCCCATGAGAGACTCGATCCCAGGACTCCGGGACCATGACCTCAGCCAAAGGCAGTGGCCCAACCAACTGAGCTACCCAGGTACCCTCAGTCAGCAAAATTTTATCACCTTAAAATCAACCAAAATGACATTGACTTAAGCAGTTTTGAAGTTCCTCCTATCAATCCAAAAGTTCAGAGGTCAACATGGCTGGATTTGGGTGGCAGTACTGTTCTACTAGCTCAATATGGCCCAGACTCCTCCATCTCTAGGGAATGGCTGTATTGTCTTGGTTCAAGATGGTATCATTTCCATTCTAGGCAGCAAGTTGAACAAAATGACTTAGGACAGAGACAAAGTGTGCACAGAATTATCTTTTATAGAAGGTACTGTAGACACTGCCAAATAAACTTCTCGTTATATCTCATGGGCCATGATTTAGTCAGATGGCACTATTTAGCTGCAAGAGTCTGGAAATTTGAACTATATTCTAAGTAGTATCAGTCACAAATACAACTTTTAGAAAAGTGGGAGGAATAATATTATTCAAAAAATTCAAGAAACAAAGAATAATATTAAGGGAAATAGCCGTTTTTATCATATTATTCTACCATTGTTTTTCTTTTTTCTTTTCTTTTCTTTTTTTTTTTTTTTTTTTTTAACGCACCATTGGGGTATTTTGTATTCAAGGGTGATAGTTGGGGATAAACTTGGGAGATGGTAACAAAGTACTCAGTTGCTAATCAGAGAATCAGCGCCGAGGAACCAGTGCTTTCTTAGAATTGGCAATATTATGATGCCATTTCTATGTTCCTTAAAATATTCTGAAAGTATGCAAGATAGAAGTGATGTACCAGCTTTATTGAGCCAGTGTTTCACTCTATTCATATTGGAAACAACCTTATAATTCAGCATTTGGTGGTAAAATTCTAGTTAACATTACAATAAATTCAAAGAGCTATACCTTAGTGTTTTTTTGTTTGTTTGTTTGTTTGTTTTTTTGTTTGTTTGTTTGTTTTTCCCTCACATCCCCCCTCCTCTTTTTCTGATGTTTAGGAACTAACAGTCACACTTTGTCTTTTTTGTTAAAAACAACAACAACAACTAACAATCCTCTTAACTTCCATGAAACTGGGTAAAGATAAGTGTAACCGTCCCTCAGAACCACGTAATGCTTAAAATATAACCCATGAGAAATTATATTAGCCATCAATCATGCTTGGATATAGCCTTAAGAAAAAAATGTACAACAGGCCTCTGGGGAAGAGGACGATATACAACCTTGAAAAGGAGCAGCTGAAGATGCCCAGCTTGCTCAGGGCAGGACTCTGCCTGCTTCATTTTTCCGTTATCTCCCCTTCCTCAGAGATCACCTGTAGTTAGTCAGACAATCCTTTTGTTTGGGCTTGCTCACTATAGGTCAGGTACTATGTGACCAAACATATTTTGCCTTTCTTCTTACTTATCTACAAGACTCATGGTCAATGTGTAACCTACTTTGATTTTGTTGGTTTATTACTTACTTTCCAATAAATAGGAGACTGAGGGAAATAGCCTTTTCTACTGTCGACCCCTGCTCCCTTTCTCTTACAGCTGACTTGTTTGTGTCTCATTCTTCACCCATGTGCCATCAGGAAGCGTCAACAAGTGATTTATTCCTCCTCATTTTTGATTAAATATTCTATTGAAAACATTTTTATAGACTTATCTATTTATTTTGGAGAGGGAGAGAGAAAGAGTTGGGGAAGAACAGAGTGAGAAGGAAAGAATCTCAAGCAGACTCCCAGCTCAGCATGGAGACCCACGTGGGGTTTGATCTCAAGACCTGAACTGGAATCAAGAGTTGAATGCTTAACTGACTGTGCCACTGAGGTACCCCACTAAAAACTGTTTCTAATTCAGTGTTAACCTAGTTTTCTAGACAAATTCTAGAAAATATAGACCCTCAGGATTGGGTCTTCAAGTTTCATAGTCTCAAACTGAAGCAAGGATAGGCAATTTGATTTTACTTTATTTTTTTTTTAAATTTTTAAAGAATTTATTTATTTATTTATTACAGAGAAAGAAAGAGAGAGAGAGAGCAAAAGCGGGCAGAGTGGCAGGCAGACAGAGGAAGCAGCCTCCCCATTGAGCAAGGACCCCGATGTAGGACTTGATCCCAGGACCCTGGGATCATGACCTGAGCTGAAGGCAGCCACTTAACCAACTGAGCTACCCAGTTGTCATATGGATAGGCAACTTTAAAGGCTATAGAAGAAATCCCAAATGTTTATCAAAAGTGCTTGGATTTGGCCTCAAACAGAAAGGAAGCAGCACTGAATCAGAAATAAATCAACTTCAGAAAAGATAGTATTCTGTTATGCCAAAAGATTTGTTCCTCTTATAGATACTCATTATATTGTAAAACACATTTTAATAACATTTATCATGCATTATCATTTTTAAGAAACTTCAAGCTATTGATGTACATCTCAATGGATATCAAAAAAGTCTCCTTTGTGCAGTTGCTAAGAAACTGATGCATCAAAGTCAGAAAATTTTACCCTCATTGATTGTATTTTCTAACAAAAATGAATATTTGGACTGATAGAAACAGGAGAAAAGTCATCAAATGAGGAAATAGAACTTTTCTATCATTTTGCTCCCAAAGAACACCAATTCTGACAATTACTCATGGATGAAAGCATTTTTGTGAAAGTCCAGGAATCCAGAGATACTGGAATAAAACCAATCTGACACTGGAAATATTGAAGAAAACAGTTCTATTTTATCTGTGCCACTCCTACCCCAAGGCAGCATAGCTCAGCATCAAAAGGATTTTCTTGGCTTGTGATTTCTTCCATGGAGAAAGTGAAAAAATGTGAGTGAGTACCTAGCTTCCTCAGCTATATAGGATGCTTCCAAAGAGAACTACATCTTTCTTATCCCATCCCAAATACTAAGGTATTGGGATTGCCCCACAACTGTGGGGCAAGGAGTAGCTGGGAAAACACCAATCAGGGCTCTTGGAGGGCATCAGAGGGACATGAATCTTACTAACTACTTTGGGAACTCTACCAGAAAGCCTACCCACATGCTTCTGGGGATGGATGGCTTGTATATGGATCACCCCAACCAGTCCAAGGGCATCCCTTATGCTCCACATGCCTTAGCAACACACATATACACATCACCCCATGGCCATTTAATTATTTACCCCCAAAGGTGGTGAAAGCATGCTTTTGTAATTAGCTAGTGAGCATATGTACAAAGTGGCCCAACTGTGCAAGACTGGAAGAAAGTACACACATCTGAGATTTGGCATCACTCAGCATGAAAAATCAAAGAACATGATACCACCAAAGGAACATAATAATTTTTCAGCAAAAGATCCTGAAGAAATATTGATTTGTGATTTTTCCAATAAAGAATAAAAAAAAATCATATTTTAAGAAAGCTCAGTGAACTATAAAAAAGTAGAAAAACAGCTTGATGAAATTAGGAAAACAACACAAAAAAGATAAGTTCAACAGAGAGATTAGAAATATAAAAAACATATATTATATGTTTATTAAATAAAAGAATTAAAAAAATAAATATAAAAAACAAACATAACATAATAAAAAGTAAAATACTTCAGGTATCTGATATTTAAAAAAAAACAACAGAAATTCTGGAGTTAAAGAATACTATGATTGAAATGAAAAATGTAAGAGCACCAATATCAGACTGGATCAAGAAGAATAAGAGATCTGTGAAACAGAAGGGAACTCATTTGAATTTATCCAGTCAGAAAAGAACGAAGACAAAGGAAAGGAAAACAAGTGAGGAAAGCCTATGTGAGCAATAGGATACAGCTAAAAGAAAAAATTTACATATTATTTGAGTCCCAAAGGAGAAAAAAAGAGAGAAAGGGGATGCAAGCTCATTTAAAGAAATAATAACTGAGAACTTCCCAAGTTTCAGGAGATTTGAACATCCTAGTTCATACATTCAAAATGTCAAAAGAAAAAACTGCCAACTAAGAATACTTAACCTATTAAAGTTGTCTTTCAGAATTGATGAGATAAAGACTTTCCCAAACAAACAAAAGCTGAGCAAATTCATCATCGATAGGTGTGCCTTATAAGAAATGATAAAAGAAGTTCTTCAGAGTGATGCAAAGAACATGAATTAGTAAAAAGAAAACAGGAAAATATAAAACACAGTTGTAAAGTATTTGGTGAAATTCAGAATACTCTAATACTACAATACTGTTTGTTAATCACGTAACTCTATTATAAAGTTAAAGGATGAATGTATTAATAATAACTATTGCTACCAAAAATTTTTAATGGATATACAATATAAAGAGATGTTAATGTGACATCAAAAACATAAAATATTTGGAGATAAAAGTGAACAGTTTTTGTGTGCAATCAATGTTGTTATTAGTTTAAATGGACTTAGTTATAACTTGTTTTATATAAGCCTCATGGTAAACACAAAAGAAAAACTATGTCAGACAACACAAAAGATAAAGAGAAGGGAAGCAAAGCATACCACTATGGAAAAGCATCAATTCATGAAGGTAGCCAGCAAGAGATGAAGACAGGAACTCCCTTCTAGAAAATAATTAATGACATTAGTAAGTCTTTATCTATCCATAAATATGAAAATGTAAATGGATTAAATTATATAATTGAAAGTCTTAGAGTGGCTGAAGAGATAAAAAAAAAAAAGCACAAAAATTGCTAATTACAGTTACACAGCTTTAAGGACACACTAGACTGAAAGAATGAGAAAAGATACTCCATGCAAATGGAAACTGAAAGAGAACAGGGGTAGCTATGTTTATATTTATAGAGATACCATTATATTTACATAGCTGTATGTGTATATAGATAAAATATTTAAGTAAAAACTGTCATAAGAGATGATGAAAAAATGACTTAATTTATCAAGAGGATTTAAGAATTGTAGGTAGATATATATGCAACTAACATTAGAGTACCAAAATATATTAAGCAAATTGGTATAGCTACTACTACCACTGCTATGACCACTATGGTGGTCTACTATGGAAAATAGTATGGAAGATACTAAAAAAATTAAAAGTAGAACTACCTATGACCTAGCAGTTTTATTTATGGGCATATATCCTAAGGAAATTAAGTAACTATCTCAAAGAGATATCTGTGTCCTCACGTTACTTACACCATTATTTAAAATAGCCAAGAAATGAAAACAATCTAAGTGTTCACTGATGGATAAATGGATAAAGAAAATGTGTGTATATAAAATGGAACAGATGACAGATAGATATAGATATAGATATTATTTAGGAATAAAAATAACAAAAATGCTGCCATTTGTGAAAACATATTAGGACCTCAAAGGTATTAAGCAACATAAAATAAGACAGAGAAAGACAAATACTGCCTGGTTTCACTTACATGTAAAGTCTAATAGAGCTGAACTCATAAAAGCATAAAATGGTGGTTCCCAGGAGCTGGGAGTTTGGTGAAATGGGAGATATTGATCAAAGGGTATTAATTTCCATTTATAAGATGAGTATGTACTGAACATTTAATTTACAACAGTGTCTATAGTTAACAATATTGTATTATAGGCTTGAAAGCTGCTAAGAGAGGAGATCTCAAATGTTCTCACACATAAAAGAAAATTTGTGAGACAATGAATATGCTAACTAACCTTATTCAGGTCATGATTTTACAACATATATGTGTATGAAATCATCACATACATCTTAAATGTACACAATGTTATATATCAAGTATATCTCAAAAAAACTAGTAAAACTATTAAAAAATAAAAACAAAAAGGAAAAATAATTTTAAAACACATATTTGTTTAAATATATATTTAATATATAAAAATATATGTATATAAAAAATATATGTTTATAATATATAAATTTATATTGATATATTGATATAATTATATAATATATAAATATATTTATATTGATGTATTTTTTATATATTTGTCCATATATATATGAATATATAAGTGTCTCCTCTCAAATGGAAATTTAGGGACATTTAAGTGCATTAATGAATAAGTACCATTTTATAGTAAAATATATCATGCATATTCCAAACAGAAATGCTGATTTTAAATTGAAAATATCACTCATACATCCTGGCAGAAATAGTTTCCTTTAAAGCAACACTTTTATAATAAATGTCATTCTATTTTGCCCATTTTATGCATCAAAAATTGTGACATGCAGGAAAAAAATCTAGAAGAGATAGCCATCATAATACATTTTTAAAGGTATGACACATAGAATAATAATTCTTAAAAATATTCAGAAAAAATAATTTCTTGGCCAAATATTTTAGAGTATTACCCCTTTTATTTTTTTTAAGATTTTTTTTATTATTTATTTGACAGACAGAGATCACAAGTAGGCAGAGAGGCAAGCAGAGAGAGAGGAGGAAGCAAGCTCCCTGCTGAGCAGAGAGTCTGATGCAGGGCTTGATCCCAGGACCCTGGGCCAAAGGCAGAGGCTTTAACCCACTGAGCCACCCAGGTGCCCAAATATTACCCCTTTTAGAAATCTGTAGTACATTCCAGCAATTTAGAATACCCAGGTTTCCCCAAATTTCTTTACAAGCCATCTTTTTTTTTCCCCCCCACAATGCTAATTACATCCCTCTGAAAAAGTTCTGCCAAATGTGCTTGGAAAAATGCTGATCTAAGGTAATATGTGAGATGGCATTTACTCAATACTTTATAAAGATAAAATGCTTAGTTTATAAGAACTCAATTCGCATTCTTCAAAGAAAACTACATTATAAGTGATGTTCTGACTTAAAATAACTTTCAAACATTTTCTGATCTTATCCTCATAAAATAACTGGTCATGGTAACAAATGGGACTACATCAAACTGAAAGCTTCTGAACAGCAAGAGAAGCCATCAGCAAAATGAATACACTGAATGGGAGAAAATATTAGCAACTCATACATCTGATAAGGGGTTAATACATGAAATGTATAAAGAGCACACATAACTCAGTAGCAAAAAAAATATCAAATTAAAAAATGCACAGAGGAGATGAATAGACATTTTTCCAAGGAAGACATACAGATGACCAACAGCCACTTGAAAAGAACAATATATCACTAGTCATCAGAAAAATGCAAATCAAAACCACATTAAGCTACAACCTCACACCTGTCAAAATGGCTATCAAAAAGAAAAGAAATAAAAAGTGGTGAGGATGTGGAGTAAAGGAACCATTGGGCACTGTTAGTAGAAATGTAATTCGTGTAACCACTATGAAAATCATTTGGAGCTTCCTCAAAAAAATAGCACTACTATATGATCCAGCAATTCCATTTCTGAATATGTATTCAAAGAAAATGAAAACACCATCTCAAAAAGAAAAAAGTACCCCCATGTTCATTCCAGCATTATTCATAATAGCGAAGACATGGAAACAACCCAAGTGCTCATCAATGGATGAATGGATAAATAAGACATGGTGTGTACATATCTGTAATGGAATACTGTTCAGCAATAAAAAAAAAAAAAAAAAAAGAATGACCCCTTGACATTTGTGACAATGTAGATAAAACTCGAGGTCATTATGCTAAGTGAAATAAGTCAGACCAGAAAAGACAAACACCATATAGGCTCTCATTCACATATGGAATTTAAAAAACAAAACAAAACAAAAAAACAAGACCAAAAAAGCAAGTTCACAGATACAAAGAAAAAATTGGTGGTTGTCAGAGGTGGCAAATGGGGTGCTGAGAATGGGACAAATGGGCGCAAGGAGTCAAAAGGTATAAACTTCCAGTTACAAAATCAATAAGCCAAAGGACATAATGTAGAGCATGGAGACCATAGTTAATAATACTGTATTGCATATTTGGAAGTTGTCAAGAGAGTAGATTGGAAGTTCTTAGAACAGGAAAATAAATTCTGTACCTGTGTATCGTGACAGATGATAACTAGACTTATTGCTGCGATCATTTTGCAATATATACAAATATTGATTCATGCTGTGCACCTGAAACTAATATAATGTTGTAGGTCAATTATATCTCAGTGAAAAAAAAGGTAAAACAGAATTTCTAAAAAAGAAGATATTTAGAAATCACTGGTTTCTATTACATGCCCAAAGTCACATTTTAATTGTAGCCTATAACATGAATCTTCTAAGCAATCTTGGAAATACAATTTTCAATATATAGTATAACACTCCATTCAGCAGGTCTTTTTCTCTCTTATAGCCTGAAATTAAAATTTAAACACCCATAGTGTAGATGACACTATGTCAGACGTTGGAAATTTTGCTCAGCCCTGCTAACTGTAACACTGTTGAAGGAGGCCCAAACTCCTCAAGAAAATCATATCATTCTTCCTGAGCTCCATTTCCTTAGCTGTGTACTATAAGTAGTAATTTCTACTTTATAATTTTTTTTGCTTTGCTCAAGTTACTCTTTCAATGCCTGAAATAGTGCTTTGGAAACTGTTAAGAATTATGAAAATATAAGATATGATTATTACTGTCTTTTGGGTTCGGTTTTGATTTGGAACTTGTGTTTAGTTTATAGGAATAGTATGGAATTTGAGGTTAATTTGTGGAGATCAAGATATCTGTTATGTATAACTTAAGATTTAATTCAATGGCAATGTTGTGGGCATGATATTTCTGTTAGAAGTAAAGAAGCAAACACCTTAAGTAGCAACCACAAAAACAAACAACAAGTAAATTGCTGGTCAGAAAACTTATCGGAGGATAACTCAGAGAATAATGTCTTCTTGACCCTTTCAAGATTTTGCATCTATTCCATACTATTTCCCACCATTTTGCATCTTCCACAGTGTTCTTGTGACATGCTGATTGACATGACAATGTGACAATGTGAGGGAAGTACTTGAGGGTGAAAATGGAAAAATTACTAATCCAAAGAGTTAAAAGGAACTGGATAAATAATAGAAGATATAGTATTATTTAGATAGTTTTATTTAAGTTTTTTTTCTTAAATATGTCTTCTTGAGATTGATACCATTTATAATGATGGAAGGAAGGAAGGAAGATAGGAAGGAAGGAAAGAAAAAGAAAGGAAGAAGAAAAGAAGGAAAGAAGGAAAGGAAAAAGAAAAGAAAGAAGTTAACCAGTGGCTAGGAAAATTAGTCACCCATAACCTGGATTTATGTGTGGTAAGACTTTGCATTTTTGAGCAAGTTTATTTCCTTAATTCATAATGACAGGAGTAATTTCAAATGATAGTCTAGGTTCTCCATACAATCCCATTCTGTGTCTGTTCTGTATCCTGTTTTCTATATTCTCAATTATCTCTTGTGTCAGCTATTTTACACTTCCTGTTCCTGTGTCTGTAATCTCATTTTCTCTCTTCTCCTAGGCTGGGAATATAATTTTTGGTCTTCTCTGACCAGGAAAACTGGCTAATTATTTGTCCCACTTTATTTTTCCCTTTCCATCCTTATCCTGAATTTTGCTCTGCAGGGTTACCTAGCTTATAGTACTTGAACTTCTCTGACCTCTGATTTCCAGATGTGTTTAGTCCATGAGAGAAACTGCTAGAGATAAAAAGGCCATGCATAGAGTGGTAAGATATAGCCCCTTCCACCTCTCCGTCTGTAATTTACCTAAGGCAGAACTCCTATCTGGCAACACTGTACCCATAGCCATAGCGCTCCCTGGGATCAGTACATGTTCCCTTTCCTTGCCTTTTCAGGACTAGGAATGGGAATGGTTCCCCCACTGAACTTTACCATTGCTTTCTCCTAAACTCCAGCCATAACACTGGAAATTATAACTATCGAATTCTCTTTAACCCAAATTAAGTATACTTAATATACTTTTTTATCTTATTGCAATTCCAATTGATAGAGAAATAATGTGCATTTTTCAAAGTCAAATTTATCTCTTCTTTATAAGAAATACACTGAACACCTAAATTTATAGTGATTACATACTCTTTGAACCAAAAACTTCGACTTCTGTATGATAAACTCAACATTTAATCAAGTATGATCTTACAAAATAATCTTGCATTTTTTTCTCTAGTGTTAATGCATGTGTTATTAATCTTTTGTCTGTTTGTCCCTATATTTTAGGATCTCTGAGAGGAATTAATATCTCATTTACTATACAAATATTTCTTGATTGTTTTTTTTTAAGATTTTATTTATTTATTTGACAGACAGAGATCACAAGTAGGCAGAGAGGCAGGCAGAGAGAAAGGGGGAAGCAGGCTCCCCGCTGAGCAGAGAGCCCGATGTGGGGCTCGATCCCAGGACCCTGGGATCATGACCTGAGCCGAAAGCAGAGGCTTTAACCCACTGAGCCACCCAGGCGCCCCTCTTGATTGTTTTTTAATCATTGTATACTAGTGGCCACTAAATGCATTTTCAATGTAAGGAGTTTTGACATGCCTTCTCCATAGACTTCAATCATGTTTAAGGAAGTGTGTGCAGTACATGGACACCTAGCTTGATAATTAACTCAAAACCCAAGTTGACATTTTTCTCTGCTGAATTTACTAAAATCATTAATTTTTTATTTAGTTGATTGCACATATATACCAGCTCAGGAAAATAATTATGAAAAGGTGAAAAGATATCTAATGAGATGTCAGGTCCATCAACTTCTACTGGATTTTTTCATAAGTCATAAGACCCCAAATAAATAAAGTAAAAATACAAAGCAGAACATTAAGAGAGTGAACTGGTTGGTATATATGGATAGTAAATTCTAATGGAGTATCCCATGTGCACACAGAGTGGTAGTTGTGAAATCAGCCAGCCAGAATGCAGACAAGGGCTAGTTGTATAACTTTGTTGTATAACAAAGTTAACTTTGAGTTGTATAACTTTGAGAAAGACACTCCATAGCCCTGAGCTTCTATTTTCTCCTTAGACAGGTGGGGTCATTAGAACCTTCTTCAGAGAGTAGTGCTGTGCTTGGTGTCACATATGAGTAGCCAGGGCTTGCCTGTTTGCACAAGCACACAATAAAGTGCAACTATTTTATCCTGTATATGCTATTTTTGAAAATTCCACGTTAAGTTACAGAACAAGGAACACAAAAATAATGTACAAATGTGAAAACCTGTATTTACATAAAACAACTATTTTAACATGATAACACACACATCCACATGGAGTATCTTTCATTAAGGGAGCATTTTCTTAGTTTGACCTTTCATTTATGAAAAATATTAAATTATTATTCGAATCACTGCCAACCTATGATATTATATTTTTGTAAGCTATATGATCCAATAGCACTGTGAAACAGGCAAGTGACTAGGATGAATGTGTATATGTGATTTAGCATTATGGCCATAGCTCCATTCAGGTTAGGCTACTTATATATTGTTTAAATATACCACTGATGATTAAAAAATTTCATTCTACTTATTTTAGAGAAACAACAATATAGTTTTTATTTGCCGCAGTGAGGCATTTCTGCTATGCACTAATTTTCTCTAAACTTTTTTGTTCCCATAACTTATATTTCTCAACTTTCTTTTTTATATTGGTTCAAAATTCTTGTCTACTATGACATTAACCTCTAATGAGTCCATGTGCTTCTGTTTATAACTGTTTCTCAGAACTTTTGCATGAGAGCTGTATTAAATTCATATTGTAACATTTTGTTTTATAAAAACATAGAAACAAATTTTATCCTATTTATTTGGTACTGAACTAAAATATTCTGATAGTATTCCAAATGTACAGTATCTTTGTATGTAATATATTATGAATTGATTAAAATGTCAATTTATATAACTTTACAAATTGGAATGTGGTGATTTAGTTTTGGAAATGAAAGAATAACTCATCACAATGCAGTTCTGGGCTGTGTTATTAAGAGTTTTAAAAAATGTGTGAGGAGATGTCAAATACATAAATTCAACAATAAAAATAACAAAAAAGGCATACGTAAAGTTTAAAAATGGACCATTTGTACCCATATTATTTTCTTCTCAATAATGTTAATCATGTATATGTCCTCATCATGTATCATATATGATCTACCTACCTATATAGACATAGATTTATATATATAAACATAGATTTACATATATAGCCATAGATCTATATTTATTTTTCAAACTTTACCACCAAATTCCTAGCCTACTCTCTAAGAATTTTATGAAGATTTTTTAAATGGATAGAAGACCTAAATGTCAGACAGGAATCCATCAGAATCCTAGAGGAGAACCTCTTCGATATCAGCCACAGCAACTTCTTTCAAGATATGTCTCTTAATCTCACAAAACAAACTGAGGGTTGCCGGGGGGAGGGGTTGGGGAAAAGGGGGTGGGATTATGGACATTGGGGAGGGTATGTGATTTGGTGAGTGCTGTGAAGTGTGTAAACCTGGTGATTCACAGACCTGGGGATAAAAATATATGTATATAAAAAATATATGTTTATAAAAAATAAAAAATTAAAAAAAAAAAAAAAGATATGTCTCCAAAGGCAAAGGAAACAAAAGCGAAGATGAACTTTTGGGACTTCATCAAAATCAAAAGCTTCTGCACAGCAAAGGAAACAGTCAAGAAAATAAAGAGGCAACCCACGGAATGGGAGAAGATATTTGCAAATGACAGTACAGACAAAAGGTTGATATCCAGGATCTATAATGAATTCCTCAAACTCAACACACACAAAACAGACAATCATATCAAAAAATGGGCAGAAGATATGGACAGACACTTCTCCAATCAAGACATACAAATGGCTATCAGACACATGAAAAAAATGGTCATCATCACTAGCCATCAGGGAGATTCAAATTAAAACTGCATTGAGATATCACCTTACACCAGTTAGAATGGCCAAAATTAGCAAGACAGGAAACAACATGTGTTGGAGAGGATGTAGAGAAAGGGGAACCCTCTTACACTGTTGGTGGGAATGCAAGTTGGTGCAGCCTCTTTGGAGAACAGTGTGGAGATTCCTCAAGAAATTAAAAATAGAACTTCCCTATGACCCTGCTATTGCACTGCTGGGTATTTACCCTAAGGATACAGATGTTGTGAAAAGAAGGGCCATCTGTACCCCAATGTTTATAGCAGCAATGGCCATGGTCGCCAAACTGTGGAAAGAACCAAGATGCCCTTCAACGGATGAATGGATAAGGAAGATGTGGTCCATATACACTAAAAAGTATTATGCCTCCATCAGAAAGGATGAATACCCAACTTTTGTAGCAACATGGACGGGACTGGAAGAGATTATGCTGAGTGAAATAAGTCAAGCAGAGAGAGTCAATTATCATATGGTTTCACTTATTTGTGGAGCATAACAAAAAGCATGGAGATCATGGGGAGTTAGAGAGAAGGGGATTGGGGTAAATTGGAAGGGGAGGTGAATCATGAGAGACTATGGACTCTGAAAAACAATCTGAGGTGTTTGAAGTGGCAGGGGGGTGGGAGGTCCGGGTAACAGGTGGTGGGTATTATAGAGGGCTTGGATTGCATGGAGCACTAGGTGTGGTGAAAAAATAATGATACTGTTATGCTGAAAATAAATAAATGAAAAAAAATAATTTCCCTTCTTGTCCAAAATGTAGTCTTTCTTTAATTGTGGTTCATTCCTTATCCTTAATTTTCTTTACTCCACTTTATTCATTCTTCCTTCTCTGCTACACAGTCCCCCTTCTCTGTGGAGGTCCATATAGAACCCTGGCTACACAGACCCCTGGCCATGTTTGTCACATAGAAACATTCTCCATCATTCAGACCTCATCTCCTTACCTTAACTATTTGTCAAAACTCCCCAGTGCCTGGACCCCTAAATTTTGAATCATAATGTAAGATCAATGCTGTCATGAAGCTTCCAACTCATCTGTCATGTCCTCAGATGTGATCCAAATTTAAGTAGTTTCCCACCATCACAAGCAGGGCATGCTCTACCACATCACCCAGTTTTGTCTCCTTATTACCACTTCTTTGAAATTATTTTATTTTTTATCTGATGTATTGTAAATATATATTTTTGCCCTATTACATTTTATCCATACTAAGCACTTAACAAACCATAGATCCTTAATAATAAATATTTGTTGAATAAATATGTGCTTCATAAATTGACCTTCTAAACCACTAACTTAGCTGTTAAGCCAAAACAAATCACCTTATTTCATCAGAATTCTGTAAAGTATATAGTTAAATTTTATATTAGGGATGTGATATATGTGATAAGAAAAAGAGCAATAATTTTTAATATCAAGACTATTCTATATGCCAGACATCTAGATGTCTTTAATATATCATATATCTTTTAACTATACAATTACCTAGGAGAAAATAATGAGTATTCCTATTTTGCAGACTTAGAAGAAGTTTACATGAGATTCATGTAAATTAAATAACCTCTTTATCTTTTCATCAAAAGTAGTTAGCAGACCCAGATAGGATCTCATCAGACCCAGATGTGATCTCACTGTTTTACTCCAATAACAAGCTCTTCCAAGAATACTATGAAATTCTAAACTTTTTTTTTTTTAAATAGACAATATGGAACTTTTCATCACTTTCTATTATATTATTATAAATTATGGAGGCAATAAAATGCTGATTTAAAATAAAAACTAAACTTCCAAATTTGGTTTTAAGGCTTTCCAAGAACTGGCTATTCCTAATTCTCAAATTTCTTATTCTCTCTACATTTTGTACCCTATGCTTTGGCTGTACTGGCCTCTTACTTTCTCAAACACCTTAAATATGTCCACAACCCACTGTCTTCACCTGAAGTTTCTGATGTTTGGAATGTTTGTCTATAGTTAACTGCATGTCTGCCCCCTTTTATTACTGAAGTCCTCACTCCAGTATATCTTCTCAGAGTGCCCTTCCATTGTTACCTAAGCAAAATGCGTCCCTCCTCAGCAATCTTCTCTGTGGTATTCAAAAGGAAGTCGACCATCTAGTGCTAGTCCAAGAACTGTATATACCCAGGCAATAACAAATAAGTACAGAAAGTACAGAATGTGCTGAACAAATTTTAGTTAGCAATTTGATAATGCTATAACATTTGTGTTGTATTAAATAAAACTATTGGTCTGTAATTGCTTGGAGGAAGCCCCCAAATTACAGAGAATTTGGGAAGTACTGATGTATCCCATTAACTATTTTTATGCAATTGAGAGCACTTATTGATATCTGGATTTGTTTATTTACTTTTACTTTTATTTTATTTTTTTCCATTCTAACCGAAATTTAAACTCTTGAGAATATAGATTTTGGGCAACTTCCTTACATGATTACCTCAATGCCTAGAGTAGTGTTTAAATGCTCCTCAATTTAAATGTGTAAAAGGCCATGTAATTTGTATATATATATATATATTTTTTTAGTTTGTATATTTTTGATTTTTAACCTAATTTTGGGAGACACCATTACAACAAGTCGTGTAATTTGTAGAATTCTCTAACAACAACAACAAAAAAATTGACAATATATTTGTTCCAAAAATGCTAAAGAAAGTAGGTGACTGTTCAATACATTTTGAGTGAATATCATAAAAATACATCTGAATTCACTGGGATTTGCTTCTTATCTTTGGAGATTATTTGTAAAAAAATAAATACAGACCCAATTCTATTTTTTATTAAGTTTGTTTTGTAGCATCTAAATATAATTGGCCATGAAGAATACAACATGGAGGCTTAAGTGGGTAGAAGAAGAATAAATGAAACAAGATGGGATTGGGAGGGAGACAAACCATAAGTGACTCTTAATCTCACAAAACAAACTGAGGGTTGCCGGGGGGAGGGGGTTTGGGAGAAGGGGGTGGGATTATGGACATTGGGGAGGGTATGTGATTTGGTGAGTGCTGTGAAGTGTGTAAACCTGGTGATTCACAGACCTGTACCCCTGGGGATAAAAATATATGTTTATAAAAAATAAAAAATTTAAAAACCACAAAAAAAAAAAAAAAAGAAGCAGTTGGTGTTGACCACAGAGTCAACATGATGACATTTATTTCCAAAGCATAATCAATTATTGACCAAGTACAAGCTGTTTTCTTCCCCATTTATGTAGATAGCTGAGAGGTAGCTATATTTTAGTTTCATTTAAAATCTGTTTTCTTTCATGAATAAATCTATTTAAAGTTCATTGACCTGTGATTTCCAACTCTTCATGCATCTTTTTTCCCCAAATTCATCTAATCAGCGACTTTTTAATCTTCATTTAAAGTTGTTGAGTTTTCAATACTGTTATATGGTGTCTATTATTTCAAATATTAACAATCTTATATATCTAAGTATGACATTAAATAAACTTTAAATAAAGAAGTATAATTTTTATATATAATCAAATTATTTATGATACCTATGTGCTCTAAATTATCCATGATACCTATGGACTTTGTTAGTATTGGATTCAGACTTTCATGTATGCATAATTTGGTTATTCAAATTAGTTAATACACTGATAAATTTTTGCAAACTTAACATTTTTGTTTCCTTGGTCTATTAGTTACTGGGATAGGAATGTTAAATTATTCTGTAGTCCTTCCTTGTGAATTTTTCAGTCTCTCCTTGTATTAAAGTCCATTATTGATTTAAATATGCCAAGACAATTTTAATTGATATACACAAATTTAGTTTTCTCTCCCTGATAAAGTTGTACAGTTTTTACTTATCTTTTTTTCCTCAAGTTTATTGTTTCCCATATTAATATAGGTTATACCAGCTTCTTAGTATTCTTTAAATAAATCTCTGGTTTATTTTATTTCATTTTATTATTTTTGTGTCTCTTATAAACTCAGATAATTGGACTTTTTAAGTTTGCTTTTGTTGTTTTGATATTTAAGATTCTGTATATTCATTCATAATTCGTGCTAAGTTATGCATTTAAAGTAAGTTTATTATATATTGCTTTCCCAGCAAAACATTTTTTTTTTAGGATACTTAATACCCATGTTCCCCTAAGTTGTGTTCTTGATCCATTTTCCCATTGCAGCAAGAATCAGCTAAAATACAAAAAAATTCTCATCCTTAAATGACTTCCCCTTGTCCTTGTTGGTTCTTATCATACCATGACATATGGAATGCTGCACTATAGGACCAGGCTGCTTATTTTTCAAGTTTCAACTTTTGTTAGTCTGAAATAGATTGTTTATTCCAAACAAACTGCATTTTTTTCAGAACCTTAAAGTCATTATATTTTCTTACACTTTTTTGCCCTCTATGAATTCATCACCTTCATTAGAAAGCTATCCCAGCTTGTCCATGGTTGAGTGACTTAAGTACTTCCATAATACTTGGAACTTTTCCTAACTGAGCACATTTTTTTCAATTATAGCATTCTTTTCTTAAGTGTATCGTCATTAGACTATATTATTTGAGAGCAAGTTTTGACCATTCTTATTTACTGTTGTATCTCTAAAGCCTGATCCAATAACCTATACATACTTATTAACTGTATGTGACATATTTCATAATAGGTCAACATTTTGTTAGATTTATGCTGAAATTATCTTTCCTCTGTATTATAAAAATACAGGGTACCTGGGTGACTTGGTCAACTAAGTGTCTGCTTTCAGCTCAGGTCATCATACCAGAGTCCTGGGATCAAGCTCCACATCAGGCTGCTCAGTGGGGAGTCTGCTTCTCCCTCTGCCCCTCCCCCTGGCTTGTGCTCTCTTTCTCTCACATATTCTCTCTCTTGCAAATAAATAAATAAAATCTTTAAAAAAGTCTACTGAGAGGATATCTAACTACTTAAAAGTCCAAATGTTTTCTGATATTTTAGATTTCTTTTATTTGAAACACATGAAAGCACCAGGAAGAAATATCTCCATTTTATCTAACATACAAGATTTTTTTGTGTGGAATTACATAATTTTGATTTTATGTACATACATGTGGTACAAAATTCAGAACCTGTGAGATGGAATATGGTGGAAAGTCTTCACCCCATACTTGTTTTTAGACACATAATTACTCCTCTCCAGAGGAATGTTTTTACCAGTTACTCATGAGTTTATCAAAGAGCAATGTACATACAACTATATCAGTCATTATACAGATATAAATATACATGTAATGGCACCCCAAAAATTCTGTTGTGTTTTGCACTTTAATACACCTTCAATATCATTCCATATCATGATGAATATATGTAGAGCTCTTTCATGAATATATGTAGACCTCATTTCATTTTCCTTAGCTCTTTCCCTACTCATTATTTTTTTTTTAAGAATTTATTTATTTATTTGACAGAAAGATATCACAAGTAGGCAGAGAGGCAGGCAGAGAGAGAGAAGAGGAAGCAGGCTCCCCGCTGAGCAGAGAGCCCGATGCGGGACTCGATCCCAGGATCCTAGGATCATGACCTGAGCCGAAGGCAGTGGCTTAACCCACTGAGCCACCCAGGCACCCCTCCCTACTCATTATTATTCCATTCTATTGCCACTAGAAATTATTCCATCTTTTTATTGATAAGCACTTATATTTTTCCACATTCTTTTGGGTTTATATGCATTACAACATCTATACATATGTTTATTTCACACATATGCTGTTATACCTGTTAAATAAATCTCCAAAGATGAACTGCTGGTTCAAGAAGAATGTACATTTTATTATCAACAGATATTTCCTAGTAGCAGTCCATAACATTTTTATTAATATACATTCCCACAGCAATGCATGAGTGTTTGTTTTCTCACACCTTCACATTACCAGTGAATTATAAACTTGTCTACAGCCATACTACCCTGAATTATAAACTTGTCTACAGCCATACTACCCTGAATTATAAACTTGTCTACAGCCATACTTCCCTGAACACACCCAATCTCATCTATCATACAGTTCTGTTACAGTGTGTGCATGCACACTCACACATGTACATGTATGTGTTTGTAACCTCAAGTCTCCAAAGAAGCAGATATCAATAGAGAATAAGATATGTAAGACATCTACTGGAGGAAATATCTGTGAGGCACGAAGAAGAGAGAGATCAGAGGTAGGCGGGGATTGTCTTCAGGCCGCAAATTGACCCTGGAGAGCTTTGGACTGTAAATAAGGCATCATAATGCTTACAGCTCTTTCCTTTGCTAAGAGTGCAAACCCAGACACCCAGCCACTAGAAATAAAGATAGAGCTTCACCAGTCCAGCTGTAAATCAATTAAATCTTGCATACTTTTCTAATCCCATATTCCATGAGAATAATCCTCTGCACAACGCCATAATCTATAGACTACTTGATATTCTGTAAATACACCAGCACTGTGTTTTAGACATTTTCTTGCTACTTGCCTGACCATTTCTAGCTATTGGAGTTCTTCCAGTGTAGATATTTATAAGTATATGTGTATCTCCCCCAGGGCTATGATCTACTTAAAGGCATCGTCCAATCTTATTCATTTAGTAGATGTTCAATCACTGGAGTTAATTACTCATTTGAAAACAGAAATTATCAAGAAAGTTTTTTTTTCCCCCCCACGTAGGCAGCAATATAAGCAATTTCACTTTAGAAACATGATCTACTATTTAGACACTGTAAGATCTAAAAGTAAACACATATTTTAGTCTCTAGTTTTTAAGTGCCCACATTCCATCTTTTAAAAGAGTCTGGTAAATATACCTAATCAGAATATTCCACTCTCTGATCCTCTGCATTTAATCTCCTGAAATTGGAGCTAATGCTACTGAAATCTATTTTAACCATCAGTTGCAGCTTCACAAAGTTTAATGAGTTGGAGAGAATGTAAAAGCAAAAGTGGCAATTGGTGACAATTTTCTGAATGCGAGGAAAGTTCTTTAGCAACTCAAGTGTGTGCATGTAATTATTGTCTTTACCATGGTTTTGAAGGTACTTTCTGTGATTTAAATCTGAGACAAGTACACAATCTTTTTCTAGATTAAAACAGGTAGGCTGGCAGATGTCCTGAGAGGATTGTCACTGCTCCATTTGAACTGTTTGCACTTAATTAATAATCACTGCCTCTTGATTTGATGAGACCAGAGCAGCCATGTACAGCACAGGTGATACCTTAGATGATTTTGTTTTCTATTCAAAAATAAAGAAAATACCAATAATTTATTTTACTTCTACTTAAAAAAAAATTTGATAATGTAAGGCAGCAGCAGCTCCTAGCCTTTGAGGAAAAAAAGAAAGGCAATGGAAATATCTATTATCCAAACTACAATTTTATAAACTTTAAAATATGTGGAATAAAGAAAAATTAGTCCCGTGGAGTACTGAAAGTAGTATAGTTACAGAGGTTAGAGTATATGGATTATAATTTAGGGCTTTTTATATAAAGTTTGGTATTATGCATTATACCTTTAAAACTTGATATGCTATTGAAATCACTTCGAAATCAATATGTCATCTTGCTATGACTTACTATTGGTACCTCGAAGAAAATGGGTTATCTTGTCCTTTTACCTGTTCTCTGTGTTGTTTTGGTGAAATGACTCTCTACTTGATGGTATGTTTCATGATGCAGAGAATTTTTCTCTTAATTAATTAATTAATTTGATAGAGAGACAGAGAAGGAGAGAAAAGCAGGGGGAGCAGCAGGCAGAGGGAGAAGGAGAAGGGCTCCCCACTGAGCAGGGAGCCCAACGCAGGGCTCGATCCCAGGGTCCTGGGATCATGACCTGAGCTGAAGGCAGACGCCCAACTAACTGACTGAGCCACCCGGGAGCCCCTCTATCCCTGAATTTAATAAGCTTGGTACATTGTAAGTACTTAAAAATTACTCATTTAATAGATTCTGTGAAAAATTATTGAGATAAATAAAACTATGTTAGCCTAATTTTCTCATATAACTAATGCTTTTATCACAAGCACACTAGAAGGATCTTCTGATTTTTCTCAAGCTGAGTAATCACTCCAAAATTTAGTACCTTAAAACAAAAATAATCACTTTTTATGCCCAATAATTTTTGTGGGTCAGCAACTTAGAAACAACCTTCCTAGGTGTCTTAGTCCGTTTAGGTTACTATGACAGAAATGCCATAGACAAGGCGGCTTATAAACAACTTTTTATAGCACGATTTCAGTTATGCCATTCTATGTTTGTTGAAAAAAAAATCACAAAATCCAACCCAACTTGAAAGGAAGAAGACATACATACACATCACAATTCACTGTGATAAATAACAAAGAAATGTTTTCATAGTTTTTATAACTACCACAGAAGATGATAAAGTATATAAAGATGTCTTGGGTATAATCATAATCTACTATTTGTTTGACAATATATAACTAATTGAATTAAATGAACAATGGCTAATTTTTAAAAGCACTGTGTTCATTTACAAATGAGTATCCAGTCAAATAATAAAAATAATCCCAATGACCTATCTGTTGTAAACTTAAAGTATAAACTCATACAGAATTTTTGTATGGATAAGTGTAGCAATATTTTATCATTATTAACATTAAAATCATTATTAGCATTATTAACTTACATGTATAATATATATGATTGGATATTTTATATTCAAGTTCAGGCTTGACCAGTAGTTTCAAAAATACATCACATCAATAAAATGGCATTTAAAGAAAAAAGAAAAAACTAAAAAAGGAGAAATCTATCAGATTATTGTTTTGTATCTGCAAGATTTCCCCAGTCCTTATATTAACTGATCATATCAGTTGGGAGAATAGAGAGCCACTGTATACCTTGATTCCAATAATGGCATTCCCAGCAGATAGAATTACTGACAAGGCTTGATTCCAGTAATTCCAGTCTTAATAAAAATGTAGGCTGGAAAATTAATTCTAAGGTTAGAGAAGGCTATTTCTAAGTGACTACCTTTCACTTTTCAAATTAGTAAGAATTATGTGCAAAAGTTCTTCTTGTAAAAGATCAGCAAGGAAATAAAGGCCTTAAACGACACACTGGACCAGATGGACATCACAGATATATTCAGAATATTTCATCCCAAAGCAACAGAATACACATTCTTCTCTAGTGCACATGGAACATTCTCCAGAATAGATCACATCCTCGGTCCTAAATCAGGACTCAACCGGTATCAAAAGATTGGGATCATTCCCTGCATATTTTCAGACCACAATGCTCTAAAGCTAGAACTCAACCACAAAAGGAAGTTTGGAAAGAACCCAAATACATGGAGACTAAACAGTATCCTTCTAAAGAATGAATGGGTCAACCGGGAAATTAAAGAAGAATTGAAAAAAATCATGGAAACAAATGATAATGAAAATACAACGGTTCAAAATCTGTGGGACACAACAAAGGCAGTCCTGAGAGGAAAATATATAACGGTACAAGCCTTTCTCAAGAAACAAGAAAGGTCTCAGGTACACAACCTAACCATACACCTAAAGGAGCTGGAGAAAGAACAAGAAAGAAACCCTAAGCCCAGCAGGAGAAGAGAAATCATAAAGATCAGAGCAGAAATCAATGAAATAGAAACCAAAAAAACAATAGAACAAATCAACGAAACTAGGAGCTGGTTCTTTGAAAGAATTAATAAAATTGATAAACCCCTGGCCCGACTTATCAAAAAGAAAAAAGAAAGGACCCAAATAAATAAAATCATGAATGAAAGAGGAGAGATCACAACTAACACCAAAGAAATACAAACTATTATAAGAACATACTATGAGCAACTCTACGGCAATAAATTTGACAATCTGGAAGAAATGGATGCATTCCTAGAAACATATAAACTACCACAACTGAACCAGGAAGAAATAGAAAGCCTGAACAGACCCATAACCAGTAAGGAGACTGAAACAGTCATTAAAAATCTCCAAACAAACAAAAGCCCAGGGCCAGACGGCTTCCCGTGGGAATTCTACCAAACATTTAAAGAAGAACTAATTCCTATGCTCCTAAAACTGTTCCAAAAAATAGAAATGGAAGGAAAACTTCCAAACTCATTTTATGAGGCCAGCATCACCTTGATCCCAAAACCAGACAAGGATCCCACCAAAAAAGAGAGCTATAGACCGATATCCTTGATGAACACAGATGCGAAAATACTCAACAAAATACTAGCCAATAGGATTCAACAGTACATTAAAAAGATTATTCACCACGACCAAGTGGGATTTATTCCAGGGCTGCAAGGTTGGTTCAACATCCGCAAATCAGTCAATGTGATACAACACATCAATAAAAGAAAGAACAAGAACCATATGATTCTCTCAATAGATGCTGAAAAAGCATTTGACAAAGTACAGCATCCCTTCCTGATCAAAACTCTTCAAAGTGTAGGGATAGAGGGCACATACCTCAATATCATCAAAGCCATCTATGAAAAACCCACCGCAAATATCATTCTCAATGGAGAAAAACTGAAAGCTTTTTCGCTAAGGTCAGGAACACGGCAGGGATGTCCATTATCACCACTGCTATTCAACATCGTACTAGAGGTCCTAGCCTCAGCAATCAGACAACAAAAGGAAATTAAAGGCATCCAAATCGGCAAAGAAGAAGTCAAATTATCACTCTTCGCAGATGATATGATACTATATGTGGAAAACCCAAAAGACTCCACTCCAAAACTGCTAGAACTTATACAGGAATTCAGTAAAGTGTCAGGATATAAAATCAATGCACAGAAATCAGTTGCATTTCTCTACACCAACAGCAAGACAGAAGAAAGAGATATTAAGGAGTCAATCCCATTTACAATTGCATCCAAAACCATAAGATACCTAGGAATAAACCTAACCAAAGAGACACAGAATCTATACTCAGAAAACTATAAAGTACTCATGAAAGAAATTGAGGAAGACACAAAGAAATGGAAAAATGTTCCATGCTCCTGGATTGGAAGAATAAATATTGTGAAAATGTCTATGCTACCTAAAGCAATCTACACATTTAATGCAATTCCTATCAAAGTACCATCCATCTTTTTCAAAGAAATGGAACAAATAATTCTAAAATTTATATGGAACCAGAAAAGACCTCGAATAGCCAAAGGGATATTGAAAAAGAAAGCCAACGTTGGTGGCATCACAATTCCGGACTTCAAGCTCTATTACAAAGCTGTCATCATCAAGACAGCATGGTACTGGCACAAAAACAGACACATAGATCAATGGAACAGAATAGAGAGCCCAGAAATAGACCCTCAAATCTATGGTCAACTAATCTTCGACAAAGCAGGAAAGAATGTCCAATGGAAAAAAGACAGCCTCTTCAATAAATGGTGCTGGGAAAATTGGACAGCCACATGCAGAAAAATGAAATTGGACCATTTCCTTACACCACACACAAAAATAGACTCAAAATGGATGAAGGACCTCAATGTGCGAAAGGAATCCATCAAAATCCTTGAGGAGAACACGGGCAGCAACCTCTTCGACCTCTGCCGCAGCAACATCTTCCTAGGAACAACGCAAAAGGCAAGGGAAGCAAGGGAAAAAATGAACTATTGGGATTTCATCAAGATCAAAAGCTTTTGCACAGCAAAGGAAACAGTTAACAAAATCAAAAGACAACTGACAGAATGGGAGAAGATATTTGCAAACGACATATCAGATAAAGGACTAGTGTCCAGAATCTATAAAGAACTTAGCAAACTCAACACCCAAAGAACAAATAATCCAATCAAGAAATGGGCAGAGGACATGAACAGACATTTCTGCAAAGAAGACCTCCAGATGGCCAACAGATACATGAAAAAGTGCTCCATATCACTCGGCATCAGGGAAATACAAATCAAAACCACAATGAGATATCACCTCACACCAGTCAGAATGGCTAAAATCAACAAGTCAGGAAATGACAGATGCTGGCGAGGATGCGGAGAAAGGGGAACCCTCCTACACTGTTGGTGGGAATGCAAGCTGGTGCAGCCACTCTGGAAAACAGCATGGAGGTTCCTCAAAATGTTGAAAATAGAACTGCCCTATGACCCAGCAATTGCACTATTGGGTATTTACCCTAAAGATACAAACGTGGTGATCCAAAGGGGCACGTGCACCCGAATGTTTATAGCAGCAATGTCCACAATAGCCAAACTATGGAAAGAACCTAGATGTCCATCAACAGATGAATGGATCAAGAAGATGTGGTATATATACAGAATGGAATACTATGCAGCCATCAAAAGAAATGAAATCTTGCCATTTGCGACAACATGGATGGAACTAGAGCGTATCATGCTTAGCGAAATAAGTCAAGCAGAGAAAGACAACTATCATATGATCTCCCTGATATGAGGAAGTGGTGATGCAACATGGGGGCTTAAGTGGGTAGGAGAAGAATCAATGAAACAAGATGGGATTGGGAGGGAGACAAACCATAAGTGACTCTTAATCTCACAAAACAAACTGAGGGTTGCTGGGGGGAGGGGGTTTGGGAGAACGGGGTGGGATTATGGACATTGGGGAGGGTATGTGCTTTGGTGAGTGCTGTGAAGTGTGTAAACCTGGTAATTCACAGACCTGTACCCCTGGGGATAAAAATATATGTTTATAAAAAATAAAAAATTAAAATACAAAAAAAAAAAAAAAGTTCTTTTTGTCTAAGCCAATTTCTTCTAGTAGTTTTTTTGTTTAAATCCCTAAGCAGCAGTTATTCTGGGCTTAAACAAACTACCTAACTAACCAAGTAACTAAGTAAAGCCTCCTAAAGTTACCATGTCCTAAAACTGTCTTGTCTTGAAACCTTCTGACACAAGCCATCCTTCAAGGGTAGCCTTGAAAATATACACCAAAAAGTCACTTGCTGTTTAGATTGACACACTCTATCACACAAACCATCACAAGAAGGAAATAATCATCTCAGAAGTCAACCCCCTAGTGCTGCTTTTTATATGAGTTGCTGGTCTACCAGAAATAATGCATACAGAAGAAGCAAAAACTACATTTTTTTCCCTTAAGATAAAAATAAAGAAACAAATGGCATGAAAGTAATTTGATATTAAATCAAGATGACAGTGCTTTAATAACTCCTCTTGTTGAACCTGTAGATGCACTGAGAAGTCAGCCATTACATGAAAGGAGCCCTTGTAAACTGAAGGAAAGAACAGGAACAGACAATGATACCTTGGGATACACTACAGCATAGGGAGAGATGGTAGAGCTGGCATCTTAGTTTTCATGTAAGAGATTCTGAATAGTGTTGATAGGGAGAAAACAAGGCAAAGGATGCATTTCCTAATTTCTGAAGTCCTAGAGAAGCACCCATTCGCTTATCAGCTTAATTCTGATTCTATTAGATACTTAATATTTATATTTTCCTCAAAGAGTGCCTATGGTACACTAGTGAAGGCATTTAAGACATATCTAGATGAATATAGAATTATATGTGATTATTGAAGTTAAAATTGAATTAAAAGTTACTATTAAGTCGTTCAATAAAATCTGGTTACGCAGCTTTATTTAGACAGAACCTTTTTTTGTGTATGGGGGCTGATATTCAACACATTGTTTTAGTATTACAGAGAAAGTCTTAATCTCTCTTAAACATAAGACTGGATTGAAATGAGTATCTATTCATTTCTGAGAGTAGGAAACTGAGGTTTTGTGGACCATCCAAGAAAAGTAGGCAATTTCTAGCCAAACTTTATATGATAGCTGTTCAAGAAATGAGGGGAGATAAAGTCCTCAAATCAAACCTGGCCCCAGATAGTTACCAAGTTCTTCTTAGTTTGAGTGTAATGGTTACCAGTGGACAACAGAAGGAATAAAGAACCCCAAGTAAATCTTCTTATAACTATGCTAATCTAATGACTCCCATTCTGCACCAGACCTCTTCATTTTTTCCTTCTTATAATATTTAATGCTTTAATGAAAATAATATTTATTAAAGTTTTGAAGGACTATTAACCAGAGGGGAGAAATAGGTCAACATAAGAAGAAGCAATAGACTTAGCACCTCTGGTATAAAACATTACTATCTTTAGATCACTACTAAAATATATACAGTTGTGTGTTGCATTTTGGACCTTATTCCTTCAGACAGAAAAAAAAAAACAATTTAATGAAGATCAAAGAAATGATCCAATGGAAGCTTTAAGCATTCTATACAAATATGGGTTACTATTATTGTTTTCTCTTTATAGAGAATGATCCATTTTTAGATCTCATTCCCTTCAAATGACACAGAATCATACTAGTAGGTAAATTAAAACAAAACACTGAAATAATTTAATCCATTTAAATTTAAATGAATTTTTTCCTTTTTTTATTTGGTATTATGATCTACTTACAGAACTCTCTGGGGATAGAACTATAAAGAAATTCAACACAGTACCTGCAACCAAAGACCTTATGTTCTAGTGGGGGATATATAATAAAAATAAAAACATATGGGGCGCCTGGGTGGCTCAGTGGGTTAAACCTCTGCCTTCAGCTCAGATCATGATCTCAGGGTCCTGGGATAGAACACCACATCAGACTTTTTGCTCAGCAGAGAGCCTGTTTCCCCCTCTCTCTCTGCCTGCTTCTCTGCCTACTTGTTATCTCTTTCTGTCAAATAAAAAAATAAAAATAAAGACATACATGCAAATATATATATGTGTGTTGGGGGGTGTTCTTTAAATGCTATAAAAACAAAATAGAGCTCTATGAAAGAGAGTTAAATGTATATTCCATCTACTTTATTTAAGTTTTTAGGGAAAATTCTCTGGAAATGCAATATGTAAGTTAAGATTTGAAATACAAGTTATTTTGCTTATTTTATTCAATTATTGAGTAGCTCACAAAATCTTTCAAAAATATATCCAAATATATATATTGAATAATATATTTGTGAGAAGCCTCAAGTAGATCTTTATTCACTGTTTTAATTTTCATAGGTTGAAGTGTTTCAGGAAATATTGGATTGAAAGTTTGTCTAGAGCAGGGACCATATCTTATTTTTTTCCCCCCTCTGGCACAACTTGGTGCTAAGTCTCAGTATGGAACCACAGAGGGCATTTCTAACAATAGAGCTAATCAGCAAGTCCTCATTAGTATCCTGCTCTAATACAATTTTTTTGCATGTTATTTTAAATATAGTTGACATTTTTCTCCCTTTGATAAATATAATCATTCAGGTAGCAACAGCTACTTCACTGTGTGAGAAAGTTAAGCATATTTTAAAATCCTATTAACTCTTTGAGTACGCTATTTTAATAGTCTACTGTTCAGAACAGTCATTCCCATCTCAGGAGCAATCAAAATGATTTAGTCACTAAAGACTGTATTGCCTAAAAGAAAAAAATGTTTAAATAATAGCTTGCACTCTACCAAAAATAGAAAGCAACAATTTTTGAGGTGAAGGTAGACTACCTCTTAGTGAAGAATTACTTCTAGTAATATAAATTGGTTTCAATATCTAAATCTCAATTTTGATAATATATAACAAATTGATGTGCTTTAACAAAAGCTTACACAATTAAAAATAATTGAAAATAGTACCTAATTTTTTCTATATAATTAAATTTTATTATGATGTATTGAAGAAAATACTGAGTAGAAAATGAAGTCCAACAGTTTATTGGTAGTGTTCAGCTAATACATTTTAATCAGTAAACACATATACACACATACAGAAACTGTGTGGTACTTTGGTACTTTTCTGGGGGCTTAAATGAAAAGCTACGAAGTACACAAAACATGTTAAGTAAGGGGAAATTTCTAATAATTTTTTGTCACTTATTTAAATATAAATAAAAGTTTATCATTTGCATTATTCCTAAGGAACCACTTGGAAAAAAAAGGATACACGTAAAATCAGATTACATAAATGCAAATAATTTAAGTTGATGAAAATACCTCAAGGTTGCTGGGGGAGTTACATGAGATAACTTCTAAAAAGTCCCTCTCTTTTTTTCAAAAAATTTTCAAATTTTTGAATTGATTAAAAAATGAGGCCCCCCAATTAAAACTTTTGATGTGCAATTCATGACCTCTTTTCCTCTGACTTCTAAAGAACACTCTATGGTTGGCTATTAAATTTATGTTATTGGGTTTGCAGTTGATATAATGTATTTTGTTGTTGATAGTGAAGAAGAAAGTGAGAAGGAACCTGAAAAGGCTAAATTAATTTGTATAAAGAGAGGTGGAGATGTTACTGATAGGAAAGTTTGATATCAAGGCCTAAGAAGAAAAGGATAGAGTTTAGGAAAAGTCTGTTGGGCTGGGTATGATAAGCATGGCTGATATGATTAGTGGGACAGTGAAGAAAGAAATGTTTAAAAAGAATTCGGAAAAAATGCTGAATTGTACATACAGAAATAAGAAGTAGACATACTTTTCTTACTTCTACTATGTAAATCTAAAATCTCTAGTATTATATAATAAAGTGAACATAAAAGGACTCTGAAAAGTGGAAAAAAAGAAGGCAGATTGGCTAGAGACCTTAAGACCCAAGGAAAAATAGAAAATTGTATTTATTTGTTTCTTGCTTTATGTGTTCCGACTGGGTTCTAGAGAAATCAGCAACTGGAAATACCAATGGATGGAGACACAAAAAGCCGCAGGAAAAATCCTGCTCCCTCTAACGAACAGGATGGAAAAGGGCAGTACAGCAAAACAAGACTTTGAGACAGTAACTACTCTACTCTGGGCGAACACCACAGGAAGAATGGTGGCCTTACCATCATCCCCACCAGCCAGGCCCAGCTACAGTTCTGAAGATCTTGACTCAGTGCATTTGTATGACCTTGAAGTCATTGAAGTGTTGCCATCAAAAGCCTGTAGCCAAGAACACCTGGCCCAGTCCATCCTGCAGGGCTACAAGACTATCTTTGTTAAAGATAGAGCCCATGTACCTGGAGCTGATTGCAAGAGCCTTCAGGGAAGCATCAGAGCAAAACTAAAAAAGTATCTGTAGAAGGCAGAATGCTCAAATTGTTGAACATCAGATGCCCATGACATGTTCCTACATGGTCGATGGACTTTTGTAACTGGAGAAAGGAGCCTGATAATCATTCCAAAGAAACACAGGGAGCAGAAAGTAAGTCAGAGTAGATATTGATCCTCCAGATTGCTATCTTGAATGACACTTCTCTCTTATGCACACTTGTCCTGACAATAGACAATGATCAATAATGCAGCAAATCCCCAGAATCCTCTCATGCTTGAATTTCAGAGAATAGGCTATTCTTAATTTGACAGAATTTGGAGGAAAAATGGTAGCAATTGTAGCACATGCTTAGACATGGCAATGAATAAGGGCCAGCGGTCGTTTGAGAGCTATTTTTCCATTTTGCAGACACTGTACCTTCTCTTCACTATCCAAAAATGGAAACAACAATCAAAATTGCCTACAGAGTCCCTGAAGCCAGTGACTATATGTTCTTTCCTTCCCTAGCACACAGTAGCTTTTCAACTTATTTTATTGGTTATAACCTATAAATTGGTTTTACAATGCTGCACCATTTTCAACGCTGATAAGGGAGTAATGATTCCTTTTAGGATTCTGAATTCTTTTTTTAGCATAAAGTGTATGTTTGGTTGATTTTATGTATCTATGAACATATAGATAGATACACTGACACACATATACTACATATATATCCATTTACACATATATTTACTTATTTTTCTTTGTGGACAGGTGTCTTTAGTTAAAAATCATACATTTTCTTTATTTAAGTAAATTTTACTTTTGGTAAATTCACCTAAATGGGATTAAATGTTATGTTATGTTATGTTGTGTTATGTTATGTTATGTTATGTTATGTTATACACAACATAATGTGCAAGGAAAGCCAGTTGCCCAGATATAATCAGTAAAAGTTAAGTCTGGGGGCACCTGAGTGGCTCAGTCACTTAAGCATCTGCCTTCAGCTCAGATCATGAACTCAGGATCCTGGGATCCAGTTGGGCTCCTGTTCATCAGGGGAGTCTGCTTCTCCCTCTGCCCCTCCGTCCTGCTGGTGCTCTCTCTCAAATACATACATACATTTAAATAAATAAATAAAATCTAAAAAAAAAAAAAAGGGTAAATGTGTAATTCAATAAGCCTTTGTATTGGGGGAAGTGAAGAAAAAGACATGACCACCAACTGACCTAGGCCATTGGAGGCTCTTCACCTTCTCCTCAGTCCTGCTTCCCTGCTCCCAAAAGCTGCCCCAAGGATATAGGCTGGAAATAGAAATGTGGTGTGGAAGACTATTTGCATGGTATCTATGACTGAAGACAGTTAAGGCCAATATATAACCTTTTAAGATTTACTGGTCTTGCAGCTGCAGAAAACAACCTTGTAAAGGAAGCTCTTTTGCTTGCTAAATAGCCACCTACCAATATGAAATGATCTGCCTCTTTCTTTCTTCTCTCCCTGCCCTTTGATAGGGGGGCCAGATTCCAATTATACCCGGGAAGTTCCTGGGCCAATTTGGGAACCGGCACTTTTATCTGGGCCCTTCAGATGAACACAATGGATTAAATGATTATCATTCAAATTAATTATGTTTTTTTTTAAAATTATAGAATATCTCATAAGATTGTATAGGTATATGCAAATCCTAGAAGATGAATCATAATTTATAGTATTTCAAAAGACGATTTCCTGGCTTGAAACAATTAATTTTAAATGAATCTCAGCAATAAAAATAATGTGCTGTTCCATGATATGAATGCAAAATATATTGATAAATATCAATGACAATTATGGATTGATGAGAAAAAAGTAAATCAAGACTTTATTTAAAAATATGGTTCAAAACCATAATAGCTAGAATACATGGAACAGACTGCTTTAAAACTCTCACAGGCGTTGTAAATCTTGGACCTCAAAGTCAGAAAGTTTTGGATGAAAAATGTGGGTTAGTGTGGGTAAGTGAGAATCCTATTATCGCCTTTGTGTTATCCAGTGTACTGTTGTCTACAATATTGGGCATCCAGACATGCATACAGTTATTATGCAGGACCCACGGTCTCTGAAACTAACCCAATCTGGTTCAATTAAATTCTAAAAATTAGGGGTGGGGACCTAGAATGTAGATTGCCACCAATTCATCTAAGCGGGAGCATTAGAACAGACCTTGCCACCAACTGACAGCAAAGTTTGGAGCAAATTAAAGACAATTATTATTAATATTATTATTATTATTTAATTTATTTATTTGATAGAGATCACAAGTAAGCAGAGAGACAGGCAGAAATAAAGGTAGTCCTCATGGATTGAATGTATATTTTACTTTATTGGCCTAAGCATTGAATTAGTTGGGAAAGTCAAAAAGTTTATTTCTCAGACATGAACATCTCAGTTGAGGGTTGGCCTCAGCTTTTTCTCCATATTTACTTTCCCTGGGGGCCTTGGCGAACTGAAAAGTATCTATATGAAATTCTGGAGAAGGAAAGAAAAGATAAATGTCAAGATATGTCCTGGATCTTAAAGATTCTCCTTTGAAGGAACACTAATCACTTCCACAAATACTTCACTGGATAAAACGTTATTTCATGATAACTTAGGATAAAAATGACTACATATTTCCATCTTTTTTCTCTTTGTCTTATGTTAAATTGAAATAAATTGTGATCATACTTTTCTCACAAGTATAAATTTCACCTTGATACAAATAGAACATGTTATATTTGCAAACTTCGTGTCATAAATTCCATTTTTAACTATTATTTTGAAAAAGATGGTTTAATATTGCTACCAAAGAATAAAAAGTTGCCAACATATGCTTATGAGGTAATGGAATTATGATTGGGTATATTTCTTGCCTTTTCCCCCTCTGTTTTAAGATAGGTAATAAGAGTATGTGAATGCCACCTTCCCAACCTTGCCTTTAAGCAGGTGAACCTGCAGGCAAAAGTATATTACTTCCCCAGTCAGGGTTCTATTTAGGGTCAGAAATGAAAAGGACTGAAATCTCACAGGCAGAGGGATAAAAACAGCATGATCATATTGAATATAATAGATAAATAGATAAAAAAAAAAAGATAAACAAGTTTTAAAGATTAATTAATACAAACAATTCTTTTAAGTGAAGAACAAAGGGACAATAGAAGAACCTTTGGTTTTTAGGCATGTGATAACCTAAGATTTTCATCTCATTGTTTATTTTTAGGTAAGCCAAATAATAATGCTTAATCTAAAGAAAAATATATATATATATGTTTCTGGATTTTGGATTCAGATATCCAATAATGTTTGAGTTTCAAATATCAAGACTTCTGTTGAATTTAGGGTTAGAAATGTTGAGGAAGAACTATTTATTTATTTATTTATTTATTTATTTATTTATTTTAGCCTATAACAAGCCAATGACCTCTTGGCCAGGTAAAAATTTCTCTGCACTTGGAATCTGTGAGAAAACTGCAGAAGGACAGTATTACCTGGCAGGTATCCATATAGCAGCCATGTATGAGAAAAATATGATAGTTTTTTCGCTTGCTCTTTCTACATGGAAGAGAGTAAAAAAACACACACACATTTTTTCATTGTCTTTAGAATTCAATATTTTATCAGTACATGACTATGTGTGCACTTCTTTTTCTAATTCAACAGGATTTTTTTTTTTTTTTTTTTTTTTTTTTTTTGATGTGACTTTTTGATCAGGAGTCCTCTTCAAAAACCACGGACTTTTCTTTGAGTATTTGTTTTATCTTTGCTGTTCTTTGAACTCTTAGGTCTATTTGTAAGTATCCTTCAAGTCTCTTTTCTTTTCTAATATTGGTATTCTAATTTGTTTATTGTTTTCCTTGTCATATTTCCTGCACTTGGTTTTCAGGTCATTATTATTTATAAACCTCAACAATAACTTTCCCTCCTTTTAAGTCATGTATTGAGTATTTTTTCACAAAATATTTTTTAAGTTTTATAATGCATATGGTTAAGCAGATGCATAAGCAGATGATCTGCTGGCAAAATCATATTACCGCCTCACTCATGGGGTCTATTTCTGGTCTAACATGATCATGGAGAGAGAGAGAGAGAGAGAGAGAAATAGAGATAGAAAAGAATATACACAGTGATGTACTTTTATTTAACTGGTATAATGGTTTGAGTTCTATGTAAGAACAGACTCACTTTTGGGAATATATATTTTGGAAATATAGCAGAACAGAGGAATTTGGCCTTATCTGAATATTGGAAAACCTGGAAAAATGAAGGTCCAGGAAGATACTCAAGAGAATCAAATAAGGAAGGTCAGGGAGGCAACAATTAGGAACTCAGCTTAAAGCTCCAAAGCAGTGGTTCTCTGAAGTGCATCCGGAAACTAAAACCATTCTCAAGAGTGCTGAGTGAATTCTCAAGCAAGTTTTCATACATCTGTGGCGTGAAGTGCACGATGGTCAACTGTATATGAAAAACCTGCTGTGAATATCATGGTTGCAACCTTTTCTAGAATAATGAAACTTCAATATATTATGAAACTTCTTCCATTCCACTTTTACATTCTTCAATGTGAAATTCTCTTAGTATTAGTAGAATAATCTTGACCCAATATTTATTTATTGAATGCCTACTAGAATTAGGTTATAGAGCAAATATTATAGCAATAATAAAAAACACACAGTTGAAAAAGTATCAAATTCCTTTTCTAAAATTTTACTCAGGAATGAAGGGTTAATAAATAGATTTCAAAATAATTGCACTGATACTGCTCTTACAGTGCAAATGACTAATATGTGCAGCAAAAAGTTTTTTAAATGATGGCTAATGAAACGCTTGAACGATTAAAAGCCTGCAAATCTTATACGCTTCCCACCAGTGAAATTTAATGACAAGTTGTCTGTTGAATTAGCTTGTTCAGTGAACAAATCTGAAATGCAACAATTATACAAAAGCAATACAGTACATAGAGTGACATTTTCATAAACAAGTACCTACTGCGACAAAATTTTTCTATTATTATTTTTGATGTTTCAGAGTCAATCAACCTGGAACACTCAATTTTGTAAGGTTAAGTTTTGCATGATTTCCTTTCTCATAATTGTACCAACTTGACTCTATAATAGTCATATGGGAACAGCTTATGCCTTGAGCTTGTTCTTAATTGTAACTAACATCTTTTTTGAAAAAGCAAGACAATATCTTTTCATACTTCTATTAAATTACCATAGACATGGAACTCTCTAGGCCCCATGAACTAGTAGAATATGATAAGTAGAATTCTATGCAATCTGAATGATGGGGTGCGATTTCTAACTCCTGGAGAGTTAAAAGTTGTGTCAGTTTAAGTACATCATCAGGTAATATTTTGAGGATTGACTATATATATATACAGTTTTGTAATTTATCAGATTTTTGTTGATGAAAAGGAATTAGGGAGAAGTGGCTGAAAAGGACACTGCTGAGGGATATGGGAAAAGGAGAGAAGCTCAAAAACCCAAGATTCCTCCCTAACATCTCTGCTAAATAACTTTAAATTGGGGGAAATCAGTTCCTGTTTTGTTTTGTTTTTCCTAATTTCTTTATAGTAATCTGAAAGGCTCAAATTAGATGTTCATTTCAAATCCTATTTTTCTAACAATTCTCTATTTAATTCAGGTTATAAATTAGTTAGGCATACAAATACAGGTCATGTTTAAGTAGAGAATGTGCACGGAATCTGGTATGTGGGAGAGTTCCTCACTGTCCATGGTAAGAAACTTGTGCTGTTAAGACTGATTAGAGCTACTTACTGAGTGTCACAAATATGACATTAGAAATAATTCTTTTTCCATGCTTAGGAGGTTCTAGCTGAACTGTTACCAAAGAGACCATAGCTCCAACACAAGCACATAGATGGTACTCTGATTCTGATGGTTATTCACTCTGAGAATCAGAAAGTCCAATGCTTTCTCTCAGACAATTGAGTTGAAATGCTTTCTCTTCAGATCTAAGAATTTTCTAAGTACTCTGTAGTGTAGGAATCAACAGGGATTCATGTTCGATGAAATACAAATGGACACTAATTATCTTCAGCCTTGATGGGTCAAGAGTTGAACTGACATGATACTATGTGTTAAAAATGTCTTATAATGTACGAGTTTCTTTGAATTCAATCAAAGCACAATTAAAGTTTTATTTTTATAAGGAGTATAAAAATAGAAAACTACTTTTTTAAAAAAAGATTTTATGTATTTGAATGAGAGAGAATGATCAAGAAAGAGATAAAGAGAGCACACAAGTTGTGGGGGCAGAGAGAAAGGGAGAAGCAGACTCCTTGCTGAGCAGGGAGCCTGATGTGGTGCTTGATCGTAGGACAACAGGATTAGGACCTGAGCTGAAGACAAAAAAACTTAACCTACTGAGCCACCCAGGTGCTCCTAAAACTACCCTTTCTTAAGTCCATCTTTTTTAAAATTAATACTATTTTTAAAGATGTTATTTATTCATTTGACACAAAGAGATTGAAAACACAAGCAAGGGGAATGGCAGGCAGAGAGAGAGGGAGAAGACTCCCTGCTGAGCATGGAGCCTGACACTGGGCTTGATCCCAGGACCCTGGGATCATGATCTGAGCTGAAGGCAGGCGCTTAACGAATTGAGCCACCCAGGGATCCCTTAAATGCATGTTTTAAATAACAGCTTTATTAAAATATAATCTACATACCATAAAATTCTTTTTTTTTTTTTTTTTTTTTTTTGGGAGAGAGTGTGAGGGGAGGAGGAGAAAGGGGAAAGGGAGAGCGAGAATCTTAAGCAGGTTCCTTAGAGCCCAATGTGGGGCTCAATCTCAAGACCCTGGGATCATGACCTGAATGGAAATCAAGTGTTGGTTGCTTAACTGATGGAGCACCCCGGTTCCCCAAAAGTCACTCTTTTAAAATGTACCATTCATGGTATATTCACAGAGATATGAATACATCACTATAATCTAATTTTAGAATAATATTATCACCCTAAAATGAATGCCATATCCATTTTTAGTCAATCTTTTTTTCTCCCTTCTAGTCCCTATCAACCAATAAGCTACTTTCTGTCTCTAAGGATTTGACATTCTGGAAATTTCATATAAACAAATCATAAGATATGTGACCTTCTGTAACTGGCTTTTTTCACTTAGCATGTTTTCGATATTCCTCCATACTAGAGCATATATAGTTTATGACTGAGCCATTTTCCATCTGATTGCACACTACAGTTTATTCATTCATCAATTGATGAACATTTGGTTTATTCCATATTTGGCTACTACAAAAAATGTATCATGGACATTTATTCTTAAGTTTTTATGTGGACTTGTTATCAATTCTTTTGTGTATATATACTCAGGAGTGGAATTTCTGGGTCATGTAATACCTTAGTGTTCTTCGAACAACTGGTAAATGGTTTTTCAAAGTACCGGCACCATTTTATATTTCCCTCAGCATTGTGTGGTTGTTGCAATTTGTCAATATCATTCTCAGCAGTTGCTACTGTCCTTTTCTACTTCATCCTAGTGGGTATTTCATTGTGTTTTTGATTGTTTGAATTTAAGTATCTTTTTTGTTGCTGTTGAGTATCTTTTCATGTGATTACTGGTCATGTGTGTATCTTTGTAGAAATGTTAACTCAGATGCTTTGTCCATTTTTTGTTGTAGGATTGTCTTTTTATTGTTCAATATTTAAAAGTCTTTTATACATTATGAACTCAAGTCCCTTATAAGATCTGTAACTGTCTAATATTTTCTTTCTTTCTGTTGGTTTTCTTTTCAGTTTTTTGATCATGTCCTTTGGAATCCAAAGTTGTTTTATTTTGATGAAGCTAACCTTATCTTTTTACCTGCATTTGTCAATTGTGCTTTTGGTGTCATTTGTGAGAAACTATTGCCTTATCTAAATGTCATGAAATCTGCTCTAATTATTCAAATTATATTATTCAGATTTTTCTGATAACTTATGAAATCTCTCCTTATCTTAAAAAACCTACTCATTTTCATACCTACTTTCTGGTTTTCATAGATCATGATATCTTTAATTTACTTTCGCTTTTATATTTTTTTTCCACAAAATCTTCTCTGGTGATTCCAGACTGACTTTTCCATTCTCTAAGTAACTTTAAATAAGTTAACTGTCCTAAATAATTATATATTGCTTTATTCTAAAATGTTATTTAAGAATTTCACTCAAATCCAGCTATATGCAAAACTATTTATTTCATTCTGGTTGGTATAACTTCATAAATTCTTAAGAAAATAACTCAAAGTTTATAATTTTTATAAACCCTGTTTTAATGTAAGGGGATGCTTACAAAGATGAAAATAATAGTCATCCTTTAATTTTATTTTTAAAATTTTTTTTTTAAATTTATTTGACAGGTGGAGAGGCAGGCAGAGAGAGAGAAAGGTAAGCAGGCTCCCCACTGAGCAGAGAGCCTGATGCGGGGTTTGATCCCAGGACTCTGGTATCATGACCTGAGCCGAAGGCAGAGGCTTTAACCCACTGAACCACCCAGGTGCCCCAATAGTCATCCTTTTAGAAACAAAATTTTATATGCCCATTTTATATGCAGTTATAACTAGTTATCAAATAGAGATATTAGGCTGGTGAAGACATTTTATTTTTATTCTTTTTTAAGGATTTCATTTATTTATTTGACAGAGAGAAAGACAGTAAGAGAGGGGATATAAGCAGGAGGAGTGGGAGACGGAGAAGCAGACTTCCTACTGAGCGGGGAGCCATGAAGCAGGCCCAATGTGGGGCTCGATGTGGGGCTCGATTCCAGGACCCTAGGATCATGACCTGAGCCAAAGGCAGACACTTAGCCAACTGAGCCACCCAGGCACCCCTGGTGAAGATATTTTAAACTTCCCTTTTTAAACACCCTCTGAATTCTCTGCATCCACTGATCTTTTTTATTATCTCTACAGTTTTGTTTTTCCAGAATATCATATAATTGGAATCATACAGTATATGACTTCATTTAGCAATCTTTATTTAATATTCATTCATGTATTCTTATGTCTTGATAACTCACTTTTTAAAATCACCTAGTAATATTTCATTGTATAAATGTACTGCCATTTGTTGATCCATTCACATATTAGGGAGTTCTTGTTTTTATTTCCCAGTTTTTAACAATTATGACTAAAGTTGTTAGAAACATTCATGTTTAAGCAGGATTCTGGGGTGGCCCCACAAGTTGTCAAATCAGTGGTACAAATATCTAGGGGCTCTGTGCTTAATTGTATGAAAAGACTATGTTTAGTTTTGTAAGAAATGGCCAAGCTGTCTTCCAAATGCCTGTACACTTTTATATTCCCACCCACAATAAGAAAGAGATCTTGCTGCTCTGCAGCCTCAAATGCAATTGGTACTATCAGTATTGTTGTCCTTTGTGAGTTCTTAATTTTTTTTTTTTAAGCATTCTAATAAGTTCATAGCAGTATCCCATTATTGTTTTAATCTACATTCCTTTCATTGTAAATAATGCTGAGCAACTGTTAATAAATTTATTTGCCATCTATATATCTTCTTTGGTGAAGTGCCTGTTCATATATATTGCTCATTTTTTAACTGCATTGTTTGCTTTTTCATTGGTGAGTTTTATCACCTCTTTGTATATTTTAATGCAAGTCACTTATCAGCTATGCTTTTTGCACATTTTTTCTAAGTCAATGGTTTGAATTTCCCTTCTTTCAATGGTGAATTTTTGAGAGATGTTTTTAATTTGAATAAAGTCCAATGCAAATTTTTTCTTTCATAAATCATGCCTTTAATATTGTATTAAAAACAAATTATCAAACTCAAGGTCACATAGATTCTCCTCTATTTTTTCTTCTAGTAGTTTTACAGTTTTATATTTCATATGTATGTCTATGGACCATTTGTTAGTTCTTGTGAAATTGTGTAAGATTTGTGTATAATTTTTTTTTTTGTATATGATTGTCCAATATTTCACAGTTTGTTGAAAGGAGTTTCCTTTTTGTGTTGAATTGCCTTTGCTCCTCTGTTCAGTTGTATGGGTCTATTTCTTGGGTCTTTACTCTGTTCTCCTTTGTGTCTGTTTTTTTCTTTTTTTTTTTTAACATTTTATTCATTTATCTGACAGACAGAGATCACAAGTTGGCAGAGAGGCAGGCAGAGAGAGAGGGGGGAAGCAGGCTCCCTGTTGAGCAGAGAGCTTGACGTGGGGCTCCATCCCAGGACCCTGGGATCACGACCTGAGCCGAAGGCAGAGGCTTTAACCCACTGAGCCACCCAGGTGCCCCTCTGTTTTTTTCTATATTCAATACTATATTGCATTGATCAGTACAGATTGAGAATAGGTCTTGAAGTCAAGTAATGTCAGTCCTTCAACTTCCTTTTTTTCTCTTCAATGTTTTGTGAGCTATACTTGGTTTTCTGTCTTTCTTATAAACTCTAGAATCAGCTTCAGAAGAGTTTGCAGAGAGTTTGTTGGAATTGCTTTCAAACTACAGATCAAACTGGAAAGAACTGACATGTTAAAAATATTAGATATTCCATTCCATGAACACACATTATCTGTCCATTTATTTAGATCTTGATTTCTCTCATGAATCTTGTAGTTTTTGGCATTTGGATCCTCTATATATTTGGTTAGATTTATAATTGTTCATTTCATTTTCTGGGTGTATTATAATCCAAATCATTCATTCTAGTCATTATTATAATTCTCATCATTCATTGTAATAATTTCATTTTCTGGGTGCTATTATAATTTTAAAAAAATTTTAATTTAATCTTATTTTTATTGTTACATGGGAAAGTACTTAGTTTTTGTATGTTACCCTGTATCCTACAACCTTGCCACATACCATTTTGTAAGTATTACATTCACTTTTTAATTCCAGGAGATATTTATTATTATTTTCTTTCTTTGCATAGGCCATCATACCATCTGTGAAGAAAGACATTTTTCTTCCCATTATATACACATTTTATTTCCCTTTTTTGTCTTTACACTTAAGTAAGACTTCAGTACAATGTAGAATAGTAGTAATAGTAGTAAGTAGTAAGAACAGCCATCCTGGTCTTATTCCTAATTTTAAGAATTAAAGTCACTAAAGTAAATGAGGAGATAAAAAACAATGGTGGCAAGACTTACTGATAACACTCATATTTGGCTCATTCTGTCTAGAAAGCAGTCATGTACCATATCACAAAAGCTGAACTGGCTCACATTTTTGCTTAAAAATCTTACTGTATGAAGTAGAAACAACTCAGAAGGGATTTTATTAAAAATATAATATATTTATAGATCCTAAGTATTATTGTTTGCAATACCCTAAGATCAAAATGACAGTACAGAAACACATATGCATCCTGTGGTAAACAGTGGTATTTCATAAGTACTAAAGTTCAAGGGGAAAAAAATCAATTATGTTATTTATTCACACTCTGCAATGTATTGTGCATCATATTAACTTGGAATGATGTCTGTATTGTCTCATGGCTAGGTTTTCAAAATGCCTTGAGTTAATACACAACTGAATAATAAGAGTGTTATGACATTGGAATATATATTTAAATATTGATAATTTTATTTTCTTAAGATCTATTCTGAAAATACAGTTTATCTCTGGCGTCAGTTACCACAAAAAACAATGGAATGGTCACCTTGTGATGTCATTTAAAGAGGGATACTCAGATATAGAGCACATGTAATTTGCTAAAATCAACTTAAATACAGGCTGTGAATTAAGATGTGATACTCATTGCAAAAGCAATATTTTAACAGCTTTAATTTTGCCTCATTTCTATCAAGCCTCCTGCAAAGTTATAATAAACTACTAAAGCAACAAATAATTTCTTCTGATAAATCAGAATGGACAAGAACTTGGCACCTGGAACAGATGCCTTTTGCTTCCTTCTCCTATGCCCTTGAGCAGAAGAGGTTTATTGGTGTACTAATCTTTATTCAAAAGGAAGGCAAGAAGTGTTGTTCCAGAACCAGTACAGATAAAACAATATTTCTGTCTTTTGAATTATGTAAAGTATGCTACCTTACCATAGGATACCAAACATAGGATGGAAGAAAAATAACAATACAAAAGTGGAAGACAGGTAATGATCAAATTGCATGTCCCTCTTAAGTTGAAGTCTTTAACACTTGTCAACATAGATATGAGAAAATTGACATGTTCATTTATAACACATTAACTGTTGTCACAGTTTGCAGGAAAATAAAAATCAGTGTGAAAAACTAGACGATTATATGTGACATGTAGAAAATATTTGTCAGCTTTAGTCATCGTCTTTTGAAGTTGTATTTATGTTGTTGTGTTGAAGTAAAAGATCAAATTACACTCAAAGGAGTGGGTCTTTTTTTTTATAAGGACTATACTTTCATTTGAGATACAAATAATTTGTGCTTTGAATTATCCAATAAGATAACTAAAGTCAGAGTCCCAAGAGCTTTTCATCCAAATGCCCAGAATCCTGAGGGATCTGTCTTAATTGCGCTATTCCCATTCTCATAGACATTCGAGTGGTATTGAAGTCACACCCTGTCATTCCTAGTCATACTACCCATTATTTCAGCTGAGTTAAAAGGACTGCCATCTTATGTTTTGGGAATGTCATAGAAATGATCCAATTGTTTCTATTCTTAGAACTCGTCTAAATAAAATAGATTTTACATGACAAGGTTATAGATGACAGGCAATTTCAATGCCAGAAACATGGGAAGAAGTTTATAGTTATAATACAGAACCATTTGGTTTCAATGGTTGGTTTTGATTTCCAAATTTTTGTCAGCATGGACAACTATTATCAGGGGAAGGAGATAAACATACATGTGTATGTTTACACATAAAACTTGGAGAAAACAGACTGAGTTTGGCATGTTATTTTGATATATTACTTAATAACATTCTAATAACTTCTTTTACTCAACATGTTTTTTCTATTCCAACAGAATACTTTGACAATCATCCATTTAGAAACGTTTTTGAAAATAACCTGCAACTCCTAGAATTAAATTGATCAAAATAGCTGGAGAACTATTTGACAGGCAACAAGAAGAGTGCTTGGCATGTTCTATTATGGAAGAGTGATGGACATAAAAATAATAAGATGTGCTTTTTTATGAGGAGTCATCAGGAGGAGAATTTATATGTGAATAAAATACATGGAAAATATTTTCATTATTTTTGAAAGTTGAGTAATTAAATTAAACACTTTAAGCAGGAGATCATCTAACTTTTTTAAATGAGTGCAAGTCTCCAAATACTTGTGAATTACAATAAAATGAAATATATTAGTTTTTGGTTTTAGAAGCTCATGGCCTAGCTGACATGAAGGAACTTACTTTGAATTTGGTATTCTAGAAAACAAAATACATTCATCCACACAGAGCAGATCATTGATTTTCAATTATATGTGTATTGAGTATGCTCCCTGATGCATATTTTAAAAATAATTTTAAAAAACCTGAACTTATTATTTTATTTATAATCCTATAGTTCTCATGAATTCCAGAGTTCCTGATTGAGCTACATGTCTGTGTGTTGTGTGTGTGTGTGTGTGTGTGTGTGTGTGTATAGTTACTCATAATCTGTAGATCAGTAACTGATTCCATTAAAATAATCCGCTTAATAAACTGATCTAAACATTAAAAGTGGCTCTGAGTCTGTGCCCTCCTACAGTTTCACCTCACTCTCGCTCTATAAACAAATAGACCACATAGGCACACACACAAACATATGCTAAATCATCATAACAACCTTTAAAAGGAAGTACTATTATCATTCCCATTTTATAGATAAGAAAGACCAAAGCTCAGAAGAATTAAATAACATGGCCGATGTCGAGAAAATAACTGTACTAATAAATAAACAATAGTTTGAATCTAGGTTTTCTAACTCCAGCGCATGGCTATAAAATCATTATACTACTCGTAAAGTCTTTCTTTGCTTCATAAGGACGAATAATGTGCAGATTTTCAAATAATTTGGGGTCACTATTAAAGATCTCTGAAAGGCACCAATAATGTGTTAGTGAGTTAGCTGAGAAATTTAATGGTGACATTCTCCTAGTTCCATGGTCCAAACCTTGCTAAAATTTATATATTTTATGTATATAACAATAATTACACCATATAGCAAATGTATGTTATTTTGCACTGTAGTTAAATTACCTTTGGGAACTTATAAATAATGGGAGAGATCTGAATCAAGGTAATCTTGATTGACTGAATCATAATTCAATGAGAAAATTGTAAGAGGAATAGATAGTCACCATATTTACAAATAAATGTATGCTAAAATAGATTTCTCCTTCTTAACAGTATGTTACAAATAGAATTGTAACATAGAAAGTTAATAAGCCCTACTTTCCAAAGAGGATGTGAGTTGCTTTGTGCAGGGAAATATGCTGAATTCCTCTGTGTACATCCTGTGCTGTGCAATTACCTGGACTAAAATTGAATAGAGTTCTCAGGTTTGCATCGGTTTAGAGATCTGAGACTTCTCATTGGCCTCTACACTTTACATTCCACAACAGTGGGGTTAATTAAACTTCCTGTTTTCTAATTTATAACTTATTAATAACAAATGTTAATCATTATAATAAAATCAATAGTGATTAAAATAATAGCAGCAATATATATTGAGAATCCACTAGAGCAAATATTTACTTAGTAATTTGTATATATCATCTCATTTATATTTCCTGATAGGCTGACAAAATACTTACTATCATTGTGAGTATTTACAGTTAAGAGGCCTAAGAACTGTCTAGACTCATACAGCTAATACATTATGGAACTTCTTTTTTTTTTTTCCTCAAATGCCATTCTATTCACCATTTTCCCTATAGACTCATTCACTATAGTGTTTCCCAAATGAGGGTTTCAAGTTGGTGTTCCATTAAGTACACGTTTTAATTTTTTTATTTTTTAAAGATTTTATTTATTTATTTGACACAGAGAGATCACAAGTGAGCAGAGAGGCAGGCAGAGAGAGAGAGGAGGAAGCAGGCTCCCCCCTGAGCAGAGAGCCTGATGTGGGGCTTGATCCCAGGACCCTGAGATCATGACCTGAGCTGAAGGCAGAGGCTTAAACCACTGAACCACCCAGGTGACACTAAGTACACGTTTTTAAAATGTATTGCAGCATTGGTGTTGATGCTTATTTTTTGTGTGCATATAAATAAAAATGTTAAGTATTTTCTTATAAAAAGAAAGGGACATGGACGAGAAAGACTACTTCTGCACTTGTTAAAAGTCATCAGTAACAGGTTGAGTGAATTTATCACTATTGATTTATTACTGAGTTGAGTACAGCTTACTACAGTGATGATTTTGACTTACATAATTTAAAAATATATTTTATAATTTGGAAGTATTATTTAATTTATACCCATTATAACTACTGATAGACAACAAAATTAAATTGACAAAAAGTAAGTACAAATATTTTAAAGTTAAATAAAACCCACACACTAAAGATAGGCAGATATATTCAATCTCTCTTTTTAAAAAATTATATAAAGCTTGATTTAAGTTTATAAAAGCTGACTATGATATTAGGACTGAGTAAAAGTAGTTTATTTTGAGGATGATCCCAGAAACACTAGTATGGAAATAGGCATACATGATTCTCTTGTTATTACTAGCAGATACGACATTAAAAATAGGTGCGTAATGAATCCTGGCTCTCATTTATAATGTAATGTCTGTTTCCACCATGAATTGGGAAGGAATAGAATCCACTGAGTTGAAATAAATCCTCTCTCTTTTCAGTCTTGTGACTTCTTCTCTCTTATGACATTCATAGTGTTTTGCCTTCTACCAATATTTCAGTGTTCCTTCATTGAAATAAGGAGGAATAATGTGTGGATTTTCAAATAATGTTTGTCAATTTGAGTTTAATAACTTAATAACTGAAACAAATATATTAGACAGTGAAATAAATTATTTTAAGAAGAAGGGGGCAATAGATATTAACATTCCTTTGGATTAGCAGGAAAAAAAAAAACTAACAAACTATACATTTGGATTTCTTTCATGCCCTTAGACTTAGTACTTATTTGGAGTGATAAGAGTACTCTAAACACTTGTAATCATTGTTTCGTAATATTAAAGTCTTTTTCACTGTATTTTTTATGTAGTCTTATTCTCTTAGAAGATTAAAAATGCAGACAAATCTGGGCAAAATTGGAATATCTCAGCAATAAGATCAATGTATCTAAGAGAATGTCCTATATTCTTTTTTTTTTTTTTAAAGATTTTATTTATTTATTTGACAGAAAGAAAGATCACAAGTAGGCAGAGAGGCAGGCAGAGAGTGGCAGGGTAGCAGGCTTCCTGCTGAGCAGAGAGCCTGATGCGGGGCTCAATCCCAGGACCCTGAGATCATGACCTGAGCCAAAGGCAGAGGCTTAACCCACTGAGCCACCCAGGCGCCCCAAGAATGTCCTATTTTCAAGATACCCAGGTGGTTCAGTTGGTTAAGTGTGGGCTTCTGGCTCAGGTCATGATCCCAGGGTTCTGGGGCCCTTGCTCAGTGGGGCATCTGTTTCTCCCTCTGTCTAAAGCTCCCCCTGCTTGTGCTTGCTTTCTCTGACAAATAAAAATAATCTTTAAAAAAGAAAAAGAATGTCCAATTTTCAATATATTGATCATGCAGCTTATTTTTGGTGTGTTAATGTCTGCTATAAAATCAGTTATACTTCCTCTCCAATTTGCTGTTTTGTTGTTAATCTTCCTCTCTTCTCCCTTCAATTCTTGCTCTGTAAAGAATTATTTATTCTCTATAATTTCTTGTTCAGAACATAATGTATTGTTCATTTTATTATACAGGTATAAGAACTCTTCTTTTGTTTCTTTCCTTGAACCCTAGAATACTTACAAGGAGTCGTTATTTTTTTATTCCTCTCAAATCACATCAACTCAACCAGACATTCTTTATTTGTACTTCTGTTAATTGTTCTAGATTTTCATAATTCTAGTCTCATATTTAAGTTTTCTTTTTCCTGTCTATACACTCCATTAAAAACTATTAGAAAAAAAATATTTTACTATTTGAAATCCTAGTTTTTAATATTTTCATTGGAAAAAAATTAATTCCAGCATTTTGACCATGGCCCACCCCTCTCAGGTATTTTGACATAGGATATTTGACTTCCTTTTCTTTGGAAATTCTCTATCTTCTGTCTGTGGTGTTGGATATTTGCTTGTTTTTAATACAGAAAGGTGCATCTCAGTTTTTATACAAATTTAAGCACATATAAAATATGTGAACATTTATTGGTCTCAGGACGTCCATTACTAAAATGGACATTAAAATGACACAGTGTATGTGCTCTCCCAGGAACAGTGCCCAGCATACAGTAAACACAATGGATGTGAGGAAGGAGATGAAGTATATGCACATCGATGACTTAATACAGTTAGAAAAAAAAGTGCTATCGATCAGGTAATTCCACTGGTTTAGATTTATCCTACTGAAGTACTTAACATTAAGATGAAATATTCAGCAGCCGATTATGATATGTTGAGGGCCATTTTATGTTTCCTTTTTTCTTCCCTTTCCCCTTTTAATTCTATACAACTTCTGTTGGACTTCTCAACTCATGAAGTGCTTAAATGTTTCCATATATATACTTTAAAAAACAATTTTGAGTTCTGTGTTCTAATTGTTTGCAACATCTAGTTTGCTTTTGTTCTTTTTTCATATTTTTCATAGTTTAATGTGTTTTTCTGTAAAAGAGCAATGAAATTATTGAGATCAATGTAACTTTTAGAGGGGTTGTGATATATTCTTCTTTATTAATTATTATTTGTTTATGTTTCAAGTTTTTATTTAAATTTTAGTTAGTTAACATATAGTAAAATATTAGTTTCAGGAATAGAACTTAGTGATTTACAATATCTAGCTTATTTTTGATTTTTCACTTTATGTTTCCATTTAACTTTATTTATCTTTCTAATGACTGTTAAATTTAAAGCATTGTTTATTACATGTGTTTATATATGTCTGTATATACATAAAGTTTGTGCTAAAAGTTACTTCCCTTTCTCACATATATTTGTTTTGTGATTCCACACTCATACATATTTTACTATTCAAAATAATAATAATAATCCACTTTCAAATACAAATCTCAAAATTATTAAAATGTATATTTTGATATTAAAAACATGGTTTGTTATCATGTTTTGTATAATTTTCTTTTCCTTCTTGCTATTTTATGCTGATACGGTAATTACTGTTTGTTTTTTTCATTCTGTTTTGCTTTGCCTTTATTTCTTATAGGAAGCTTTATTTTCTAAACCTTTTAGAGTTTAAGGGATTAAGTAATTTTTGTTTTAATAAATCTTACTCATTTTTTCTTCCCTTTTACTCTGTGTTCTCATGGCTGCTCAGAAAATAATAATAACTATGTAATAACTATGGTAGGGCTACCATATTTGAGTGTATTATGAATTATGTGATGTGCTTAATCTGTGAGCTCATCCATGATAGTTCTAATAGAATCAGCTCAGTGAAAATCAGTACTCTCAGCCCTTTCCATATTTTTATTTGATATTTAAAGTGATATTATTACCCCCATTAACAAATATTAGGCACTTGAAGATCCTAGCTAAGTTTAAATAGTCTTCCCAGTATCAAATAATAAGAGATAGAAGGGGGTTTCTACTTGTCTTCCTTATTCCAAAGATTGTTCTATTTCCTGGTACCCCATTCTTCCCTTTTAATTTTGTGTTTGCATATTGCTGTGATTTTATAACGCTCCTAAATATTCAGTGTCTTCATTATAAGAACCACTATTATCCATGCTTATTGATGTTTATTAATAATCCTCCATGTAAATGTATAAATATTTTACAAAATTTTGTCCATAATATCAATGACAATGCACATATCATCATTAAAATATTTCAACTTCTACTTTTTTGACACCATACTACTCTATGCTTGCTTTATTTTTGAATTGCTCCTTCCTCAGGGTGTTTTTTTTAAATGAACATTCTTGTTCACATGTCATCATTTCATTCCTAAATAAAATTGAAAAAGAAATAGAATTTTCCTGCTTTATAATCTACACATATTCTGTATAGTCTTTAGTTCTTCTCCTTTTTGTCTCTACAATAAATTTTGCTGTTGCTCTGAAGTTTAACAAGATTCCCTGCTGGGATCTGTTAACTGGAAACATGGCCCTTGGGCTCATTCCAGTAAACCTCCCGCCATGCCTCATGCATCAAAAACCCACAGTGACTTTTTTCCTTTTACAGGTGCTTCACCACTTGCCACATTTTTCAAGTTTCTTTTTTTCTTTCTGTCTTCCCTGTCTTCCTATGCATGAAACAAAAATGATACCAGCACAGATTATTTTCTCTTGCTCGCTTTCCCTTCTTCAGCTTTTATATTTTCCTCTCCAATCCACCTCAAACTTTGGAATTTCTCCCATCTTTGTTTACAGTTAATGTTTTCAATTTACTGATTTTATGGCACAAAAAATGAGAATTAGTTTCTGAGTGACTTTAGATAAGTTCCATAAAAATTTTTATTTCCATTTTTATTTAGTTTCATTCAGTATGCTCTTAAGTTTTATTAAATGTGCCCAAAGGCACACAAATAAGTGACAGTAAAACAGTGCATATCATAGTATTTTCAGTAACTTTTTTGATACATCATGATGGGGGACCATTTCTACAATGAACTAAGCATAATCTCAGTGTAGATACGTGCTTTTAATGATGTTTATGCTCAATGTGCCTGGTGTAGTTGCATGAGTAAATAAAAAGGAAAAAGTCAAATCTAAGACTATGTCTCATAAATAACCCACTATAAAACTATCAACTAATACTGGTCATTTTTTCATTAATACCACATATTTTTGAGGAAAAGGAGAGCTGATTCTACTCTGTCTTGGGAAAAAGTAAGATCATTTCGCCATAATTCTATTGCATTATATGATATAACTATTTATTTTAGGTAATTATATGATCATATACACTCAGATATAGAAAATATCATATAAAATGCTAAGTTTTTAAGTAAACATCAGTCTCCATGTCACTATTTCACATAAAATTCTATTATTCATCATGATTTTTATTTTTTATATGTATAATTCATATGATAGTGATTGGTAAAAATCCATCAATATGGGAATATTATAATATATTGCAAATACTGGAAAGTTAGAAATAACACAAAAAGTGGAAAATAGAGATAAATATCGACTTTTTGTTTCTAGGTCAGTGTGCTATAAAGAGAAAAGTAGCAATAATTAAAATAATAGAAATAAAAATATTTTTGTTCTGTAAATTTATTTTGATTATTACAATTTACAATATACATAAAGCTATGGAAGGTGTTCTGTTATTTATTTATCTTTAAAGATTTTATTTATTGATTTGAGAGAGAGTGTCCCCACGCTAGCTGGGGGAGCAGCAGAGGGTAAGAGAGAGAATCTCAAGCACGGTCCATGCCCAGCACAGAGCCCAAGGATATAGGGCTGGTTCTTACCAAGCTGAGATCATGACCTGAGCCAAAACCTAGAATCAGTTGCTTAACTGATTGAGCCACCCAGGGGCCCAGTTCTATTTGCTATTTAAATAAGCCACCTTGTCCTCTCCCCTCCCCCACAACACAAATCTCTTTTTTAACTTTTTTTTTTTTTTTTAAAGTAGGCACCACACCCAACGTGGGGCTTCCGCTCAAGATCCTGAGACCAAGAGTCACATCCTCTACTGACTGAGCCAGCTAGGTGGCCCACATACTAATCTTTCATATAAGTTTTATATTAACATAATGCCTGAACATTCATAATTAGAAACTTGTTTATGATCAGGTTTTATGCTTTAGCTCCCCAATGTAATCCATTAGTAGCTTTTTCTTTGTCTTCTCCCATCAAACTATTTTAAATTTGAAATTTTCTTTAATCGACTTAATTTAAATTATATATAATCCTCACAATTTTAAAAATCAAATTCATTTAAGTGATCAAAATATTCACAGTTCCTTCCTATTTTTTATTAAAAAAATAGAAGAAAAGGAAATAAAACCTAACTAGTGTTTTCCTGTAAGATAAGCTCTTTCATGTTAGAAAAAATGGACACTAAAATTATAGTAAGAGAAGTTCATTTTAATGATTGACGTAAAAACATAAAATAATGGCCACAGTTCAAAGAGCATAGCTTCAATTAGAGCAGAGTCAGGGTTCCTATTTATCTGTAAGAAGAGAAAATAGATTTTTCTTTGGCTCCTGAGTTAGGCTATTTTCTTGGCCTAGGCATGCCTGCTTCCTTCTTTAATACTCTGCCGTTGTAAGTGGCTTGACTGTTTTCTATTTCTGTTTCTTAGTCTCCTGCTGCTGTTGACTCATTCTAGTTTGAACTCCCCACAAGACGGTGTGGTTGACTGTACTGATGTTCTAAATATTCATTATCACAGGGGCGCCTGGGTAGCTCAGTGGGTTAAAGCCTCTGCCTTCTGCTCATGTCATGATCCCAGGGTCCTGGGATCAAACCCCACATTGGGCTCCTTGCTTACTGGGGAGCCTGCTCTCCTTCTGACTGCCACTCATCCTGCTTGTGCTCTCTGTCAAAGAACTGAATAAAATCTTTAAAAATAATATTCATTGTCACAACCTACCATGTCCCTTCTGTGGGTTTCTCAGTAGGAAAATTGCACATACCAGCTCTCTTGACCACACTATGCCATACCACTTGTTTGGCCAACATAATGTTGGAAGTGCAGTGTATCAGTTCCTTCCAATTATCACTTTGAAGCAGATGCTGGTTTAAGTCAGAAAATTGTTCAATATATCTTTTCCTCCTCTACCAAGAGACTGGTATTGTTTGAATAGAGGCTTTATTCTATCAAGCTATCTCCCAAACTGAAGAAGAAATGGAGCAAGTGAGTAGTCAACCACAATGGATATGTACCACAAGCAAAAAATTCCTTATTGTTATTTTATGACACTGGATGTTGCAGTGATTAGGTATTATGGAATAGTACAATCTAGCATAATAAAGAAATCATGATATCAGTTGCTTAGTCATTAATGTAAGGAATTTATCTTGGATGGAACTATTTTGCCATATGAATCCATAAGTTGATAGCTTATTTATAGATTGATTACATTTTAGTATCTTAGCTAACCTTAGTTAGTTACCTATGGCCATCAGAGAAGATTCAGGAAGCAACACACATGATGTAGTCATAGATAATATCTCAGAGGTGAGTTGTGGGCATGGCACACATGACTTTAAAAGTAAGTCGCTTAAATGGGAGGCCAACTTGCCTGTTCAAGTTAGATTCAGAAATACATGCAATGTTTTGAAACCATAGATTATCTTCTAGAGAAAAGTGAATTCAGATGTTTAAATGTAGACACATTTTCAGAAAAAGATTTTTTAAAGTTTAGAATATAAATCCCTTTTTAATTCCAACATGCCAATGTATTAAATGTCATTATAACATAATTTTAAAACCTGTGCAATAAATTTTAATCTACAGAGATTACATTTATAATGAAATCTTCTCTGTTCTCCTTTGTGAAATAAAATGTCATTGGAAATAGTTTCAATGTGACCTTTATTCAAAGTTGCTACTATTACATTACACTACAATATCTTCTTTTAAAATGTACTACATTAAATAGAACTGTAGGAAAGAAAAATCACTAATTATACTTGAAAATATCCACTTAACATGCTTATAAATTTTCATTCACTTAGTCATTTGCTCATGCCTTTATTTGTTCAGTGAATGTTTATTAAGTGTTCATTATGCACCAAGGATCTATGCTAATTCTATGAAAAGTATCAGTAAAAAACACACCTGTCCATATACAGCTCTCTCAGCATAGATGCCATTAAACTAAAAAACATAAATATCAGTATTCCATAAGTCCTGAGTGAATTCCATCAGTCATCTTCATTTTAACTAAAATTTTCATGGGCCAAAATTAAAAAGCCAGAAACTAGATTTGGAACTATCCCAACCACAAAATGAAATGATAATTATGTGTTGTGGTATAGCTATTAGCTATCACTACTACAAAAGCAATAATTTTACATAAAATGTATTAAACAGCATGTTATACACCTAAAATTCCACAATGTTACACATCAAATACATTTTAACACAGAAAAGTCAAATCAAAAGAAAACAACCAGAAAGTGTGATAAACACAGATTTTGCACTAGAATGAATAACAGTAGAATACCGAATAATATAAATTAAGGTCATGGAGGATCTTTAAGATTTAAAAGAGATGAAAAAAGGATATTAAATATAATGATGAACAAGTACAATAGATTAAGACAATGTAAAATCTGAGGGTCAGATTTTTGTCAGAAAAGGGTAACTCAAAGTACTAGATTTTAGATATGGAACAGTTTTTTATTTTTTTTTCAATTTTTATTATGTTATGTCAGTTACCATACAGTAGTTTTTGATGTATGTTCTATGATTCATTGTTTGCATATAACAGGTTTTTTTTTTTTTAATGAGGAGTTCAAGAGGTAACTATACCTGAATCAGAATCAAAATAAGTCTTGACTTTGTGGGATAAAATTAATTATGCTTATTCCAAGTTTGATTTTTATAAATTAATTTTCTTTGATAATAGAACCTGGTTTGCGAATACCTGGAATGAAGAGAAAAGCTCAGCATTTTGTTCTATTAAAGCTATATCACAGGCTTTCCCAATATAAAACTAACTATGTATCAGATTTACACTATAACTTGTCTATATTTGGCAGGCATATATGCACTCTATTATATTGTTTCCTCTCTGAACACTTGACTCTTGTTCTGAAGGAACAACTCAGCATCTTTCCAGCCAACCTAATACAATTGGATTTTGATGAATATTTGAGTGGAAAAGATAACTTGGGACAACATTCTTATCTGACAAACCTTGTCATCAACTGTTTAGGAGTGGCAAGGTTAAAAGTCCACTATTCCTTCAGAAAGATGACACCAGTGCTATTTCATTAGTTCCTGTTTTATTTTTTCTCCCACCTGATTGAGTATGGAGAATATATTTTGCAATAAACCCATAGTCTTGGGTCACCTTTATTATGAAAACTTGAGTATTTTGTCTAGAAAAATGCACTCTAGTACAAAATAATGTGAAATAATAATCTATGTAAATAATATTTTAAAGAAATATTTCTTTAGAAAAAAATGAAGTGTGAGTATTTGGGGATCATATTTAAAATAGCTAACATGGTAAAAAATTGAAGTGTTTGCTTAAAACTTTTACATAATGATATGATTTTATTTTAGTCAGTTTGAATATAAAAATAAAAGTTCACATTGGATTTGATGTAAACTTAATTTAATTTAATTTTATATATCCAGTTATTTAAGAAAGCCTAAATTTAGCTAATGCTGCCCATAGTTAGGTACACTGTTTAAATACTTTTTTAAATGATTCTTTTATTTATGAGATTCAGGGAAATTGTTTCTCCTTTGAAGGAAATATTACAGTTTTTATTTTCCTTATTTTATACTCGAATTAAAGTCAGTGGTTTAGAATATAAATATCTGTACTTTTTTGTTTGTTTATTGTTTTTAAAGAGAGAGTTCAAGTGTGGGGAGGAGTGCCAGAGGGAGAAGGAGAGTGCCACCTGAAATGGGCAGATCTTATGACCCTGAGATCATGACCCGAGCCAAAATCAAGTGTCAGAAGCTTAACTGACTGAGCCACTCAGGGACCCCAGTTCTTTTTAATTATAGAAGTCTACATTTTAAGGGTGGTAAACTCTTGCCTGATTAACCTGAGATATTCCAAGTCTACCCACAGGGGTGCATAAACTTCAGGCTCCTGGCTACCTCTCCAACTTGGGAAATTGGTTTTTGCCTTCCTTAGTTCTCTTTGACATCTCAATTAACACTCCCTTTAAAGCTTCTATTCTGCAGTGTTGTATAGCCTTTAGCATTGTCCTATAATGTTCCTTTGTTTCATCTTTAAAAATGTTTCATCTTTAAAACCTCAACAAAGCATGCTAGAGGGAATATACTTCAACAATAATAAAGGCCATATATGAAAAATCCACAGGGAACATCTTCCCAAATGGGGAAAAACTGTCCACTCTTATCACTTTATTTGACACAGGACTGGAAGTCCTAGCCATAGCAATCAGACAACCAAAAGAAATAAAAGACATCTAAATCAGCAAGGAAGAAGTCAAATTTTCAATATTTGCAGATGACATGATACTATACATAGAAAACCCAAAAAGACTATACAAAAAAAAAAAAATGTTAGAACTGATTTAAAAAAATTCAGTAAAGTCACAGGATACAAAATCAATGTACAGAAATCTGTTGCATTTCTATGCACCAATAATTTACCAGCAGAAAGAGAAATTAGGGAACCAATCCCATTTACAATTGCACCAAAAACAGTAAGACACTTAGGAATAAACCTAAACAAAGAAGTGAAAGATGTGTGCTCTAAGAACTAAAAAATACTGACAAAAGAAACTGAAGTGCCACAAAGAAGTTAGAAGACAGGAGTGCCTGGCTGGCTCAGTCAGTTAAGTGTCTGCTTCGACTCATGTCGTGATGTCAGGGTTCTATGATCTGCATCAGGTTCCCTGCTCAGTGGAAAGTCTGCTTCTCCCTCTCCCATTCCGCCTGTTTGTGCTCTTTCTCTCTGTTATAATCTTTAAAAGGAAGGAAGGAAGGAAGGAAGGAAGACGGAAGCAAGGGAGAGGAAGACATTTCAAGCTCATGGATTGGAAGAATAAATATTGTTCAAATGTCTGTATTACCCAAAGCACTCTACATATTTAATGCAGTCCCTATCAAAACATAAACAGCATTTCTGGGGCGCCTGGGTGGCTCAGTGGGTTAAGCCTCTGCCTTTGGTTCAGGTCATGGTCCCAGGGTCCTGGGATCGAGCCCCGCATCGGGCTCTCTGCTCAGTGGAGGGCCTGCTTCCCTCTCTCTCTCTGCCTGCCTCTCCGCCTACTTGAGATCTCTGTCTGTTAAATAAATTTTAAAAAAATTAAAAAAAAAACAAAAACATAAACAGCATTTCTCATAGAGCTAGAACAAACAACCCTAAAATTTGTACAGAAATATAAAAGTCCCCAAGTACCCAAAGAAATCTTGAAAAAGAAAAACAATGCTGGAAGCATCACAATTCTGGACTTCAAATTATATTACAAAGTTGAAGCAGTCAAAGCTGTACGGTACACATAGGCATATAGATCAATGGAACAGAACAGACAACCCAGAAATAAAGTCACAATGACATGGTCAATTAATCTTGAACAAAGTAGAAAAGAATGTCCAGTGAAAAAAGGCTCTTCAACAAACGGTGTTGGGAAAACTAGACAGCAACATGCAAAACAATGAAACCAGGCCGCTTTCTTACACCATACACACAAAAAAAATTCAAAATGGATGAAAGACCTAAATGTGAGAACTGAAACCATAAAATCCTAGAGGAGAACATAAGCACTAACCCCTTTGACATCAATCATAGCAGCTTCTTTCCAGATGTGTCTCTGGAGGCAAGGGAAACAAAAGCAAATTTAAACTATTGGGACCACACCAAAATAAAAAGCTTCTGTACAACAAAGGAAATAATCAACAAAAGTAAAAGGCAATGTACGGAATGGGAGAAGATGTTTGCAAGACAGCTACATATCCAATAAAGGGTTAGTATCCAAAATACATAAAGGACTTATAAAACTCAACACCCAAAAACAAATGGGCAGAAGACATGAATAGACATTTTTCCAAAGATGACATTCAGATAGTCAACAGCTATGGAAAGATGCTCAATATCACTTCTCATCAGGGAAATACAAACCAAAACTACAATGAGAAAATACCTCAAACCTGTCACAATGGCTAAACTAACAACACAAGAAACAACAAGTGTTGGCGAGGATGTGGAGAAAGGGGAACCCTCCTACTGGTGGGAATGCAAACTGACGCTGCCACTCTGGAAAGCAGTATGGAGGTTCCTTAAAAAGTTAAAAATAGAATTACCCTACAATCTAGCAATTGCACTACCAGGTATTTACCCAAAGTATACAAAAATACCAATTCAAAGGAATATACGCACCCAGATGTTTATTGTAGCATTATTTACCTAAGCTAAATTATAGAAATATCTCAAGTGTCCACTAATAGATGAATGGAGAGAAAAGAATGATATCTATCTGTCTATTCTATATCTATATCTCCAATGGAATATTATTCAGCCATAAAAAATGAAATACTGCCATTTATACTGACATGTATGAAGCTAGAGAGTATTATGCTAAGCAAAATAAGTCACTCAGAAAGAAAAATACCATATGATTTCACTAATATGTGGAATTTAAGAAACAAAACAAACTAGCAAGGAGAAAAAAAGAGAGAGCGAGAGAGAGGCAAACCAAGAGACAGACTCTTAACTATGGAGGATAAACTGATGGTCACCAGGAGACAGTGGGTAGGGGATGGGTACAATAGGTGATGGGAATGAAAGAAGGCACTTGTTGTGATGAGCACTGAGTGTTGTATGGAAGTGTTGAATCACTATATTGTGCACCTAGAACCAATATTACACTGTATGGTAACTAACTTGAATTTAAATAAAAATTTAATTCACCAGTTAACTTTAGTTTCCAGTCTTAAGGTATAAAGATATCCTTTAAAGGTTTTCATTGCTGTGTATTTTAATATGATTTTGGAAACAGACTGTGCTAAACGACCTTGTGTCCTACTTCTAGCCTATCAATAAATGGAAGAGTACAAAGCCCATTTAGAGACAATTCTGAATTAAATTTTTAATTTTCCTTTTCTATAACTAAATATTTCATGCTTTTATTAAATAAAAACATCTCTAAATAGGTCATTTCTCTGTAGATACTTTCAGAAACAAAAGTAATAAGATGCACTTGTGATAGTCATGCTGGAAATAGAAAAAAAATGCCTAAATTATGAATACTTTTACAAAGAGGAATGGACAATTAAGGTGAAATTATTAGGGAGAACAGATGTCTGACATAATAAAAATCTGAATTATAAGGCTCTGAAAACCCTGTTCAATTACTTTGAAACACATATAATAATCTGAGTCAAAGACTAATTAAATGAATCCTGATTGGTTATACCAAAGCACTAAGGATCATTTAGAATTTGGATAAGCAACGTTTCATAGTTAAAAACAGTAGGTAAATCTGTCTTCTTTATTTTGTTTATATTATGAATGCACAATACGCTTTGAAAGCTGTGTTGTTAAGGCAAATAATTCATTTGTGAATTAAGCTAGCAGAATAAATAACATGAGAGTCTAATATATGTATTTTAAGACACTGAGGTATTTGGGGGCAATTTTGTTTTTAAAGTAATTCAAAGCAAAGGCAAAATACATTTAGGGATAATGTGTCATTTTGCTTGCCTTCAGCTGTGTGAAACAATAAGCCTTTTAAAAAAGACTTGGAGGAGAAGGTGGAATTTGAAACAACTTAACCTGACTCCATTCTGCATGTGTATTCTGTCCCTGCCAGTCCATACCATAGGCCACCAGAAACACTTGACAGGGAAACTGATAATAGATATATAAGTAAACAATGTAATTCAGAAATGATAAGTGATGTGAAGGAAAATGGGAGAGGGGAGCGTGAGAGAGGGTAATAGGGTGGTCAGAGATATGTTCTTGGAAGAGTGTTCCTGGTGAAAGAAATGGCCAGTGGCAAAACCCTGTGAAACAGGAATGGCTTAAGGAACTGCAAAAAGGACTGCAGCAAGGAGAGGACAGGGGAGCAAGTTTGTTGATGAGTTTGGCAGGGTTCTCAGAGGCCAGATCGTCGGCAGACCTGGACGCCTGGTAAAGACTTATTCCAAATGTAATGAAAAGCCACTGAAAGGCTTTCAGTAGAAGAATGGCATGATCTGAGTCATGATCATGAATGATGTAGATGAATGGCATGATTCAGTAGATGAATGGCATGATTCTGAGTCAGAAGTTCTGATTCCTTTACCAGGAATGAATTAGAAGGGGGCGTGGGATGGTGGGTAACACTAGCAGCAGAGAAAACATTCTAGGGCTTATCTCTACATTCCAGGGGAGAAATCAGGGTGGTATGGTGGTGGTCAAGATATCTGGCCAAGTTCTGGCCAGCTGTCCTGGGATGTCTTCCCACCATCACTGTTACTGGTTATACTCACTAGGTCTCTACGCCTTCACTTTACACTGAGTCTCTTAGAGCCTCACTATATACTTACACAGGTAGAGTACTGAATTTCTACCTTGTAGTTTTTTCCTAATCCAGATCATTTAATTAACTTGTGAGTGTATCTAGGGAAGATGATTATGCTCACAGCTGGAAATACCTGCTTAATTTATAGGTCCAGGGGAAAGGCACAGTTGGTGTGGGAATAAGTGTGCATGTATGTGTGTATAAGACCTATCTCAAACTGGCTTCCAAAGACTCAATTTCCTTTATTCCTTGATTGGGACATTAAACACGGGTAATGAGCGTGATGGAGACATTCAAATATTCTGGGAAAGTCTTTTTACTCACTCTGCCTCAATTTCCTTATCTGTTAGATCTAAAATATGTTTTCCAGGTTGAAAGTGACCAAAGAATTCTGTTTCTGGACTTGAACACAGTATCTAATGATTCCACTTGACCCAAAGAATTAGGACATTACTGGTGTGTATGTGAGTGCCTATTGCTTAATATATAAATCAGCTTGGCTCTCCCACTATAGTATAATTCTTAAACAAACAAACAAACAAAAAAAAGACTTGGAGGAAAATGGAAACATTATCACGTATAGCAGGATATTCAAAAGAAAGGCAAGTACCAGATATGATAAAACTGGGTCCTGGCTGTTTCTTGGTGATTCTCTGGTTCACCTTGTTTATGGTGCTAGTCTTGCCTCAAACTCCATGTTTTCATGTTTATAAGATGACTACTATCACAATCTAGGGCTATTGGCTCTCTTTTTCCTATCTAGCGTGAAAGAGAGAAGGTTTCTTTAATAACCATGAGAGGAAAATTTTTCCATTTGGATCAGAAAAGTACAGGATATGGACTTACCTATACCTAGTAACATTTATGTTGAAAACACTCTGTTCTATATCCTCATTCAACTTAGCCTATTTCTACATTAATTACAGACAAATGTGATTGTTTATACTGATCAGGACCCATTGCTGGACTGGAAAATGCATTTGGTTTCTTCTGATTTACGAGATCTCTGTAGGGGAAGAATGGTTAACTGTCGACATTGAGTTTCTTTCAGAATGAAGGAGAAATTAATTGCCAGGCTAGCAACCAATGCCATCTACTACAGAGGAAATTATATATATTTATATTAAAGAAAATACTGAATAAAGCAGCTCAGGTGGAAGTAAGCAGATTTCATAAGTTTCTGACATTTGCAATAATTACAATGTGTTGTCAGGGATATGTAAAATTTTATTATTTTTTCAATAAATGTATTTTTACTATTTAATATGTGTTGGATGATCATAGATAATAGCAATATAAAGATAAATAAGATGGGGTACCTGGGTAGCTCAAATGGCTAAGTATCTGCCTTCTGCTCAGGTCATGATCTCCAAGTCTTGGGATTTCATCAGGGTCCCTGCTCAGCCCCTCTATTCATGCTCTGTCGCTCATTTTCTATCTCTCTCAAATTAATTAATTAATAAAAAAAAATAAAGACAAAGAGAATTTAGCACAAGTAGGTTAGAAGTATAAATATTCACAACAGAGTAATATAATATTTTCTATACCAACCTATGACACAAATTTCTTCTGTAAACCACTGAATACCAATGTGAGTGTACTCATATTATTTTGTGACTCAATTCCACTTGATCATCATCAGTGATGTACTTCTCTTGGATGTGTGCCTGGTCTGGATAAGCACATAAATTTACCTCATTTCTTCTCAGCTTTGCCTGATAGCTTACACCTAGGAATGTACTTCAGGACATTAACTTAAGATAATTAGATTTGAAAGTATATTTGTGTGCTTAAACTTTAAAAAAAATGTGTCCAATCATGTTGACCAGAAAAGAAAAATAAGACTTTATGCAATTAGAGAGAAAAGAAGAATGAATTTGGAAAGGATATGCAAGGATGAACCACAAACCTAAGACCATAAGAACTTAGATGCCATCTGCTTTCTTAGCTCTAGCTTTTCATGAACCCCAGCCTCATGGTGATCCTTAAGCCACACTAATATCATTTTAATACACCTTTTTGCTTAAACTATCTTCAGTCACACTTCTCTAAATTGTGATGAATTGATTCCCAAATAGTGTAGGCCATATGGACAAATAACTATTGTTATATTTGTGATGAATTTCAGGCATTGCACATAGACGATGAGAGACTATGTGGGCAAGTTTATTTAAGCTATATCTCAAGGACAACTGGTGTCCTAGTTGGATAGTCCCAATCCATATCTATTAATTAATCACAAAGGCTACACTTAGGTAAGAAACCATTACAAGTTCTTCAATTATATGTCCCACATAACTTTGCTAAAATCTAAAAGAAAATAATATAAATTTTAAAATACACCTAGCTCTAATGGTCAGGATAAATAAAAGTGAATCTATACTTAAATATGGTATGTATATTTGCATTTGACATGACACTATACAACCTAAAGACTCCACTAAAAAAAAAAAATGGGACATAATAAATGAATTCACTGAAGTTGCTGAATATAAAATTAATACCCACAAATCGGTGGCATTTCTACACATTAATAACGAAGTAGCAATAAGAGAAGTTAAGAAAACAATTCCATTTACAATTGCATCAAAAAGAATAAAATACCGTGGAATAAAGTTAACCAAAGAGGTGAAACATCTGTACTCTGAAAACTATGAAACCTTGATGAAAGAAATTGACGATGACACAAATGAATGGAAAGATATTCCATGCTCATGGATTGGAAGAATTAATATTGTTAAAATATTCACACCATCTAAAGAAATCTACAGATTCAATATAATCTCTACTTTCACAGAACTAGAACAAATAATACTAAGATTTTATAAAATTATAAAACACCCTGAATAGCCAAAGCAATCTTGAGAAAGAATATCAAAGCTAAAGACATCAATCCCAGATTTCAAGATATACTATGAAACTATAAAAAATCAAAACAGTTTGGTACCCATGCAGAAACAGACATAGATATAACAGGATAGAGAGCCCAGAAATAAATCCACACTTACATGGTCAATTAATGTATGACAAAGTAAGGTTATACAATGGGGAAAAGGCAGTGTCTTTGATAAATGAAGGGGAAAACAGGACAACTACATATGAAACTGGACCACTTTCTAACACCAAACACAAAAATAAACTCAAAATGGGTTAAAGTTCTAATGGGAGACCCCAAACCATAAAAATCCTAGAAGGGAACACATGCAGTAATTTCTCTGGCATTGGCCATAGCAACATATTTCTGGGTGGATCTGAAAAGGCAGGGAAGCAAAAACAAAAAAAAAACTATTGGACTTGCATCAAAATAAAATCTTTCTCACAGTGAAGGAAATCATCAACAAAACAAAGAGGGAGCCTTCTGAATGGGAAAAGATATTTGTGAATGATATATGGGATGATGTGCTAATATCCAAAATGTACCTAAAAACCTTATACAACCCCACACCAGAAAAACAAACAATCCAATTTAAAAAGGGGCTGAGGGACTGAATAGATATTTTTTCAAAGCAGACACAGATGGCCAACAGACATAAGAAAAGATGCTCAATATCACTAATCATCAGGGAAATGCAAACCAAAACCACAGAGAGGTATCTCACCTTACACCCATTGGAATGGCTAGAATCAAAAAGACAAGATACAAGTATTGCAGAGGATGTACAGAATAATGAACACTTGAGCACTGTTGATGAGAATGTAAATTGGTAAAGCGGTATGAAAACAGTGTGGAGGGTCCTTAAAAAATTAAAAAAAAAGAAATACCATATTATCCAATAATTCCACCACTGGGTATTTAACCAAAGTTAAGTAAATGAATCTTTCAGAACTTTATTGTGAACATTAGGGAATCTTTTTAATAACCAATAAGGTACTACATGTTGCCATAGTTTGAAAAGACAAGCAGAGTTTTCATTTTTATGTGACGACTTGCAACACAGGTGAACACATTAGTTTATACATGTATAATGCTTAAAATCACTTTATTGGAAACATTCAGCCAAAAATCCCTACGTGTGTTTTGAAAAAGCTCCATCTCTGATTGATGTGTACAATTGATTTTTGTTTAAGTGCATTTAACATTTGAGAAACTATTCATCAATGAAACAAACAGCACAATGAAAGATCAGTCCTCTGAGTCTCCTGTAGCAAGGGGGAAAATAAACCCAATTGTGAAAATCTTCAGTGAAGCAGAATAAACTAAGTAAAGTTCATCTTCCATCTGGATCTATTATTCAATATTTTCAGCTATCTTCTGGATAGAAATAAGAGAAGGAAATTCACACTATTACACAGGTGTTATTTGTTAAATATTATCTGCACTAACACAATAAAGGTTTCCTACTCAAGAGGATTTGATACATTGTTAATCCAAAGAAAAACAGAATTAATTATATTAAATTTGCTGTAAGAATATGCTTACTGGCTTTTCAGATGTAGTCCAAAAATAATTTTAAAATTGGGGTAAACAAAAGGAAGTTTGTCATTGGCTTTGACTAATTATTTGTGAAAAACACACATAAAATCACATTTCCTCATTTTTCAAACATTATCTTTTTTTCCCTATCTCTTATGTTCTGTGAAATTAAAGGCATCCTACTATGACCTTTTTAGTATTCCGTAATTTGATTCGCTTGCCATGCCCACCTTTCCCTGTTTACCACTCTAGGAACCTGTGATTAGAAGAGACAGCCAGTCAAAATGGAGAATATTGAAAAGGTCAAAACAGTCATATTCACTGTACAACTTTTCCAGGACAAAAAGGAATATTTACATTTTGAAATATGCTGCAGATGACAAAGTGTCAAAAGAAATAAAAGTGGGCAAGACTGCATTCAGCTTATGAGAGCAAACATAAAAGTCAAAGAGACCCAGGAAGGTGTTAAAATTAGTAGTAATCCTTGTGTTTATTATTTTGGATTTCTTTTTTTTTTTTTTTTTTTTTTAGGCCTTCAGTGGATGCCTGGATGGCTCAGACGGTGAAGCTCTGCCTTCAGTTCAGGTCATAATCCCAGGATCCCGGGATTGAGTCCCATATCAGGCTTCTTGCTTAGCAGGGAGCCTACTTCTCCTTCTGCCTGCCACTCCCCATACTTGTGCATGCTCTCTCTCCCTCTCTCTGACAATTAATTAATTAATTAATTAAGCCTTTGTATTGATATACCCAAAATTACTGACACTTGAAAGCAAGGCAAAAAACTGCCTTAATTTCATAATTTTCTGACAATTCATGGAGTAACTCATTTTTAAGTTTTACTAGAGTTAAAATGAGTGTTCTCCAATTCAGTTTAAAAAATAAATGAATAACGGATGCCTGGGTGGCTCAGTGGGTTAAAGCCTCTGCCTTCGGCTCAGGTCATGATCCCAGGGTTCTGGGATGAAGCCCCACATCTGGCTCTTGCTCAGCGGGGAGCCTGCTTCCTCCTCTCTCTCTCCCTCTCTCTATCTACTTGTGATCTCTGTCTGTCAAATAAATAAATAAAATATTTTAAAAAAATGAATAAGAGTGATGTGAGCAGTGCATTAATGCATGATATTTCCAGAGTGGGAAAGTCATTGGACAATTAATATATGTTTTATTAATATATGTAGCCAGTTTTCTGACAAGGATTTACAACATTTTGGATTTCTGCTTGTTAAGTGAAGCTAACATGCTTTGTATGAATATCTTTTAAGAATGTATTTAATTTCCCTGAGTGTACTTTATATGCTTTCAAATCATAGAAATCTAGAAACTCAAATCATAGAAACTCTGTATAGGCTATCACAAACTAGTATTTAATGGAGGAAGTACATTCCTCCTCTTAGTAAGTATGGTTTTAGTGTTTAATATGTTCCTAGTACTATTTGACTGTTTTGCAAAATTGTGGTAACAACCAAGATGATGACTTTGGTCTTGATTAGACATAAGACAAGTTAAAGAGGTAAAATAGAGACATAAACTGATAAAAAGTAGCACAAAAAGAGATACAAATAATAGATATCTTATCAGAGCATCAGTTTGCCTTTTGAAGGCTATGGAATTTTAGTTAGAACCTGAATAGAAGAAATAGCATTAAAAAGAGTTACAATAAAAATATGTCAGGAGTTTCAAATTTGAATGGAAAGGAAAATTGAATGCAAGGACAACAATAATTGGAAATAGTGGAAATTAACTTCAGAAAGTAGCTTGGACTTGAACATGGACTGTTTTCAGTAATAATCTCTAAATTTAGAAAAAATAATCACTGGGGATGATTGTTAAAAATAAAATCCCATAATAGAGCATTATCAGGGAAGAAGATAGGATAGTTCATTACCTGAAACACATGAGTAGGATTAAATGTAGGTTATACTCTTGTGGTCTAAACTCAAGGGGGAAACCTAAATGCAAACCACAATCTGAGTTCTACTACTGAGACAAAACAGGATGACAAGAAGTTCATTGGAGGAATGTTGTCCTATAAATAGACAGTTGTGAGAAAATGACACATTTTATTCATTTTTACAAAATCTTTAAGAAAGCAATTGTCTATATTAAACATAAGGCTACTACAGAAAGGCAAAGATTAGAGATGAGAATAAAATGCAACTGAACCAAAATTGCTATAGGCATAAAAATCTTCATTGTTTGTATAAAATAGGGACAAACAGTGAAGGTAATTGAATTTAATGCACAAGAAACAAATTAAGGAAAAGCCTCCAGAATGCATGGGAAATGCACAGATAAAAAAATAGAGACACAGTAACAAACAGAAGGTAACTCACCAGAAACCATCAATAAATGATCAGTGTTCCAATAAAGAAAAGATGATAAGAATAAAGTAGTGATCAAAAGCAAAATAAACATATTTTAGATAAAAGGGAAAAAAGCAACACATATCAAACCAAACAACAGTGAAAAGCAAATCTGAAATTTCAGAATGCATTAGACAGCCAAAATAATTAATATAAAACTATTACTATGTTTTTGAAAAATATGTTAAAGGGTATCAAAGCAAGAAGAAGAGATATTCATATAAGACAAAAATGAATGACAGTTGAGAAATCTAAAGAGATAATTTTCAAAATACTATTCACACTTAAGTTTTTATAAATTATAAGGGTAATAAAGAAATACTGGCAGTAAATATATAACCAAGAACTTACTTCTTATTAAATATGAGTTTCTACAAATCACCAATAAGCTATTTAAATTAAAGGTATTGATATAGAAAAAGTTGGTAATTAAAGAAAAAAACACCCTGCAGAAATAAAGTAACTACAATTGTTACTTGCAATTATGTTTTTGCATGGAGGCTCCCATTACTAGAGTGCAAAGTTTTTATTATAGTAACTAAACTTTGCTTTTTATAATAGCAAATTTTAACAGAGTTTCCCTCAAAATATTTATAGATGCTTAAAAATGTATAGATAAGTGAAATGCAATAGAAAAATAAATGCTGATATTATACCCAAATAATTCTTAAACTATTTTGATTAAATGAATGAAAAGGACAAATGGGGAATAGTAACAGCTCAGAAAATGTGGTTATGCCTCCTACCACAGACTAAAGGCAGAAGATTGAAAGTGCTAAATTCACATCTTCAAAGGGATACAAGGAACTACTTTTTATAGTTTGGTTCCAAATAATTTAAAATATTTTGTTAAAAACAATGAACTGAAAAATTTGGCAAAGGTTACCAATACAGAGGTGCCTGGGTGGCTCTATCCATTGAGTGGCCTTGCTTTTGGTTTTGACTAGGATCATGATCTCTGGGACTCCAGCTCCTTACTCAGCATGGTGTCCCTTGTCAGCTTGTCACCTTACTCAGCTTGTCCCTCTCCGTCAGCTCCTCCCCCTGCTTGCACGCTCTCTCTCTCTTAATCAAATAAATAAATAAATAAAATCTAAGAAACAAAAAGCTTACCAATACATAGTTTATATAAGATGAAGTACAAATGCTTAGTAAGGATATGGTATATTTAAACTTACTGGAAGATAAACAATTGCAGATTTTAAAAAGATACATAAAAACAATAACTCATGTATGATGAGGTGTATGTCCTAGAAGCAATGGTGGAAAACAAAAATTGAGAGAAACAAACATCACAATAATTTCTAGGGAATCTTAGAAAATTACAAATTGGACCTCTTACACAGTTTAAATCTCTAGATTCAAAATCTGATTGTATCCTAAAGCATTTTAATTTTCTTAATTTTTAGTCCTACAATTAAAATTCATGCCAACCTGTAACCTTGTAATGCAACCTTCATAAACTAAAGAAACTCTAATTGGTTCTCAACTGTTTCAAACAAACTAAAAGACTTAAATAATGACCCATGCACTTGGGAAATTACCAGCTGCATTGATGTTAGTAATGCATACCAACCATTTTTGGGCATTAATCTTCGACTCTTTAGTGCAAATATTTTCAGCCTTGAGTTCATGCGGTTAACAGCAGGAAAGCACAGACACTGCCTCTGTGAAGATTCATGAAAAAGATATGGTGAAAATGTGCCTGCCTTTGGGGAAGCAGTTGTCCACCCTTACTCAGTGCTGCTCTTCCCCTAGGTGCCGAAGCAGATGTCCCTGACTTGTGGAATTGCCCAGTGAAATTTGGAGAAACACACATGCACAACAAAAATATAAAAAATAAGGGTTCCTGAGTGCCTCAGTGGATTAAGCCTCAGCCTTCAGCTCAGGTCATGGTTTCAGGGTCCTGGGATCAAGCCCCGCATCAAGCTCTCTGCTCAGCAGGGAGCCTGCTTCCCCCCCACCACCACCTTCTGCCTGCCTCTCTGCTTACTTGTGATTTCTCTCTCTCTCTCTGTGTCAAATAAATAAATAAATAATATTTTTTAAAAAGTTAAAAAAAAAAACAAAAAAACAAAAACAAAACCTGTCTTTCTAGTTCCTGAAAATTTTTCCCCCTTAGAGGGAATCTCTACACTAATTGAAGTCATCTGGTCTGAGATAGACAGGAGTAGAGTTTAGCCATTTCTCTAAACTGTTGTGAGAATTGTCAATACCTGCGAGGAGTGTGATTTCCCAGACACAAAATAAGAACACCTCTGAGGAGTAAAAGATAATTCTTCAAAAGATAACAAGGAAATATTAAATTCAGATGTATCTAGGTCTACTTTACAATGAGAAAAATAATTTTTATTTCATGTTTTACAAAGACAAAAATGGAAATAAATTGCAAAAACATTAAAGAAGATCCAAATAAATGGACATATATGCCATGCTCATGAAAAGGAGAAATAATTGATTGCAACTACCTCCAAACTATCTGAAACTATCTGAAAATAATTTTGAAGTGTATATAAACTTAGGGTCAAAAATAGGGAAAATCCCTCTGAATGAGAATAATAAAAGGTAGGAATTTTCTCTCCAGGATGTCAGGTTCCATAATAACTGATACAGTATTTTTCCAAAATGATATAGACTAACTGATCAATGAAACAGTGAGCTCAGAAACAGGTACATGTATAGAAGAAATGTTGATACATAATAGACCTTGCAAGCCAGACCAGAGAGAAAAGGAACAGAATCACAGTAAGTAAAGGTGAAATATAATTATCCATATAAAAGAATGAAATGGATCTACTACTTTACATCATATATAAAACAAATACATTCTAGATAAGTTAGGGAATTAAATATTAATCACAAAAATTTTTAAAAAATGGTGAATGACTTTCTGACAGTACAAATAAGTTTTTTTTATATAATTTTTTATTTTTTATAAACATATATTTTTATCCCCAGGGGTACAGGTCTGTGAATCACCAGGTTTACACACTTCACAGCACTCACCAAAGCACATACCCTCCCCAATGTCCATAATCCCACCCCCTTCTCCCAAACCCCCTCCCCCTAGCAACCCTCAGTTTGTTTTGTGAGATTAAGAGTCACTTATGGTTTGTCTCCCTCCCAATCCCATCTTGTTTCATTGATTCTTCTCCTACCCACTTAAGCCCCCATGTTGCATCACCACTTCCTCATATCAGGGAGATCATGTGATAGTTGTCTTTCTCTGCTTGACTTATTTCACTAAGCATGACACGCTCTAGTTCCATCCATGTTGTCGCAAATGGCAAGATTTCATTTCTTTTGATGGCTTCATAGTATTCCATTGTGTATATATACCACATCTTCTTGATCCATTCATCTGTTGATGGACATCTAGGTTCTTTCCATAGTTTGGCTATTGTGGACATTGCTGCTATAAACATTCGGGTGCACGTGCCCCTTCGGGTCACTACGTTTCTATCTTTAGGGTAAATACCCAATAGTGCAATTGCTGGGTCATAGGGCAGTTCTATTTTCAACATTTTGAGGAACCTCCATGCTGTTTTCCAGAGTGGTTGCACCAGCTTGCATTCCCACCAACAGTGTAGGAGGGTTCCCCTTTCTCCGCATCCTCGCCAACATCTGTCATTTCCTGACTTGTTGATTTTAGCCATTCTGACTGGTGTGAGGTGATATCTCATTGTGGTTTTGATTTGTATTTCCCTGATGCCGAGTGATATGGAGCACATTTTCATGTGTCTGTTGGGCATCTGGATGTCCTCTTTGCAGAAATGTCTGTTCATGTCCTCTGCCCATTTCTTGATTGGATTATTTGTTCTTTGGGTGTTGAGTTTGCTAAGTTCTTTATAGATTCTGGACACTAGTCCTTTATCTGATATGTCGTTTGCAAATATCTTCTCCCATTCTGTCAGTTGTCTTTTGGTTTTGTTAACTGTTTCCTTTGCTGTGCAAAAGCTTTTGATCTTGATGAAATCCCAATAGTTCATTTTTGCCCTTGTTTCCCTTGCCCTTGGCGTTGTTCCTAGGAAGATGTTGCTCCGGCTGAGGTCGAAGAGGTTGCTGCCTGTGTTCTCCTCAAGGATTTTGATGGATTCCTTTTGCACATTGAGGTCCTTCATCCATTTTGAGTCTATTTTTGTGTGTGGTGTAAGGAAATGGTCCAATTTCATTTTTCTGCATGTGGCTGTCCAATTTTCCCAGCACCATTTATTGAAGAGGCTGTCTTTTTTCCATTGGACATTCTTTCCTGCTTTGTCAAAGATGAGTTGACCATAGAGTTGAGGGTCTATTTCTGGGCTCTCTATTCTGTTCCATTGATCTATGTGTCTGTTTTTGTGCCAGTACCACGCTGTCTTGATGATGACAGCTTTGTAATAGAGTTTGAAGTCCGGAATTGTGATGCCACCAACGTTGGCTTTCTTTTTCAATATCCCTTTTGCTATTTGAGGTCTTTTCTGGTTCCATATAAATTTTAGAATTATTTGTTCATGGGAGCAGCCAACTATATAAACCAATTAATAACAAAATCAAAGAAACACATCAACAATAATACAATAATAGTAGGGGACTTTAACACTCCCCTCACTGAAATGGACAGATCATCCAAGCAAAAGATCAGCAAGGAAATAAAGGCCTTAAACGACACACTGGACCAGATGGAAATCACAGATATATTCAGAACATTTCATCCCAAAGCAACAGAATACACATTCTTCTCTAGTGCACATGGAACATTCTCCAGAATAGATCACATCCTCGGTCCTAAATCAGGACTCAACCGGTATCAAACGATTGGGATCATTCCCTGCATATTTTCAGACCACAATGCTCTAAAGCTAGAACTCAACCACAATAGGAAGTTGGAAAAGAACCAAAATACATGGAGACTAAATAGCATCCTTCTAAAGAATGAATGGGTCAACCGGGAAATTAAAGAAGAATTGAAAAAAATCATGGAAACAAATGATAATGAAAATACGACGATTCAAAATCTGTGGGACACAACAAAGGCAGTCCTGAGAGGAAAATATATAGCAGTACAAGCCTTTCTGAAGAAACAAGAAAGGTCTCAGGTACACAACCTAACCCTACACCTAAAGGAGCTGGAGAAAGAACAAGAAAGAAACCCTAAGCCCAGCAGGAGAAGAGAAATCATAAAGATCAGAGCAGAAATCAATGAAATAGAAACCAAAAAAACAATAGAACAAATCAACGAAACTAGGAGCTGGTTCTTTGAAAGAATTAATAAAATTGATAAACCCCTGGCCCGACTTATCAAAAAGAAAAGAGAAAGGACCCAAATAAATAAAATCATGAATGAAAGAGGAGAGATCACAACTAACACCAAAGAAATACAAACTATTATAAGAACATACTATGAGCAACTCTACGGCAATAAATTTGACAATCTGGAAGGAATGGATGCATTCCTAGAAACATATAAACTACCACAACTGAACCAGGAAGAAATAGAAAGCCTGAACAGACCCATAACCAGTAAGGAGATTGAAACAGTCATTAAAAATCTCCAAACAAACAAAAGCCCAGGGCCAGACGGCTTCCCGTGGGAATTCTACCAAACATTTAAAGAAGAACTAATTCCTATGCTCCTAAAACTGTTCCAAAAAATAGAAATGGAAGGAAAACTTCCAAACTCATTTTATGAGGCCAGCATCACCTTGATCCCAAAACCAGGCAAGGATCCCACCAAAAAAGAGAGCTATAGACCAATATCCTTGATGAACACAGATGCGAAAATACTGAACAAAATACTAGCCAATAGGATTCAACAGTACATTAAAAAGATTATTCACCACGACCAAGTGGGATTTATTCCAGGGCTGCAAGGTTGGTTCAACATCCGCAAATCAGTCAATGTGATACAACACATCAATAAAAGAAAGAACAAGAACCATATGATACTCTCAATAGATGCTGAAAAAGCATTTGACAAAGTACAGCATCCCTTCCTGATCAAAACTCTTCAAAGTGTAGGGATAGAGGGCACATACCTCAATATCATCAAAGCCATCTATGAAAAACCCACCGCAAATATCATTCTCAATGGAGAAAAACTGAAAGCTTTTCTGCTAAGGTCAGGAACACGGCAGGGATGTCCATTATCACCACTGCTATTCAACATCGTACTAGAGGTCCTAGCCTCAGCAATCAGACAACAAAAGGAAATTAAAGGCATCCAAATCGGCAAAGAAGAAGTCAAATTATCACTCTTCGCAGATGATATGATACTATATGTGGAAAACCCCAAAGACTCCACTCCAAAACTGCTAGAACTTATACAGGAATTCAGTAAAGTGTCAGGATATAAAATCAATGCACAGAAATCAGTTGCATTCTCTACACCAACAGCAAGACAGAAGAAAGGGAAATTAAGGAGTCAATCCCATTTACAATTGCACCCAAAACCATAAGATACCTAGGAATAAACCTAACCAAAGAGACACAGAATCTATACTCAGAAAACTATAAAGTACTCATGAAAGAAATTGAGGAAGACACAAAGAAATGGAAAAATGTTCCATGCTCCTGGATTGGAAGAATAAATATTGTGAAAATGTCTATGCTACCTAAAGCAATCTACACATTTAATGCAATTCCTATCAAAGTACCATCCATCTTTTTCAAAGTTTTTAAAACAATATAGAAACACCATTTACTCTAAAAGTTGGTAAATGTATTTACATAGAAAAGTTATCAAAGATACTTTAAAATAAGTAAAATGAAAATTTTTGACCTAAGAGAAAAATATAATTGAAATTAAAAATTCCATGAATGGATTTAATAATGTATAAGATAGTTGAAACAATAATTCATAATCTATAAGGTAAGTCTGATAAAATAAAATATTGACTTAAGTCTCAACATAGGCAAAGAGTGTGAGAGCAAAGTAATGTTTGAAGAAAAAAAAATGCTTACTATTATCCTATGAACGCATATGAGATTAATGCAAAGAGGGGCACCTGGGTGACTCTAGGGTTTCAGCTCAGGTTAGGACCTCAAGGTCCTCGGATGGTGCCCAGCTACGGAACCAATTTGTCCTTCTCTCTATGCCCCTCCCCTGCTCATGCTCTCATTCTCTCTCACAAATAAATAAATTCTTAAAAAAAAAAAAAGGAAAAGGAAAAGGAAAATTTAATGTTCTTCTGTAGAAAAATGGTATTTTTGGTATTTTACTACTGCAGATATGTAAGTTTATAATGACATTCATAGTACATACTTTGTGCACTTATTCATGAACATTACATTGGACAAGAGAAGAAAAATGCAATGACTTTGTTAGGATTGTATTTTAATAACTTGAGCTAAAAGATTTTCTGTTTTGTGCACAGAGCAGAATTGATTTATGAGTAAGGATGAAAGCATGTTCATCTTTTATTCCCCAAATACTCCTGTTCTAACAAAATGTCAATTTAAATTGATTGGTGAGCTAGAGCAGCACACTTGCATACAACTCAGGAATTGGCATGCTCAGCCTAAAGCTTAAAAAACTAACATTTTTGTAATTTCAAATACATGTGCTCAAGGTTTAAATGAGAAGGTTTTTTTATACTTGACATGTATTTTTATTATACTGTTAGTTTAAATGACAATGTACGCTTCCTTGATTTAGCTACTAATAATCATTTTGTCTGAGATTGTTTTATAAGCAATTTTTATTTACAGATTGATGTTTATTGTTAGTTACAAAAGATCAAATGTTACTAAAATGGATTAGGTAAGTGTGTAATTAGAAATGCTTAGCGTTATTTTTAACACATTGTTAGGTTTCACAAAACACGTAAACTACATTTTTTCAACATTAAAATTCAAAATATTGGTTGAGTTTCAAAAAGAATGTATCAATATAATTTGTATGCACATGAATTTTAGTTTTTTAAAGTATAAATATAATTTAAAATATAATTGCATTTACATGAAAGAATCTGTAATCAAGTAAAAACAACAAACATGCTGACAGGTCCTAAAATTTTAGTAAAATAATGCTCATTTTAAGTTCCATAGACTCAAACAAGACTTCAGTTGCATACCCACGATGATCAATCATTCTTGCATCTCAGGAATGAGCAGCAATGATGACATCTATTTTTAATGCCATCATTTTCTTAATGTATCAAATTACTCATGAAGTTAAATGTACTTGTTTATATCATGTTACTGATTGAAAACTAGTAGCCCATGTTTGAATTGAATTTTTTTATTTGCTATAAAAAGAGAATGTCAGTTACTTTATTAGTTATGGATGTTTTTCTACTCCTTTTACTGTTCTACTCACCACTGATGTGTTAGTATCTGAACACTAGGCATCTGAATGACTTGTTTTCATTGAAGTTACCAACAGTAGAAAATGACCAACATATATCTTTCAAGGCTATGCACAGTACCTATAATTCATATTCATATTAATGAATGTTATTCTGTCATAGCCATGTTCAAGCCTAGCCTGCAGTGAAATAGGGACACTTGTTAAACAAGCTAGCAAATAAGCACCCTATTGCTCATATAATATTGGGTAAAAAGTCTTTCTCTTCACAATGATATTCATCACAAAACTGTATTAATCTAAGATAGTGTTGACCTTCAGTACTGCGAGGTCACAATTGGCCAAAAGACTTCAGTTTCTAAAAGGACCATTTCTGAGTTCTATTTCATCTAAAAAAATATCTTCAGACCCCCTCTATTTCACTTTTGTCATTACTCAGTAGTCTGAAAGTAATGGGAGTTTTATGTCATTTTTTACAAATCATTTAATTATCAAATTACCCATGAGTCTACCAACTTCCCTAAACCATTTTAAATATTCTTAAATCTTGTACTGAAGTTTCGATGATTCTATTTAGTGTGTTGAAAAACTAACAGTTTCATTTGAAAGTATGCTACTCAGTCTTTCAGACATCTGACCATTGGATACTTTCCAGAGTAGCTGAGATTTTTCCATTTTAAACTCCGAATGCTCTTGGAATTGAAAGGTAATCTTTTTCTATGTATTAAACATACTATAATTTAGTATTTACTCTTCTTTATAAACAGGGTTTAATTTTATTTTGAAAGTCATAGTTTAGACTATATCAAGCTTGAAAACTAGAAAATCAGAATTTAAGTTGGGGTGTTCGGAGCATAATTGTCCAAAAGGCGCACAAAGGAAGTCTTATCCGGTACCCAAATATCTTCTCTGGAGTCATACAGATTTAAATTATAACATAGTGTAGAAAATCCTTCTATTATTAAAATTTTGTTGTTATATAGTAAAATAGGAACAGATGTACTATTTGCTAAGGTTCATTATTTACCATTAAAATATACATAGGTGGTGCTGAAATGAAATGTTTTTGCTACCCACAACAGTTCATCTTGTTGGAGTGAATGACTTATGTAGTATTTAACATTGCCTCACTTACTCTAACTGCTCAGTTCTGTCCAGGAGGTTGCTCTGTTCCTCTCTTCCACTCCTTAGGCATTTACTCTTTAGAACATATTGTGTCTGCATTTTATCCATGATTTTTGTATTTGTTTGTTTGTATTGGGGGGAGGGCATTCTTGTTTGTCTGTTTGTTGTTTAACTTGTATTTTCAGTTCCACTTTCTTCCTTTTCATGATCTGTTGAAGATACTGATGTGGAAATTTGTAGTATTTGATAAGCTATGTATCGATAGGCTATGTGTTGTAGTATTTGATAAGCTATGTATCGATAGGCTATGTGTTGTAGTATTTGATAAGCTGAACCTCACCATACTAACACATTGAATGAAATTTCTTCCTATCTCTATTTTTATATTGCTCTTTTCCCCCTTTTATGGACAGATTTAAGAAAGCTAATCACTATTCATAAACTGTATGTTCACAAGATGATTTCACATTGCATTTTGGATATAATTTATGTCATGATCTATTATAGATCTTTTTGTTATGCAAAGTAAAACTGAAGATGAAATATCCAGGTAAGTATTAGCTGTCTTGCTTGAGATAGAAGATGAAACAAAACTTTGTCTGAGGGAGGAAGACATTTTTATTATTTTGTAATTATTTTATTCTATCGCTTTGGAACATGAACCTCTGCCAAAATTTTTCAAACGCTTGTTAGTGCCTGAAAACTACTGCCATGTCTACAGTCCCTAGATCTCTCAAACTCTTATTTTTACCTCTTATTTATTTATTTTAAAAATATTATTCATTTATTTATTTGGCTGAGGTCACAAGTAGGCAGAGAGGCAGGCAGAGAGAGGGGGAAGCAGGCTCCCCGCCGAGCAGAGAGCCCATTGCGAGGCTCAATCGCAGGACCCTGAGATCATGACCTGAGCTGAAAGCAGAGGTTTTAACCCTCTGAGCCACCCAGGTGCCCCTTTACCTTTTATTCAATTTAAAGTTGTTTTGTCGTCAGATGCTCCTCCCCTTATTAACAGTTTAAGTTCTTACTACGGCCCTAACTTTTTGGGAACCTAAGTCCAAAGTGATATTCAGAGGAAAACACTGTCACCATCTGTTTTTAAGGGGAAATACTCTTTGCATGGTTTGTTCTTATCTACAAACATATAAAATGAAAAAATTTAAGCTCAGGAACTTTATATTTGTGGATATGACTTGTTACTATGTCCTGCCTGTCTTTAAAGACCCATGTAGATACAAAAACACACAGGAAATTAGTATTTGTAAGAATTCACCTGTTTGCATTTTTGCTGCTGAAGCTGCTGAGGTTACCTTCCTAACAAGGATGTTTAAATTGATATACTCATGACCGATGTTTCTTAAATGAATATTAATCCCTTCGTAACAATTTTTTCCCTGTTTTCCTATGTTCTTTTCAGACCACTCAGTTGCCAAATAAAAACTTAAATTTTCCCTTTATTTAATAATTGAATCAAATCACTATTTAAAAATTAATTCCACAATCTTCCCTTAAACTACCACTTTATTATGTATGGTGTTCTGACAAACTGTCTTACTGATCTTTGTTTATTTCTTCGAAAGGTTACATACATTGCAGAAAATATTCTGACATAAACCTTTAAAAACATGTATTAAATTTTCTGTTGATGTCTACATGAATTCCTACTGCCATCTATCTTAGAATGCTTGACCATCTTTGTTTCCATAATCCCATTTCCAAGTATAAGTTAACTCTTTCTCTTCACCTTTCCATCAGTATTTCCATCACCTATTTTCTTCTCTCAAACCCACAGCTGCTTTTTAACTCAAATGCTACTTATATTTTTTTTAATGTTCTTTTTTTCCAAAGATACATGCAGAAAAAGGATTAAATACATTGTTTCTGAAATGTTTCTTCATATTTCTATAATTTCCTCAAATACTGTTTTTTTTTTTCTCAGCTTACAGTTTTATTTATTTTTTTCTTAAATTTTTTATTTTTTTTTATAAACATATATTTTTATCCCCAGGGGTACAGGTCTGTGAATCACCAGGTTTACACACTTCACAGCACTCACCAAATCACATACCCTCCCCAATGTCCATAATCCCACCCCCTTCTCCCAAACCCCCTCCCCCCAGCAACCCTCAGTTTGTTTTGTGAGATTAAGAGTCACTTATGGTTTGTCTCCCTCCCAATCCCATCTTGTTCCATTTATTCTTCTACCCACTTAAGCCTCCATGTTGCATCACCACTTCCTCATATCAGGGAGATCATATGATAGTTGTCTTTCTCTGCTTACCTCAATATCATCAAAGCCATCTATGAAAAACCCACCGCAAATATCATTCTCAATGGAGAAAAACTGAAAGCTTTTTCGCTAAGGTCAGGAACACGGCAGGGATGTCCATTATCACCACTGCTATTCAACATCGTACTAGAGGTCCTAGCCTCAGCAATCAGACAACAAAAGGAAATTAAAGGCATCCAAATCGGCAAAGAAGAAGTCAAATTATCACTCTTCGCAGATGATATGATACTATATGTGGAAAACCCAAAAGACTCCACTCCAAAACTGCTAGAACTTATACAGGAATTCAGTAAAGTGTCAGGATATAAAATCAATGCACAGAAATCAGTTGCATTTCTCTACACCAACAGCAAGACAGAAGAAAGAGATATTAAGGAGTCAATCCCATTTACAATTGCATCCAAAACCATAAGATACCTAGGAATAAACCTAACCAAAGAGACACAGAATCTATACTCAGAAAACTATAAAGTACTCATGAAAGAAATTGAGGAAGACACAAAGAAATGGAAAAATGTTCCATGCTCCTGGATTGGAAGAATAAATATTGTGAAAATGTCTATGCTACCTAAAGCAATCTACACATTTAATGCAATTCCTATCAAAGTACCATCCATCTTTTTCAAAGAAATGGAACAAATAATTCTAAAATTTATATGGAACCAGAAAAGACCTCGAATAGCCAAAGGGATATTGAAAAAGAAAGCCAACGTTGGTGGCATCACAATTCCGGACTTCAAGCTCTATTGCAAAGCTGTCATCATCAAGACAGCATGGTACTGGCACAAAAACAGACACATAGATCAATGGAACAGAATAGAAAGCCCAGAAATAGACCCTCAAATCTATGGTCAACTAATCTTCGACAAAGCAGGAAAGAATGTCCAATGGAAAAAAGACAGCCTTTTCAATAAATGGTGCTGGGAAAATTGGACAGCCACATGCAGAAAAATGAAATTGGACCATTTCCTTACACCACACACAAAAATAGACTCAAAATGGATAAAGGACCTAATGTACGAAAGGAATCCATCAAAATCCTTGAGGAGAACACGGGCAGCAACCTCTTCGACCTCTGCCGCAGCAACATCTTCCTAGGAACAACGCAAAAGGCAAGGGAAGCAAGGGAAAAAATGAACTACTGGGATTTCATCAAGATCAAAAGCTTTTGCACAGCAAAGGAAACAGTTAACAAAATCAAAAGACAACTGACAGAATGGGAGAAGATATTTGCAAACGACATATCAGATAAAGGACTAGTGTCCAAAATCTATAAAGAACTTAGCAAACTCAACACCCAAAGAACCAATAATCCAATCAAGAAATGGGCAGAGGACATGAACAGACATTTCTGCAAAGAAGACATCCAGATGGCCAACAGACACATGACAAAGTGCTCCATATCACTCGGCATCAGGGAAATACAAATCAAAACCACAATGAGATATCACCTCACGCCAGTCAGAATGGCTAAAATCAACAAGTCAGGAAATGACAGATGCTGGCGAGGATGCGGAGAAAGGGGAACCCTCCTACACTGTTGGTGGGAATGCAAGCTGGTGCAGCCACTCTGGAAAACAGCATGGAGGTTCCTCAAAATGTTGAAAATAGAACTGCCCTATGACCCAGCAATTGCACTATTGGGTATTTACCCTAAAGATACAAATGTAGTGAGTCAAATACTGTTTTTGTTTTAGATATTACAGATTGTGAGAATATGAAGAATCTGTGGGATTTTACATGCCCACATAGATTTCGCCTTCAGAGGAAATATATTCTCTAATATTCTTCTAATATTGCCATTTCACAACTTTTATTTCAATCCATATATATTATTGTGGGAAGCAGAAACCTACATTGGTTCCCATAATCTTTAGCCACTGGTAATATGCCCTGTATAATCCCCTTCCTCTATGGGTGGGACCGGTGACTTGCTTCTAGTCCATGCAATATGGGAAAGGTGATGGGTTGATCCTCTCCTGAATGGCTGCTCTGTTCTTATTATCTCGTTAGAGTCTATATTAGTAGAGTAGAGAGAGAAACCCTCGTGCTTGCCTCAAGGAAGCCAACGGCCGTCAGATGAACTCCTGTGGGGAGGGCCACATGGCAGAGAACTGCAGATGACTGCTAGAAGCTGAAGGTGTCCTCCAGCCAATGATCATTACGAAGTAAGTGTTGTGAGTCATATAACCACAAGGAACTGAATCTTGCCAACAACTGCATAAATTTGGAAAAGGACCCTGAGTTCCAGAAAGAAACATGGCCCAGCCCACATAATATTTGGAAACCTTGGGAGACCAGAAGCGGAAAACCCAGCTACACTTTCTTGTACTCCTGACCTACTAAACTGCGAAATAACTGTGTGTGCTTTTAAGCTGCTGAATTTGGTGATAATTTGTTATGTGGGAATAGGAAACTAATACAAATATTTACACTATTGTGACTGAACATAGCTAAGCATTGCATTATACTAAGTTTATATTTCCTTTTATATGTAATTTTTGTTTCCTTGAAATTAACAAGTAAGGTTTTTTATTTTATGCTTAGTTACACATGTGCCTATGACTAATTATCATAAAATTCTCTCTAGTTGCATAACCCTTCTCTCAGAATACTGACACAACTCTACCTTGCAGACACTGTTTTGTATGCTCCAAGGGGACTGGATTCCTCTTTTTATGCTCTGGATTCCCTCTAGACTGACCTAATGAACAAACATGATTCTAGCATCTCCCTTTCACATCAACCTGAAATGTCCTTTTCTTCTCTTTAGGGTGGCTTTTCTGTTTCTTGTATCTTAGGTTTTCCATTTCTTTGTTTTCTTTTTTGCTTGGAGGAACGAGATCCCCCAGTAGTTTCCCAAGGAAGCATACAAGGTGGATACATTTTGTAGTAGAACCCCAATCTCTTCAGATAATGCCTGTGAAATTCAGTTAGAATTGCTCTGGTTCACTTTCTTCAGAATTCATCCTCTCTTTTCTTTAAGAAGATACAAGATTCAGTAATATGAGATGATTGAAAAAAGAAATCTGGATCTTCCTATCTTCAGTGTACATTCACCTCCATTTTCAAAATTTCCTAAATGGCTACCAATTTCTGAGTCTTTCAAGAATTTGGTCTCAGTCAGGTTGTTTATGGCATTTTTATGGCTTTAGACTTGATCTAAACATCAAGTTCTCTAAGTTGGCTACCATGATTTTCTTGGATGTACTCTCCTTTGGTTTTCAAAGCCAGGCATTTTGGAAGGTTACCTCTACTGTGCAGGATCTAGGGGTTGGTGTGACTCATGTGAAGCACAGACCACTCCCTTCTCAAGAAAAAATTCTGTATTTTTGAGACCCCTCCTGATTGTGGAGTGGGTTTGTTTTCTTGTGTTGTTGTTGTTGTTTGATTTGTTTTGTTTGTTTGTGTTTCTGCTTCTCCTACCTATTTTCTTGCTGCCTTTAATCCTTTGATGGGAAGGTAGTGTTCATTCATTTTTCACATATTTTTCAGAGGCAATTACTCCACTTGTAATCATAAGTTTATTGTGTCCATGGGAGGAAGTAAGTTCAGGTTCTTACTATCTTGCCATCTCGAACTCATCCCTCCTATGTGGTGTGTTCTTATTTTGTTTTGCTATTAAAACAAGACTTTCAAACTGCCCACATCATATATTAGGCCAAATTGTGTGTGATATACATGTTTCTATTTTCTAGAAATATGTGTATACCAACAATGCCATTCATCAGGGAATTAATGGGAAGAAATAGCACAGTGCTTCATTTTGTTGTATTCATGTAGTGGTGATGGTATTGCCTTTGATGCAGTTCCTTATTTTAATGGAATTGTAGTTATTCTCCAGCTTGAGGTTCCAAAACTCTCTTCAAATTCACAATAACTCACTAGTTGATGATGCCAGCTACCTTTATTATACGATTCAGAATAAAATATTGCTACAAGAGCTGTTCTATTAATACAGAACACATTACCTAAAGCTTGGGTAATTTGGGCTTGGGAGTTCTTTGTCATCTTTACAGTGGAGTGTTGCATTCACTGAAATAACACATTTAATTTGTGTGTTCTTAAGCACCTGGCTTAATTGAAACTCATAGTGATGATAGCACAATAACTGGCCTGAATAATAAACTATAGACAATCACTGTGCAGTGAAAGGTGTCAAAGATGTGCTGTTATGGAGTCAAAGGCAGTAACAGGGCCTTTTATTTGATTCAAAGGTGGGGGCAGAAGTGGAACTTATTTCCCAATATACAACTGCCGATTGATAGTGTGGTAGTCTGATGTTTAAACTTTCAATTAAGATTGATGTGCTTTAATTACACATCAAAGAAAGCATGAAGAAGCTATTATGTTTTTGTTTCTTCATACAACACATCAACTTTGATTTAAAAACAAACAAACAAACAAACAAAAAAACAAGGGGCCACAGAGACATATTTAAAATGGAAGAACTTGTAGAGATAGAACAAGTACAAATAACCCAAAGCACATAGATGATTTGACTCTCTTAATGATGAGTTTATAACTGAAATTGGAAGCAAGAAGCAAATGATTTGGAGACCCTAATAAGAATCTAGGAACTGTAAGTCTTTTATTAAAAGGAAGATCTGCTCTTGGCAAAGATTCCCTGGATGGCTCTGAATTTACATTGAAAATAATTCCAAACACTGTGGTCACCCAGAATAATTGGTATTCGTGTGATTCTAGAAGTTTTCACCAAGCTCTAACTGGGGTCTAGTTTCGAATAGATGGCATTCCAGTGTAACTGAAATACAGACATGTGTTTTTCTTTTCTCACCAAACTGCAGTGTTTTTTTAAGGTAAGATTACACAATTCCAGCATTATTGTCTATGCTGATGTGTCCATAATTTGTCTGACATGCTCAGATGGATGGCTGTTTTCATAGGAAGGAAATAATTTCAGCATTATGATAGAGTCTGCTATTAGGGATTATAAAAGAAAACGATGCTTTGATACCATAAAGCATTGTATCACAAATTCTTACTAACAAAATTAAAATTTAAAATAAACAGAAACTATGTAATTGCATCTGATAAATTTAGGCTTCTTATTATCTTTGCACTTTCAGCTAAAAATCTTTATTTTAAAATGCTACACTCTGTATTAGTCAGTATTCGCCAAAGAAACAAAACCAATAGGGTATGCAGAGAGAGAGCTTTAGGGATAAGATGAGATTAAGAATTGGCTCACGTGGTTATGAAGACCAAGAAATCCCATGACCTGTCATCTGCAAGTTGAAAAACCAGGAAAGCTGGTAAGGTAATTCAGTCCAAGTTCTGAAGACCTAAGACTCTAGGGGCTGATGGTGTACACCCCAGTTTGAGTCTGAAAGCCCAAGAACCAAGATCAATGTTTCAGCTAAGGCGAAGATCAAATTCACCCTACCTCTGCCTTTTTGTTCTAGTCTTTCAATGAATTGAATAGTGCCCACCTGCATTGGTAGGGTGACCTTCTTAGTCCACTTCAAATGCTAGTGTCTTCCTGTGACATCTTTACAGACACACTCAAAAGTAATGTTTTACCAGTCATCCCGGAACCCCTTAGCCAGGCTAAACTGACACATAAAATTAACCATTATATACCTGATATTATAATCCTATAAAAAAAGATATCATAAATTTTGATACTATTGTTTTTGTGTTTTATTTTATTTTAATTCAATTAATTAACATTTAATATATTTTTGGTTTTAGAGGTATAGGTTTGTGATTCATCAGTCTTATATAAAACTCATTCTATCACATGCCCTCCTTAATATCCATCACCCTGTTACCCTATCTCTCCACCCCTCATCCCCTCCAGCAACCCTCAGTTTGTTTCCCATCATTAAGAATCTCTTATGGTTTGTCTCCCTCTCTGATTTCATCTTGTTTTATGTCTTTGTTTTCGAAAGGTATCAAACAAAATACATTAAGGTGGTTTTAAACATCTGCAGGGACAAATGAATAGATCTATAACAGTTAAATAGATAATGGAGAATGGAACAGAGAATAAGAAATTTGGAAAGATGAGTTTACATCAGGTATTAGTGTCAGGGTCATGCCCCTAAGATGGTGCCGGCTACATAGCCCCAGCAGCACGGACAGCCTGAAAAACATCCGTCCTGGCCACACGTGACCTCGTGCTCCTCACATGAACACCACATGCCACCACTGCCTAGGAACCCCAGATACCTCCTGTTCACGTGAACACCTCTGTGATTGGCTGTATACCTCCTGTTCACGTGAACACCTCTGTGATTGGCTGTTATGCCCTATATAAGGCAAGGGAACTTCCCTGCAGGGGAAGAAGAAAGGAGGAGAAAGATCGACCAGGGAATAAATAAGAGCTTGTGTGTGTGTTGGTGTTGTCATCTCTGCAGGCAGGGGGAGCTCGACATATTAGAATTTCAGATGCAAATAAAAGAAACCCAATAAAATTGGATTAAACTCCAATAAAATTATGGGTTCAGTAATAAAGAGTCAAGAGAAGTACAGTGAGTTTTTCTTTCCCTGTTTGTAAGATGAAAGATTAAAACTAATAATACCTAAGTTTTATTCTGACATGTAAATTTCATTTTATGAGCTGCTTTGGGGGACCAAAATATATAACTACTTTGAAATTTATTTATTTATTATTTTTTTAAAGATTTTATTTATTTATTTGAGAGAGAGAGAGAGAAAGAGAGATCACAAGTAGGCCGAGAGAGGGGGAGGCAGGCTCCCTGCTGAGCAGAGAGCCCTGTGTGGGGCTTGATCCCAGGTCTCTGGGATCACGACCTGAGCTGAAAGCGGAGGCTTAACCCACTGAGACATCCAGGTGCCCCTGAAATTTATTTTTTAATTCTATTTTATTTTTAGAAATAAACCACAAAGTTTAAAAGCAAATACTTAAATAATTTCAAGTAAACAAATCAAACAGAAAATTTAATTATAAGAAATCATATGTATTAAACACTTATATTCTACCGTGAATTTGTTTGTTTATGAATGTTTCTAACTTTTACAAATTGAAAGACAATTAGGAAATCAGAAGGGCATACTTTAAAACTTATGATTCAATAGATAAAATAAGGTAAAAATCATTGATTTTAGAATTAAATAAAGGCATAAATCCCAATTCTGTCAAATTTTAGCTGAATTATTTAGGATTAATATGTTTATAATTGACAGAAATCCAATTAATCTATTTTAAGCAAGAATGCAAAATTAAAGAAAATCTGGAGTACATCTGGCTCTGAACACAACCAGATCCCAGAAACACAAACAAAATATTTAGGAGAGTATAACATATAATCCATTATTAAGACCTGTTCCAGGGTGCAAAGAGGTTCCCAAAATTAATTTAAAAAGCATTAATTGATTTGCAACAAATGAAACAGTCCCAGGCCAAATCAGGATATACGGTCAATCCATTCTGAGGCACATGCTCTCTCTTTCTCTCTTTTTTCCTATCTGAGCAACTTGAGTGGTTGTGCTTTAATGTTTAAAGACACTTTTGGAATATTAGGTAAGATTGCTTCCAGCAGTCATAGATAGCTTCATAGTTTTTTAATTTAGCAGTCCCTGAAGGAAGAAGGCTTTTCTCTTCTATTGTCTGCATATCAGTTCCAGAGAATACTTTATTCTTCTTAGTTTATATGCCCATGAAACCAATCTACGTTATCAGGTGATAACATAACTACTTCATTTGAGGCATCTGTAAATACCAGTGAAATGGGTAAACCCTATTAACAACCCTTTTAGGAATCACATGTTCTAAGGAAAAGTAACTCCCTCTAAAAAAAGGTTGATGGCAGAAAAAGAAACAGATATGCTACAATAATTTCAGGCCTTACACTTATTAATTAACTCTCATAAGTCATGACGTTTAATTGGAAACCGAAAAATAACGTATTATCAAATAATTGTTGTTAAGATTGAAGTTGCCTCATATACTGCCTGGGAAATAGTTAATAGTTATTACATTTTAATTAATTTAACCCTTTCTGTATAGAATATAAATAACCACAAAGTGAAATAATCTGAAATGTCAGAAGAAAGCCACGAATTATTGGTATAATTAATGCCAAAGAAAAAATGTCTAGAGAAAGACATGTAAACAAGAGTAGAGAAAACAAACATTTGTGTTGTATTTTGAAAGTTAATAAAGATTTACAAGTACAAAATGCACTCATGATTTTATTAGTGAATTCTATGAAACACAGAAGGAAGAAAAGAACACTACTAAATTCTAATTATTTGAGTGAATAAAGGAGTAAGAAGCACTTCCAAACTTATTCTTGAGGAAACCATAACCTGATACCCAAAACTTGACAAAGATATTATGATAAAAGAAATTATAGACTAGTTTCAATAGAAGAAATTGAGGGAGGGCTAAAGAAGCTATTTTAGAATGGCCTAAAGTCCAAGGCAATCAAGATTTATGCCTGTTGTCCTAGAATATGTATTAGTGGACCTCCTTTTACTGTAAAAAATGCTCCAATTTGGATAATAAATTACGTGTTCACACTAATTTCACAATGGAATTATAGTGAAATTTTGATGAGGAGGCAATTCTAATGGCTTTGTAAATAATAAATGGCAGTAGAGGATGTGATTAAATATTACATATATTTTACCTTAATGGTGTAAGGATGAAAATTTTAATAAAATTTGCACATCCAGAAAAAAAAAAAAAGTGCAGTTTGAGCCATATTTGACATTATAAACCAGGATCAAATCCTTGCATATAAAAAAATAAATCCATAATAATACAAAAAAGGAGTACATTCTTTGACATAAGAATAAGAGCTCTCTTCAAATTGTTTCAAAATTCACAAAAACTATTGATAAACTTAATTTTATAAAAATAAAATATCTTATATGTTAATATTTCAACATGTAAAGTAAAAACATAAATGGAAAAATTTTAAAAATATATATTACTTATCACAAAGTCTATCATCATTTGTATATTAAGAACTTGTAGAAATTTGTAAGAAGAAGACCAGAAACCAAAGAGTAGGTGAAATGGATGATTTCGCAGCAAAATAATTACAAATGAATCCAACTATTTCCAAAGATCCCTCAACCTCACTCACAGCAAATGTAATAAAACTAGACTGAAATGTGAATTTCAACTCATCTAACTTGCGTAAAACTTGATTTAAAACAACTTTATTAACAAGATATAAGAGGAAAAAGGTATTCAGAGATTCTAGGTAGAAGCCTGAAAATTCCCTCTGCAATACTGTTCTCCCCCCAACTCCACCCCTTCCACGGGGGATCCCAAGAGCAATCCCAATAAAAACCTGCTTTAAAAAACCTGATTTAAAAAATCCTACTTTTAACTCCCTCTTGATGTCTGCTTCCCAGGGAAGCCAACCTGAAATATCAAATTACTTATGGAATAATGTATGCATGTGGCTATTCAAGACAACTTTTTTTCCGCTTAGTAATAAATATTTGAAAACAGGTCAAATTTAATTATTGAGGATTTGGTTTAATTGAGTATAACACATCCATACAATTTTAATGTATACATCTTAAAAATAGGAAGTTTTCTACATACTGATGTGAAAATATTCCCATAATATATATGTAAATGTATTTATATATATATCAAAGTACAGTGTATACAGAACACTGTCTTTTGTGTGGAAAGGACTGTTTCTCTCTCCATAAAGAAGTATTACTAAAACATGCAAGAAACTACAAATAGTGGCTAATTTTGAAAAGTATTAGCAGAAATCTTTAAAATTAGGGACAGAGAAGGAAGAAAGAAATTCCAGTGTTTATGCTTTACATATACTAAGTTTTTAGACACAGTTATTCAAAGAAATTATCTATCTACCTATCTTTATCATCTATAATTTGTGTATCTCTCTGCCTGATGACTCTTCTCAGAATTTACCTCTAAAAATTATGTTTAATGAAGTTTTTTTTTTTAATTTTTTTACTTTTTACAAACATATATTTTTATCCCCAGGGGTACAGGTCTGTGAATCACCAGGTTTACACACTTCACAGCACTCACCAAAGCACACAATGAAGTATTTTTTAACTTGGGTTCCTTAATTCTTTCTTAAAGCTTTCTGGAATAAAATCCTTCAAGATGGTCTGTTATTTCTCATGTGTCAATTTTATCCATAAAAAATGAGCCCTTTATTTGTTGTAATGGAAGTGCAGACAGCATATGACTACTCTGATTTCCCCATATACTGTCTTGAATCAGCCTCCTTACCTCCTTCAGATAAGTATCATGCACCAGTATCCATACTGAAGAATCATAAGTTAAACTTCCCCCAAGAAAATCCCTTATTGAACTCTACATATCACACATGAGCCAGCAATTGCCCCATTTAATACACATCCAACCAGGGAATAAGATGTAAGCCTTCCCTTCTGGCAAGAAGGAAACATGCACATTCTCCAAATACGGTTCTCTTAAAAAGTGCTCTCTGCTGAGTGGGGAGCCCGATGCAGGGCTCTATCCCTGACTCCTGAAATCATGACATGAGCCAACATCAAGAATTGGGACACTCATCCAACTGAGCCTCCCAAGCACCTCAAGCATTGCTATTTTGAATTTGGTGCCTGATAAATCTATTTTCTGGATATCCTATGACTATTCTTACTGCCTATTTTCTGAGTTTGTTTTGCTTTAGTTCAGTTTGGTTTTGGTCAGTTTTTTTATTTCAAAAATTGCAGCAATATTTTGAAGCTCTCTGTAGGTTATATTTCCCTGGAGAAGATTTAATTTCACCTTTATTAAAAAACACTAATAATCCCAGATCATTTTTCCTGCACAGTGATGGAGGTTATTTGAAGCTGGCTTCAGTCCTGTAAGGCCCAGTGTGCCTGGTGCATCCAACCTTCAACTCCTACATGAAAGTGTGGCATTTTTACCAAGCCTTCTTTTTATTAGGATTTTAAGGGTTTTGTTGTTATTCTGGTTTGTTTTGCTCCTTCCTTCCTCAAGTCTTAGATTATTTTGGATTGTCTTGATTTGTCTGTCTTTGCCTCAAAATTTTGGAATGGGCATATTATTTGAAAATGTAATACAATATCAAATACTAGGCTTGCCCCTCTAGAATTTCTGTTTGTTCTTCAATTCCAATCCTAAAATTATCACTGTCTTGGTAGTACTGATACCTTTAGAAATATTTTTAATTGATTCCTCAGATTTTCAAGTTGTTTTCCATTGAGGAGTTGACCCCAAACACCCTATTCTTACTATATGAAGGGTGATTGCCCCACAGTGCTTACTCTTAGACATCTTATCTAAATGATTTTCCTTTTGCTTTAAATACTCCTTAAAGTACTATTAAAATGTTAGAGCCAGAAGATGTGAAAGGTTGCATTTTTTTCTCCACTCTTTAGCAAGAAGACATCTTTTTTCCTTTTTTTTAAAAGATTTATTTATTTTTACAGAGTGAGTGAGTGAGAATGCATGCATGCAAGCCAGGGGGAGGAGCGAGGAAGACAGAGAATCTCAAGCAGATTCCCCACTGAGCACAGGGTGGGCATGAAGGGTGGGGGGGGGCAGATGGTTGGGGGGAATGGGCCCTCCATCTCCAGACCCTGAGTTCATGACCTGAGCCAAAACCAAGAGTCAGTCCCTCAACGGATTCAACCACCCAGGCAACCCAAGAAGAAATCTTTTGTTAAAAAGTGTATTTGCAACTTGCACTTTTCCCTCACATGTGTGGTCTCAAGCAAAACTTAAAATTAAGAAAAAAAATTATCATTCATGATCCTATTAAAATTCTAACACAAAGTAGTTCCTATTTAGCGCTTGTTTCCACATAATTTTCCTCTCCATTTCTTTGATTACCCATTAATAATCTAAAGGATCTCAGGTTTGATGTAACACATTGCATAAGAAATTATTTTCATCACAATAGACAGCATAACACTATTAAAAATACAAATGTATGTACGTTGTGTAACTACCTCTACACTCTTTTCCCTTAAGCAAGTATTAAAAATGATAAAAGAGAGCTTGCATCTTAGAAAATCAGAAATACTTAGTAACATTAGTAACATTTTGTAACATTTTTGTTCATAATTATTAAATAATTATAAATATTTTAAAGCACAGACTATCCTCAAGAGTAATGATTCTTTAATACACAGTAAACAAACCAAAATTAAACAATCAAGAAAATTAATGCATAAATATAATGTTATCGAGTTTTTACTTGTGCTAGCCAAAATGTTAAGCTCCTTGCATCCATTATCTGATATAACTCTCAGAACCATGAGTTTGGGAGCAAAGATGAGGAAGCAGGTTCAGAGAGGTTACGAGAATTGGTTCTGGTTACAGAAATAGTTAAGTAACAAGGGAAATACTGGAATTCAAATATGACTAAGAAAGTTTCTCTTAAGCCTTTCTTTATTAACTCTCAATTGAACATCGTGACCTGAAAGTAAATGACCTAATAGGGAAGGGAAAATGGTTGCATCTGAATGAAGACTAAAAGGACCCAGTGTTGAGTGAGAAAGAGTAGTAGGAAGGCCTAGGGGGAAAAATGAAAGTATTTGGATCCTGGGAGAAGTTCATATGCAGAATGGCTATAGTTTCTAATGAGTCACTGCTCCTATCCTGAAGCCTGCTTTTTAAAGGATATACAGGCTTACAGGACTCCAAATACATTGTAGAATCATACTTCCTCTTAAAATTGATGGACTGATACAGTGTAGTAAGGGCACTGTTTACATTGGTTGTTACATGCAGTGGCCTGGAGAATGAGAGGCAGTCATTTTACCTCAGATCGAAGATTACTTTTAAATAAAAATTAAAGACTCAGAATTATGTTGAATGACAACAACCATTAAAATAAATCACATGTGTGAAATGCTATCAGTGTCTGAAATTGCAAAAAATTAAATAGAGATAAAAGAAATCATTTAACATGGTGAGAATTCAGCAAAATTGCAAACGCATTTGCAATTCAAAAGTGCAATGAAACAAATATATTTGATTACGATGGAATATGTGATGAAATGTCTCATAATTTATATATATTGTTTCTTTTTGGATAGCCCAGAAATTCAGTAACATAGATTATAAACTTAATTATAAAAAACTATTAGAAATTATAAGGGCTAGTTAACAGAGTAAAATATTGTATATAAATATACATATATACATATAGTCATAAATACATGAATGTTTATAAAATGTGCATTTATGTACATACTTACACATATGTGTGATAATGAAGCATTATTTTTACGCATACATAATTTAGTTTAATGTACTTGATAATTCATTAAGTTTTGGTCTTCTATTTGATCCTCTTTGCCATTTCTATTGTTCTCAGATTATCCCTGATGTGATACAAATTAAATACATTATGCTTTACAATATATATTACGATTTGCTTTCTGCTTTGTTATTTATATTCTCAAAGTCGGAAAATTTCAAATTAAGGCACAACATAAAGTAAACCAATGCATTTGTGTTCAATGTTTTCCCACACTGATTCCTCAAGGAATAGTTACCAAAGCATGTTATAAAAACAATCTGCTAAGTAATGAACACTGTGTTCTTTGCCTATGATTTGGAATTACTACTTGTTTAAAATTATAATTAAGATCTTTTCATAATGCCAAAAAAGAAAAAAGAAGGAAAAGAGTCAGACACAGGAAGAAAAAGTAGGTGATTCAGGGATTTCTTGGATGTTATTTGATGCCTCTAATGACTAATAATGAGATTCTTTTCATATATTCACTTGTATTCTATATGCCATCTTTGATAAAATACCCATTCACATTCTTTTTTTAACTAATTAATTTTTTTCAGCGTAACAGTATTCATTGTTTTTGCACCACACCCAGTGCTCCATGCAATCCGTGCCCTCTCTAATACCCACCACCTGGTTTCCCCAAACTCCCATTTCCCGCCCCTTCAAAACCCTCAGATTGTTTTTCAGAGTCCATAGTCTCTCATGGTTCACCTCCCCTTCCAATTTCCCTCAACTCCCTTCTCCTCTCCATCTCCCCTTTCACATTCTTGCCCAATTTTTTCTCTTATAAATGAGCCTTGAAAATTCTTTATATTTTTTGGTATAAGTCCTTTACCAGATATGTGATTTACAAATACATCTTTTAGTCTATGGCTTTCCTCTTCATTCTATAAGGCGCGTCTTTGGCAAAGCACAATTTTTTTTATTTTGCTGAAGTGAATTTATTGATTCTTTTTCATTTAGGATTTCTATGTTTGGTGTCATGCTTAAAAACTCTTTGCCTAACCCAAAGTCACACACAATTCCTCCTATATTTTCTCCTGTGCCTCTTACAGTTTTATATTTTAGTCTATGATGTGTTGTGATTCATATACTTTTATGTAAGATCATCCATTTATTCCAGCACCATTACCTGAAAAAGGCTATTTATTCCACATTGAACTGCCTTTGTAACTTTGTCTAAAGTCAATTGGCCATATTTGTCTGGGTCTATTTCTGGGCACCTAGTTTGCTATATTGTTTATGAGTCTAACTTTTCACCAACAGGACATGCTATACTTACTACTATAGCTTTTTACAAAAATTGTTTTGTGTCTTGTATATCCTTTTTATCTCCACATGTTTTAGAATAAGCTGTTGAAATCTCCAAGAAATCGACATTTTAACATATTGATTGTTCTAATCCACATATATATATATAGACTATCTCTTCATTCACTTAGCTACTCTTTGATTTCATTCATCAGGCTTTTTTTTTCCTTTTTTCTTTTTTTCAGTGTACCTTATCAAATATAAGTGAATGCAATTTTTCCTGAGATAAGATGCTAATTTTTACTGCAATAATTGTTAAGTCACACATATTCTTTAAGAAGTAACACAGAGAGACCTCCATGTACACAATTTCTCCAACAGTAATATTTTGTTGAGTTATAATACAAAACCACAATCAAGATATTGACAGTGTAAAAATCCACAGGTCTTATCCATATTTTCCCAGTTTTACTAGAACTCGTGTGTGTGTGTGTGTGTGTGTGTGTGTGTGTGTGTTGTTCTGTAATCACTCATGGATGTTTGTACAAGAACCACTGTGATCAAGATTCTCAGCTGTTCTCACCAAAGTCTTTGTGTTGCTCTTTTATAACCACATCTACCTCTCATTTGTTCTTCCTTTTAAATAAATACTTTAAAATGTTGTGATTTCAAAATATTATAAAAATGGAATCATGGGGGCATCTGGGTGGCTCAGTCAGTTAAGCATCTGCCTTTGGCTCAGGTCATGATCCCAGGGTTCTGAGATCAAGCTCCATGACAGGCTCCCTGCTCAGTGGTGAGTCTGCTTGACCCTCTCCTTCTGCTCCTCTCCTCTGCTTTTGCTCCTCTCTACCTCACTCGATTTTTCTCTCTCTCAAATAATAAACAAAGTATTTTAAAAATGGACTCACAGAGTCTGTAAACTATTGGGATTTGTTCTTATTACCAGGTATAATTTTTTGCAGATTTGTGCAAGTCTTGTAATAATCATTCATTCCTTTTCATTGCTGAAAAGTATTCAGCATTATATATGCACCACAGTTTGCTTATCCATTTAATCATTGAAGGATATCTGGTCTATCTTTGCTGGGAGTAGCCAGCAATCGCTGTGCTCGCAGATGAAAGATTACTTCACACTTTACTGTGAAAGAGGGAAGACGAGGGAGTCAGTGCTCAGAGACGAAGACCCTTTGTTCTTTGCTCCTGCTTTTATTGTCCTTCAGGATAATCACACATCCTTATCACTGTTTCTCAAGCATCTGATGTGTGATAGGGGGTCTTACCAAAACTAGGAGGATCTGTTTATGGGAAAGATATGATATGCTAATCAGCACATTCCATGTCTTCTGCTAAAGATAGCCTAAGGGGCAATACATACAGCTCTTAGATCACAGGGCAGCTGTTGGGGCTAAAACAGATTTGGGGAAGACAACTCCCCTGGGCATTCCAACAACAGAGTAGTCACAAAGACCTAGGCTTTCCAAAGGCCTAAACCCTTCTCCCAAACCTTCCCTCTCCCCCAGCCGCCTTTGTGTTACATTTTAACAAGTCCGGTATTATGGCTGATTTCATGTTCTACGTTAACCCCAACATGTCTTTAGTTTTTGGCTATCACAAAAGATTGCTATGAACATTCATTTACAAGTTTTTTATTTGAACACACATTTTAATGTTTTTGGAAAAAAATGTCCAGGAGTGTAATTTCTGGGTAACAGGAAAGTTGCTTATTTATTTTTTAAGGCACTACTACATGAAAATGGAGATTCTTTCTAGAATACTCTTATTAAAATTCCTTTACTGATTATAGAACCATTTTGATTCTCTAAATGTACTTAATTCTGGTAGTTTGTCTTTTTTTTTTTTTAAGATTTTCTTTATTTATACAGACAGAGATCACCAGTAGGCAGAGAGGCAGGCAGAGAGAGAGGTGGAAGCAGGCTCCCTGCTGAGCAGAGAGCCCGATGTGGGCCTTGATCCCAGGACCCTGAGATCATGACCTGAGCTGAAGGCAGAGGCCTAACCCACTGAGCCAGCCAGGGGCTCAAAGTTTGAGCTTTTGAGTAATTGCATTACTTCTTATAAGCTGTCACATAAGCATAAACTGTTTGTAGTATCTCTTATCATTTTAATGGCTGGAGGATCTGCAGTAATATCTTATTTCATTTGTGTTCTCTTTTTGTTTGTGAGTTTTGTTAGAGATTTATCTATCTCATAGATTATTTTTGAAGAATCAACTTTTTGTTTGCTTTTCTTCACTTTTCTGATTTCAATTTTATTTCTTCTCTTTTATTATTTTCTTCCTTCTATTTATTTTGGCTTTATATTACTCTTCTGGTTTCTGGAGGTAGGAGCTTAGATTATTGATTTGAAACCTTTCCTCACTTCTAAGATAAGCATTTTGTGCTACACCTTTTCTTTTCAGCACTATATTAACTGTATCCCACATCTTAAAATACAACATATTTTCATTTTTATTACTTGTTAATTTATTTCAAGACTTCTTTGACCTGTCAGCTACATAGAACTGTGTTTTATTTCCCAAGTGTTTAGAGATTTTCCTTTTATGTCTTTTGGTTTTTACTTTGATTGCATTATTGTAAGAGAACACACTGTGATTTCAATTATCTTAAATTTGTTGAAGTTTGTTTTATGGCCTGGGATATGGCCTATCTTGGTGAATACAAACAATTGCTTGGAAAAAATAAAATGAGATTCTGCTACTTTCTCTGGATTATTATAAAACAATTAATCCTGTTGATTGAGTTGCCCAGATCTTCTGTATTTGTGTTGATTTTCAACCTAGTGATTCTGTGTTTTCCTGAGAGGAGATGCTGAAGTCTCTGAATATAATTGTAGATTCAGCTATTTCTTTAGCCAAATGAGGAAAAAATTCAGCCATCATTTATTTGAATAAGTTTTTATTCCCAATATCTTTCTCTTCTTCTTTATGGAGCCCAACATTGTAAAGGTTAGATCATTTGTCATAGTCCCAAAAGTCCTTTAAACTCTGTTCACATATGTTGTTCATTCAGTCTTGTCTTTGCCTTTCAGATCTGGTATATTTTATTCATCTGTCCTCAAATTCATTAATTATATATTCTTTATCATCTCCACTGAATTCCTGGGATTTTATAGAAGTTTATTTTCCTTGTTCAGGAATTTTTCAGTTCTATAATTTGCTTGATTCTTCTTTGTAACTCTTAATTTCTTGGATGAGATTCAATTTTTTATATCTCAAAGAAAATTTGCTGCTGATTATTAAAGCATCTTTATGATGACTGCTTTAAAATCTTTGTCAGCTTATTCAACAGCTAATTTTTCTTAGTGTTATCAGTTGCTTATCTTTTCTCATTCAAGTTGTGGGTATCTTAGTTCTTCACATGGCGGGTGATTTTCAGTTATATTCTTGATACTATTTCTATTACTTTGGAGTCCAGGGTTCTATTTATGTCTTTTATTTTAGCAGATCATGACCCTGTTTACATTCAGTATGCAGGCCCAGAGCTGTTTTTATGGGCTGCTGTTCTGAAGGCAGTTTTATTTTTGGAGCCTTTTCTGTATAATTTTAGTCTACTTGGGTTGTCTAGTACTACTGAGGCTCCTACTGGTTCCTGCTTGTGCTGCCTAAGAGGGCAAAAGAAGTACCTGCAAGATGAACTGGACTTCCAGGTGTTTCTTGGTGGCTCTTATTTTGACAGCTGTCCCCTAGTAGGGGCCCTTGAACAGCCAGGTATCTTTGGGGAGAAGAATGACCACTATCTCTGTGGCACCCTTTCTCTTGGGTGGGGGATGTAAGACATCCTGCCATTGTGTGGTTCCTCTATTTCCAGGAATCCAAATAAATTTATCTGCTCTTACTATCCTTTAGAGTTTTCTTTTGCTGTTTCTTATATTATTTCCAGGTTTTATACCAGGAATTAGGTCTCCATCATCTTATTCAGATGGTAATTATAGCATATATCTATTTATATTTATGCTTAAAGAGTTCACTTTTTGTTGCTAACAAAAATTATAAATTTTTACTTTGAAATTTAATTGCTAATCTCTATATATAAATTTGACAGACTTTTGTATCTTGCACTGGTATATTGAGACCTTGCAAAACTCACTCACCAGTTCAGGGAGTTTTTAAAAAAATTTTTGGAATTTCTTCATAGGCTTTTTAGTCACCTATAAATAGAGGTTTTAATTTTCACATGTATATTAATTGTTTTTCTTGCCATATTTTCCTGTCTACAACTTCCAGAATTTTGTTGAACAGCAATGGTGAGAGGAGTCGTCCTTTCCTTATTCCATATTTTAGGGAAAAAAAATTAAATATATCACAATTCATTGTGATGTTAGTTGTAGAGTTTTAAATGTTCTTTATCAATAAAGGTAGTTCCTTTCTGTTTCCAGTTTTCTGGGATTTTTTTTTTTTAAATTTTAAACGGAGCTGAAAATTTGGTAATTATTTTTTCAGTATATGTTGAGTAGACCATAAAGTTTATCTTCTTTAGTTTATTATGGTGAAAAATATTAATTGACTAAGAACTTGGACATGCTCAGCATAAAAATGAATTTCATCTCCTAATATTTTAATAAGAATTTTTGCATCTATGTGCATGAGACATATTAGTCTGTAGTTCTCTGTTCCAGTCATGTCTTTTTCTGGTTTTGGAATCAGGAAATTCTGGTCTCAGTGAATTGGGAAGTGGCTCCACCTCTCCTGTTTTCTGGAAGACATCTGTAGAAGTAATATTTGATTCCAAAATATTTGTTAGACATTTAAATCCAGATATTTCACCTGATTGTTTTTTTTTTTTCTGTTACAAGTTTTTAAACTTTAAATCAATTTACTTGAGAGATTGTTGATACTTTCTGATAGGCTTATTATTATTACAAAGAAACAACTTTTGGCATTATTGGTTCCTTCTATTTTGTTTTTCTGTTTTCAATGTTATTAAGTTTTAGTCTATTTTTTTTAAATTAATAGACTTTATTTTAGAGAACAGTATTAGATTTACAAAATACAGTAGATTGCACAGAGTTTCCATATACCCTCCATGCACACAGTTATTCTACTATTATTAGCATCTTACATGTGGTAAACTTGTTACAGTTGATGAACCAATATTGATGCATTAATAACTAAAACCCATAGTTTACATTAGCTGACCTTTGTGTTATGAAATTCTGAAAAATGGATAATATCAAGTATCCATCATTAAAGTATCATACCTGGTGATTCACAGACCTGTACCCCTGGGGATAAAAATATATGTTTATAAAAAATAAAAAAAATTAAAGTCTAAAAAAAAAAAAGAAAAAAGAAAAAAGAAAAAAAAAATAAAGTATCATACAGAATGTGTTCACCACCCTAAAAATTTCATGTGCTTCTCCTATGTTATGTTTCTTTCATTCCCTTCCCACACAACCCCTGGCAACCACTGATATTTTTATGATTTCTGTGTTTTTTTGCCATTTCGGGAATGTCTTATAATTGGAATAATATAGTATATATAGCCCTTCAGACTGGCTTCTTCCACTTAACAATAACCATTTAAGGTTTTTCCATGTCTTTTCATGGCTCATTTCTTTTTTACTGCTGAAAAATATTCTATTGTACAGACTTACTTCAGTTTGTTTATCCATTCACTTAATAAAGAATACTTCGATTGCTTTTAATTTTTAGCAATTATGAATAAAACTGCTACAAATATTAATGTGCAGTTTTTGTGTGGATATAAGTTTTCAACTGATCTGGGTAAATAATAGGAGTATAATCCATGTAATCCATGAATGTACAGTAAGACTGTGGTTAGCATTGTGAGAATATCAAACCATTTTCTGAAGGGGCTCTATCATTTTGAATTCTAACCAGAAATAAATGAGAATAACTGTTGCTTCATATCCTCACTGGTATTTGTTATTTTTAGCTCTTCAGAATTTTAGACATTTTACTGGTGTAGTGACTATCTCATTACTTTAATTTGCAATTTCCTAATGACATATGATGTTTAGTATCATTTCAAATGCTTATTCTCTAGCTGCTGATCTTACTGAGTGACTTGTGATCTTTGGCCCTTTTTTAAATTAGACTGTTTTCTTCTTATTTATGTTTTATTTTTTTTTTTTTACTATGTTCAGTTTGCCGACATATAATGCCAACATTAATTTTTGATGTAGTGTTCAATGACTCATTACTTGTGTATAACACCCAGTGTTCATCACAACCCATGCCCTCCTTAATACTCACTACCCAGCTACCCCATTCCCCTCCCCACTCCCTTCTGTAACCCTCAGTTTGTTTGCCAGAGTCCAGAGTCTCTCATGGTTTGTCTCCCTCTCTAATTTCTTCCCATTTAGTTTTCCCTCCTTTCCCCGATGGTCCTCTGCGCTATTCTTTATGTTCCAAATATGAGTGAAACCATATGATAATTGTCTTTTGATTGATTTATTTCACTAATTATTTATTTTTAGATATTCCTTGTATATTTTGGACATAGTCCTTTATCATATATGTACTTTACCCCAGTCATTTTCTCCCAGTCTGTGGTTTGGCTTTTCATTCTCCTAATACATCTTTCATAGAACAGAGGTTTTAATGTTAATAAAGGACAAAATCACTTTTTTTCTTTTATGGATCATACTTGTGATATATATCCAAAAACTCATCACCAACCTATTACTTAGATTTTCTCTTATGGTATCTTCTAGAAAGTTTTGTAGTTTTGTGTTTTACATTTAGGCCTATTATACATTTTGAGTCAATTTTTTGTGAAAGGTGTAAGGTCTACATTTACATGTATTTATTTATTTTTCATGTGGATATTAACTTTTGTTGAAATGATAACCATTTGCCCTTTGGAGTACTTTTGCTTTGTGAAAAATTAAATGAGTGTATTTCTGTCATCTATGTCTGGGCTCTGTATTCTGTACCACTGTTCTAATTTGTTTTATATGTCTTTTCTTTCACCATGAAGCCCACATTTATTGCTCTCTCCCTTTGCTTGCTTTGTTTGTAATCTTTTCTTCTTACAATTCTTAAGGTGAAATTTTATATTATGGACTTCATAACTGTTCACTTTAATACAAGTATTTTAAAGCTATAAATTTCATTTAAAATTGTTTTAGATACATCCCACCAGTTCTGATATGAGGTATTTTCACTTTTATTCAGATAAAAATATTCTTAAATCTCACTTGAGATACCCTCAATGGCTCATGAGATTTTCAGATGTATGTATTTTAGTTTCCAAATATTTGGGGGTTTTCCAGACATCTTTCTCTTGTTTATTTCTCATTCTATTATAGTCAGAAAACATGTTTTGTATGATTTATGTTGTACTTTTAAATATACTTGTCAAGGTTTATTTTATGGCAAGAACATAGTCTATCTTGGTGAATCTTTCATGGGTACTTGAGAAAAATGTATATCCCTTTTTTTTTTTTTTTGATACAGGTCCTACAAATATCAGTTAGATCAATGTTCATCAGATATTCTATATCTTTACTGATTTTCTAAATATTTATTATGCTAATTACTGAGGGGGATAGTGAATATCCTGTTTGTTCATTGGTGTATGCATTTTATCTCTTCATCTATGTTGTTCTACTTTTTAGGGGAGAATTTACTTCTTGTTCATCTTTTTTCTTTGAAGCCTCAGCCAATGTCTTCTACATTGGCACCAAGCGTACCTTCCTTCAGTGGCTCAGCTTTGTATGAAAAATTCTACAATGCATTTATAGCTTACTCTGGAAAGCTCTTTAACAACGAGATCCATGTTGGCAATGCTTCACTTTTTTCTAAGGACTTTACGGTTTTTGCACATTCATGTGAAATGGGTTAGAAAAAGTGGTAGAACAGAAATTTTAAATCAAAGATTATTTTTCAGAAATATGATAACATTCAGGAGACAAAATATTTTGTGCCTCACAGTAATTATGTATGTATGTGTGTGTTACACACACACACACATATATGTGTGTGTGTGTGTATATATATAGATAGATAGATAGATATAAAATTACCTAAGACTGTCCAGAAAACTCAGGGGACTGAGTTTTTATTGAGGAGCAAAGGAGAATATTTTCACTAACTACATTTAAAGGGCGCAATGAAATGCAAATTTTTCTCCAACTCACCTACCTGAATTTTGCTTATTCAAAATAAGATAAATAAGTATTTATTTTCATCCACTAAACCAGTGGATATACTGAATTAGAAAACATATATTTAAAAAAATATATAGACTAATAGTTCTGGTTGGAAGGTAGTCCAACCTCTTTGTCCAACCTCTTCTATGTGGCTGTATGGAAATATTTTGTAACTACAAAAACCAAAGTTTTAGTGGTGTAAAGTAACCTAAAGACTATGGAGTCTGTATCTGGATTTTAGTTTTTCAAGTGCCCTAAGAATTCATATTGTGGTAACACCTGAATCAGCAGTGAGCTTTAACAGACTTACACATAAAATTGTTTTAATTTACCACCTTACATATTAATAGAGGTCAAGTCACTGGTGTTATTTCATAGAATTAAATATTTTGCAGTCAATTCATTATTAAGGATGTCTAATTTAAAATTCTTACAGTAGCCTGACTTTGTTCTAGGCTGTTACTCCTTGCTGTTCCACTGTCTTTAATTATTCCTCCCCCTGCATGTATTGAAATAGAATGCCTCAAGGATACTGTGATGGCAACACAGAGCAGCATTGTTTTCCCTTATAATAGAACTTGGGAAGGATATTGTTAGACCACTAGGCAAAATAGAAAGGTGGATTTAATTTGCATCAAATAAATATATTAAAGTTAAATGAATCAAAAAAGATGCAAATGAATCAAAGATGCAAATTCATTATTAACATCTAGTTAAGAATGTTTAGAAACTTGTTTTACTTCTAAGTATTCAAACCCATCACTCCTACAGAAAGAAATGTGGCAGTTTCTTCTCCAGCAGGGCATGTGTCCTGTCAAAACATTGTTAGTTTGCATATAAGGTCAGAATGTAAAACACATGTCAAGGCCGTTGCCTCTTGCTCCTCAGTGTAGTATAACAAACTTGTAAGCATTTCATTTTCCTACCTCATCTTTCCTAGGCGAAATAACTAAAGTATTCTTTGGTTTCTGTGATGTAAGTAAAGGGGAAGAATAAGAAAGATTATTGTTTTGAGGAAAAGTTCTTTAAAGAAACTAAGTAAAATATTCCCTTATAAATTTCAATGTGAGTTACTCATTTTTGTATTGGATATCAATGAGAAATCATTCATGTGTTGAATATTTACTACATTTGGAAACTTCTGAAGCATTTCTGCAAACATCATATCCATAGGCTAAAGACTCTGTCCTTTTTCCAACAAAATGTGTTAGGTAATTTAAATTTCCAATTCTGCAACAATCAAAAACCATGGGAATTAGCAATAGCACTACTTTGACTTATAGAATGTATGAGCTGAAACTAAATGATCTAGTACTGAATTCACAGTCTTAAAATTAACAACACAGGAAACAACAGATGTTGGTGAGGATGTGGAAAAAGGGGAACCCTCGTACATTGCTGGTGGGAGTGTAAACTGATGTAGCCACTCTTGAGAACGGTATGCAGGTTCCTCAGAATTGTACTTTCATTTACCTCCAGTGTTAATTTATAGTTTGTTTGTGATATCACTTTGTAATAAAAATATATAAATTTACTTTCATGCATTTTTACTAAATAGATATATCAAACAAACACTTTCTTTGTTGTACTGAAAGAACCAGAAGTCAATTCTAAAGGGTTATTTCTATTCTTAACTATGCTCGCAACTGTCACTAGCATTAGCTTTCTTTTTTCTTTTTAAATACTTTATTTATTTGAGAGAGAGAAAATGCATGTATGTACGTGCATGACTTGGGGGAGGGGAAGAGGGAGAGAATCTTCAGGCAGATGCCCCATTAGTGCAGAGTCCACTGTGGAGCTTGATCCCATAAGATCATGACCTGAGCTGAAACCAACTGTTGGATGCTTAACTGACTGAGCCATCCAGGCATCCCACTAGGATTAGTTTTCTAAAATACATATTGAATTATCACTGTCCTGCTTAAAACAATAGATAACAGAAACATATATTACTGACTTTGGCTTACTGCATCCTGATGGTCCAGTTACTTGATTTTTTTTAGTCATGATATGGGGTATAATACATACACACATATGTACGTACACATATGATCATTTACACATGTGGCCTTTATAATCTTTTATTATAAGTCGTATCACAAACTTTTTGTTCGATGCTCAGTGTGTTAAACACAGCTCCTGGTCATATAATATTTATTTTTGTTTCCTTTTATAATAATAGAATGTTGACATTTATGTGGACCCAGAGATATCCTGAATAAAAATTTAATTTCCTTGATGGTCTTGCACTTAAAGGTTTCAGATCTGATCTAGAGTCCACCAACTATGCACTGCCATGAATTTTGGAACACAGAAAGGAAGAGGCCCTTACCTCTTCCTTGGGTACGCCTTTTTTGAGGTTTAACTTTTTTCTGTGGCAACACAAACAGAGGTCTTATTAGCTAGTCAGCGGTTTTATAAGCTTCATTGGAGTAAAATACATGTAATTCCATCTCCCTCTTTTTTTTTTTTTTTAATTTAAATCCAGCAGGCTCAGAGAGTCAATATTCTTGGTTCTAGTGAGGCTTCCTGATTCCCCACCTTTATAGCTAACCATTATTTTAAATATGTTCTTACCAAAAATAGTTAGACTGTTGTCTTACCTTCCATTGAAATCTGCCTGATTACATCTGCCTTGGGTTAATGGCAATCAATCTTCTTAACAAATCTTTTTAACATTCTTTTTATTACCTTCAGATGAATTTAATAGGTAATGTAACTTACATATACAATTCCAATAGGAATCAACATAATGGAATAAATATAATCTAAAGAAGAAGATAAAATTAATTCACAATAGATACATAATTGTCAATATGTAAATACTCAGTACAGCAAAACTGAAAGAGAAATTATAGGCATGGTAATAGAGAGTCATCCTGAATACCACAGCCATAAATGTAAACTGATATAAATTTGTTGTATTTGCTATTCAAATACTATGTGCTACACTGACATCAGTGATGCAGTTTTCTAAAATACTAAAATGCTGAACATTTTTTGATCAATCAGAAATTTAGACATTACAATTTCCCTTTGGTTTACATATTAGTTGCATTCCTGAAAAATTCAAACCATATAAAAAATTAAATCATATAAGAATTATTTGCATGCACATGTGGAAGACTAAACATATAGACTTAGATAAACATAAATACATTTTCATTTACCTGAATGTATAGCAAAATTTTCCTAAATCACATGGGAACTGCCACAATTCTTTATGTGCAGAATATTTGTCACCTTAAGCTGCCAGTCAATAAATATCAATAATAACTCACAAGTTTTAATAAAATGGTACCAGCACACTTCTTAAATGCTGCATAGGAGGTGATTCTATACATATAAACAGAAACATACACATGCACACACATTCCCTGCCTTTAAGAACCACTTCCCAAGATTCTTTCTTCTGCTCTTTCTTCACTCTAAATACTGTTTATTCATTTCTCTAAGAATAAACTACAGCATACACTTCAAGGTCCAAGTGAAATATCCCCCTCTTACTGAAGACATAATTCAAGTACTGAAAGTAAAATGGATCCCTCCTCTGATGTTCTACAAGTTTGTAACATATTGCATTGCATTACTGTTATTTATCCACTAGTTTTCTCTCATTCCTTGCTGTATCTTCAGCTCTCCCAAAGATAAAGCTTTGTCAAAGATCTGTGTTAGCATATGATTCATCTTCCTGATCTCTGCATCTTGAGCAACCTCATATGGAGAAAATGTTCCTTGCTGAATGAATGAATCTGAATCTCCTATATTTTTGCCCTTGTTTTCATTCTGCTCCTTTCTTTCCCATACAGTCTAGTAAAATAACTACAATTTCATAGAAGATGAATATATCCCTTAAAGTTCATAATTTTATTTTATTTGTTTAAAGATTTTATTTATTCACTTGACTGAGAGAAAGATTACAAGCAGGCAGAGAGGCAGGCAGAGAGAGAGGGGGAAGCAGGCTCCCCGCTGAACAGAGAGCCCAATGTAGGGCTCGATCCCAGGACCCTGGGATCATGACCTGAGCTGAAGGCAGAGGCTCAACCCACTGAGCCACCCAGGTGCCCCTAAAGTTCATTATTTTAAATTTCTAAGTTAAACCACTTTGGACAGTCAATTATTATTATTAGTTTACTGGAAAAATAATCTAAACCTACTAATTTATCTTCCTTGGGTAGGAAAAGTCAGTTATTGGACTTTTCTGTATTAGTTTCAATTATCAGAGCTTCTTGTAAAAAAAAAAATCACTGTAGTATATTCTAAAATTTTAATTAGGAAAATTTATATGATTGTCCAAATACAGGAAAGAATGAATTTAATTCACATTAACATAATTGCTTTTTTATTATATGTTAATGACTTAAAAATCCTAACATATATAATAGCTGGCATTTACACTGAAAGAAATACTCTTTCAGTATTATTCCCAATTAAATATGTTAATTAATAAAAATTAGTGACTAGAAGAATGTGAAATACTAGCTTAAGTTTTATTTGAATTATATTTCATCTGAAAGCCCCCAGACTTTATAAATCACAATTTTCTCATCTAGAAAGAAGAGTTCTATTGATACTACTATAATTCTTTATAATTAATTGCTCTACTTTAGTCTTTATGATCACTTTTGTTAAGTACTTAAAAATGAATCGGGCAACAAGACAGAAGAAAGAGAAATTAAGGAGTCAATCCCATTTACAATTGCACCCCAAACCATAAGCTACCTAGGAATAAACCTAACCAAAGAGGCACAGAATCTATACTCAGAAAACTATAAAGTACTCATGAAAGAAATTGAGGAAGACACAAAGAAAAATGTTCCATGCTCCTGGATTGGAAGAATAAATATTGTGAAAATGTCTATGCTACCTAAAGCAATCTACACATTTAATGCAATTCCTATCAAAGTACCATCCATTTTTTTCAAAGAAATGGAACAAATAATTCTAAAATTTATATAGAACCAGAAAAGACCTCGAATAGCCAAAGGGATATTGAAAAAGAATGCCAAAGTTGGTGGCATCACAATTCCGGACTTCAAGCTCTATTGCAAAGCTGTCATCATCAAGACAGCATGGTACTGGCACAAAAACAGACACATAGATCAATGGAACAGAATAGAAAGCCCAGAAATAGACCCTCAAATCTATGGTCAACTAATCTTCGACAAAGCAGGAAAGAATGTCCAATAGAAAAAAGACAGCCTCTTCAATAAATGGTGTTGGGAAAATTGGAAAGCCACATGCAGAAAAATGAAATTGGACCATTTCCTTACACCACACACAAAAATAGACTCAAAATGGATGAAGGACCTCAATGTGCGAAAGGAATCCATCAAAATCCTTGAGGAGAACACAGGCAGCAACCTCTTCGACCTCAGCCGCAGCGATGTCTTCTTAGGAACATCGCCAAAGGCAAGGGAAGCAAGGGCAAAAATGAACTATTGGGATTTCATCAAGATCAAAAGCTTTTGCACAGCAAAGGAAACAGTTAACAAAACCAAAAGACAACTGACAGAATGGGAGAAGATATTTGCAAACGACATATCAGATAAAGGACTAGTGTCCAAAATCTATAAAGAACTTAGCAAACTCAACACCCAAAGAACAAATAATCCAATCAAGAAATGGGCAGAGGACATGAACAGACATTTCTGCAAAGAAGACATCCAGATGGCCAACAGACACATGACAAAGTGCTCCATATCACTCAGCATCAGGGAAATACAAATCAAAACCACAATGCGATATAACCTCACACCAGTCAGAATGGCTAAAATCAACAAGTCAGGAAATGACAGATGCTGGTGAGGATGCGGAGAAAGGGGAATCCTCCTACACTGTTGGTGGGAATGCAAGCTGGTGCAGCCACTCTGGAAAACAGCATGGAGGTTCCTCAAAATGTTGAAAATAGAACTGCCCTATGACCCAGCAATTGCACTACTGGGTATTTGCCCTAAAGATACAAACGTAGTGATCCAAAGGGGCACATGCACCCGAATGTTTATAGCAGCAATGTCCACAATAGCCAAACTATGGAAAGAACCTAGATGTCCATCAACAGATGAATGGATCAAGAAGATGTGGTATATATACAGAATGGAATACTATGCAGCCATCAAAAGAAATGAAATCTTGCCATTTGCGACAACATGGATGGAACTAGAGCGTATCATGCTTAGCGAAATAAATCAAGCAGAGAAAGACAACTATCACATGATCTCCCTGATATGAGGAAGTGGTGATGCAACATGGGGGCTTAAGTGGGTAGGAGAAGAATGAATGAAACAAGATGGGATTGGGAGGGAGACAAACCATAAGTGACTCTTAATCTCACAAAACAAACTGAGGATTGCTGGGGGGAGGGGGTTTGGGAGAAGGGGGTGGGATTATGGACATTGGGGAGGGTATGTGCTTTGGTGAGTGCTGTGAAGTGTGTAAACCTGGTGATTCACAGACCTGTACCCCTGGGGATAAAAATATATGTTTATAAAAAATAAAGAATTTTAAAAAAATGAATTGGGCCGAAATATAAAGAAAGCATGTCCATTTTTTGTATATTTACCAGAGGCAAGAGGGTAACTTGAGCTTCCCTAGAAATTTAGACAACATAATGGCCTACAACCATTTTGAATTTTGTCTGAGTGCTTTAGAATATGGGAATCTCTGCAGCTTGCCTTGAGTTAGTGTTGTAAAGTATAAGGGACACTGTGTTGAGTTAGAGTTATCTTATTTTAAATTCTGGCTTGGTCACTTATTAAGTGTATAGCTTTAGACAAACAATTTAAATTCTTGGAAAGTTGGTTTTGTCATTTGTAAAAAAAAAAAAAAAGTAAGGAAGGTAGAAGGGAAGGAAGGAAAAAAGAAGAAAAAAAGGAAAAGAAAAAAGAGAGATGATAAAATTTAATTTGGAAAAGTGCTGGACTTGGCACTATATCCTATTTGGATTAGGCCTCCAGTTGAAAAGGGTTACTAATCTGATGTCAGAAACTCCTACTTTTTTTTTTTTTTTAAAGATTTTATTTATTTATTTGACACAGAGAGAGAGATCGATCACAAGTAGGCAGAGAGGCAGGCAGAGAGAGAGGGGGAAGCAGGCTCCTTGCTGAGCAGAAAGCCTGATGCGGGACTCGATCCCAGAACCCTGAGATCATGACCTGAGCTGAAAGCAGAGGCTTAACCCACTGAGCCACCCAGGTGCCCCAGAAACTCCTAAGTTTTAACTTGACATCTGCAGCTAGGATCCATGCTTTCCTTCGGAGCTGTGTGTTGTAATGGGACAACAGTGGTCTAGGCCTCAGCATGCCTCAGCATGCCTTGAGAAAGCATGTTCTGCTGCTTTCTCATCCTGGGGCCATCCATGGACCAGTCATTCATGCTGTATGGAATGCAATACCATTTTATGTATAATGTAATAAAAATTTCTCTTGGTCTCAAATTTTATAAACCATACCTGGAATTGGAATTATGAATATGAAGTACCAAAGAGAGAGACAATATTACTCATTTTAGAAAATATTTTGACAATTATGCTTCCATTGGTAAAATGAAAAAAAACAAAACACTAAACAAAAGCCCTAAAATTCTACACATTTACTGAAACTGAATCAACTCTTATTCACTTACAGCTCTTGAAAACTTTCAAAAAGAAAATTAAATCATAATAATCTCATGAAAACGAATAGAGGTACACCTTGGAAATACTGGGGGTTTGGTTCCAGACTGAAATATTGCAATAAAGCTAGTCAATAAAGTTTTTGGTTTCCTGGACATATGAAAGTTATCTTAGTACTATACTATAGTCTATTAAATATGCAATAGCATTATGTCTAAAAAATGTACATGCCTTAATTAAAAATACTTTATTGCTAAAAAAATGCTAACCATCATCTGAACTTTTAGCTAGTTATAATCAATGATCATGGATCACCATAACAAACATAATAAAATGAAAAAGTTCAAAATATTTTGAGAATTACCAAAATGTGACACAGAGACCCAAAGTTATCAAAAGTTGTTGGAAAAATAGTGCTGATAGACTTGTTTCATGCAAGGTTACCATAACATTCAATTTGTAAAAAAAACCAAAAACAAACAAAAAAACCAGTATCTGCAAAGTGCAATAAAGTGAAGCACAGTAAAATGAGATATGCTTGTACACTATATCTTTAACTCAATCATTCTTAATGGAAAGATTCCCTTCAGGTAACTTTCAGGGTTTCATTTTCTTCTTTAGTCTGGTATTTCCTGATATATACTTATAAAATACATCCAAAATTTTCTTATGCAGACAAATATCATTTTGAAGTTAGAATACTATTAATTGCTAATTCTTCTTTAGTTTCCCTAACTTTCAATTGTATTTATAAATTGTTTACTGAGTACCCATTATGGGTTAAAAGGAGAAGTATCATATAGGAAAAAAAAAAAGGAATCTGGGGCACCTGGGTGGCTCAGTGGGTTAAGTTGCTCCCTTCGGCTCAGGTCATGATCTCAGGGTCCTAGGATCAAGCTCAGTGGGGAATCTGCTTCTCCCCTCTCTCTCTTTCTTTCTCTCTCTGTGTCAAATAAATAAATAAATAAAATCTTGGGGAAAAAAATCTAATTTGGCTATGGCCCCAACACTGTTTTAGTGGAATGGACTGAATGCTCACATATATTTAGAATACTGACCTTTAATTGCTTCAATTAACACATTCATGAGCATTTCGTATAATACTGTGTATCTTATGACCAATCTAGTGTTCACAATTACCCATTATTTATTCTTTGCTTTGTCTTGACCGGACTTTGGTCAAGCTTCTTCCCTCTTCAGGTCCTTGGACTTTGTCTTGCCCAAAGCCTGAGCAATCACTAATATGCAGACCTTAGCAGCTTATCGTGAGAATAAGCCGACGACAGCAAGAAACACTGCCTATCAAACTGCACTCATCTTTCTACTTACTCTCTTGATTCCCCAACTTTTCTTGAAAAGTTTTTGTTGAGCTTTGTTTATTCCACCTTATAAAATAACTGTACCATCACAGATTCATGATTTACAAGCAAATTTATTAATGCTGAATAAACTTTAGTTTTTAGAACTATCTAGACTTGGTGATTTCAAATTTAAAATATTTATTTGATAACAACATTTTAAGGTATGCATTAGGGGATGAGACTCTCAGTGACACAAGTTGTTCTTTATAGAAAATTTCACATTTAAAAAAATACTGTTGCTTGACACTTGCATATATTTACAGTCCTTGCTCAGCAATTGACTTTCAGAAAATTCTCTTGTAAAACAATTTAAATGTCACAAATTCTTGTTATAGACATTGTCAGGAGAAAATGTATGACAATGCAGTGTGGTCTGGAAAAATTTAAAGAAACAAAATCAATAGTAAATAACGGGAGTGAGTACTTCCCTTGTATTTTTCACAAGCAAATCTGAACTTAAGGACATTTAGATCTACTGAACTTATTATCTGAGTCCTATCTCATTGCATTAGGTAATGAAAAGGCCAGCTGTAGAATAAAGAATCAGTAAATATGTCACAGAGCACAAAGCTTGACCTGAAAGGAGTGCTTTCTCTATTCAGCAAGTCTCAGTTTGAGAAAAAAACGTTTCAATAAAGTTTCCTATAGACAGGGTATAATTAGGAGAAAATGACCTTGAGGGTTATACTGCTTTTAAAAGAGCAACTTGGCAAATCATTGTGGGCATGAATGTCAGTTTAAGATTGATGTTTAGAAGAAAACTCTGAAATGCAATATATAAATGAGAATTTTGTCTTCTGGCATGTATGGCAAATCTTAACCCTGAAATTCACTTTTTATCCCCTAATGCTGAGAAAGTACATAACAGATTTCATAAGAATGAGTATATGAGTCTACTGAAAGAACTAATCTAAAAATCTCCATTTTGGGGCACCTGGGTGGCTCAGTGGGTTAAGGCTTCTGCCTTCAGCTCAGGTCATGATCCCCGGGTCCTGGGATCGAGCCCTGTGTTGGGCTCTCTGCTCAGCGGGGAGCCTGCTTCCCCCCTTCTCTCTGCCTGCCTCTCTGCCTACTTGTGATCTGTCAAATAAATAAATAAAATCTTAAAAAAAATCTCCATTTCAGAAGAGATCCTGCTTTTTTTTTTTTAGAAAAGTGAATATCCTTGATAAAAATTTTTTATCACAGAGATTAGTACTCTGAAAATTAATATGTATTTCACTTTTTACATTCATTGATATTTTGTAATGTGACTAAAACTTCACCCTTTCTAAGCATATCTTTTTCAAATGCCAACAATTTCAAAAACACATTTTCATTTTTAAACCACTATTTTTGAAGACTAAAAGTGGAGATTCCTGTCTAAAACTATAACTTACTTTCTTTAAATATCATAGATTTCATCTTACATTATTGGTATAACATATGCATCATAGGGAACCATGTTGAAAGTATTTTCATGTCACATTTAACTTTCCCAATTCAGTTAATGTCAAGAAATAATTTCTACTGACACTAAAATCTTCAAGCTCTGGTAATTAGATCAGGATCTCTATTATCCCTAGAGAGAGTAACATAAATCTAAATAGGAATAATTTCACCTACATGAGAGCTTTTATTTGTGATTTAAAACAAATTTGATCCTGGAACATGGCAGATTTAATATATGCGTTTGTATTATGAAAAAGTATGAGACACCTGTGATGGGTACATACCAGAATATGATTAAGGAAATGGTCTGACAGTGTGGTAAAGTGGAAGTTAAGGAAAAAACAACAACAACAAAAAACTAATCTGGAAGTCAAAAAACATGAATTTTAATCTAACAAACCAATGACTAGTTATATGACTGAGGAAGTTACCCACTTTCCATAGAAATGCTGTGAGGATGATTGAAAGCAATGAATGTGGAAGTTATTTAAAAACAAAGATTTTAGAAAGGTAAAGCATTATCAATGTTTGACATTCTTTATAAAAATATGAATTATTCATTGATAAAATGTGTAAAGAAATTTATTTACATAATTATGATAATTTTACTTCCATTACAAAGCTTGAAGAAGTCATTATGAAGGTAAAGAGTATTCTACGTATAATTTTCCATTGCATCTGATGTCAGAAGCTTTAGTCATGTCCGGATTTAGTACTGGGAGATGGATAATTCATTTGCATTGGAAAATAGATCACAGACTTGAGATAAAATTTTATCTTATGAAATGGAGTCATAATATTAAATGACAAACAATACTTTTTAATGAAGTAATGAATAATGAACCAATAGTACCAAAATAAAAGTGAAGAATCATGTGTTTAGCTTGGTGAATATGAATAAAATGAACACAACAATGTAATCGCTGCCTACATCCAGAAACAAAATGTTACCATCAAATCCAAAGAACCCTTTGTGACTTCTCACAGTCACTCCTGACTCCACTGCCTGAAGTTATTCACTATTTTTTGATTACTAAATTCGTGGATCAGCATCACGGAGTATGAATTCTTTGAACTCTTTCACTCAACATTATACCTATGAGGTACATTCATGTGGAGTGTTTATTTATTTTAACTGATGAATAGTGGTCCACAATTATAGTATCATATAGTTCAATTAACTTTTATTGGTGGATAACTTGTTTGTGTCCAATTTGGAATTATTATGAATAATGCTACTATGAACATCCTTGTACCTACCTATATATTGGTGTGTGTGTGTGTATATATATATATATATACAGAAAAAAAATATATATATATATATATTTCAGAAAAATAACTAAAAGGACTAGAATATGCATAAATTAGGCTTTAACAGATAGATCCAGACATTTTTTCCAAATGACTCTACTGACTTACATTCTTCCCATCATTGTTTTCATTTGTTTTTTTTTTTTATTATGTTATGTTAGTCACCATACAGTACATTATTAGTTTTTGATGTAGTGTTCGATGATTCATTGTTTGCATATAACACAGTGCTCCACGCAATCTGTGCCTTCCTTAATACCCATCACTGGACTAATCCACCCCCGCAACACCCTCCTCTCTAAAACCCTCAATTAGTTTCTTGGAGTCCATAGTCTCTCCTGGTTCATCTCCCCCTCTGATTTCCACCCCCTTCATTTTTCCTTCCTTCTCCTAATGTTCTCCATGCTATTCTTTATGTTCCACAAATAAGTGAAACCATATAATAATTGAATTTCTCTGCTTATTTCACTTAGCATAATCTCCTCCAGTCCCATCCATGTTAATGCAGAAGTTGCGCAACCATCCTTTCTGATGGGTGAGTAATATTCCATTGTATATATGGACCACATCTTTATCCATTCATCTGCTAAAGGACATCTCCACTCTTTACACAGTTTGGTTATTGTGGACATTGCTGCTATGAACATTGGGGTGCATATGGCCCTTCTTTTCACTACATCTGTATCTTTGGGGTAAATACCTGTAGTGCAATTGCAGGGTCATAGGAAAGCACTGTTTTTAATTTTTTAAGGAACCTCCACACTGTTTTCCAAAGTGGCTGTAGCAACTTGCATTATCAGCAAGCGTGTAAGAGGGTTGTCCTTTCTCCACAACCCCTCCAACATAGTTGTTTCTTGCCTTGTCAATTTTTGCCATCTTAACTGGTGTAAGGTGATATCTCAGTGTGGTTTTGATTTGAATTTCCCTGATGGCTAATAATGAACATCTTTTCATGTGTCTGTTATGTCTGTTAGTCATTTATATGTCTTCTTTGGAGAAGTGTCTTTTCATGTCTTCTGCCCATTTTTTGACTTGATTATGTGTTTTTTGGGTGTTGAGTTTGAGAAGTTCTTTATAGATCTTGGATTTCAGTCCTTTGTCTGTAGTGTCATTTTCAAGAATCTTCTCCCATTCTGAGGGTCGTTTCTTCGTTTTATTGATAGTTTCCTTTGCTGTGCAGAAGGTTTTTATCTTAATGAAGTTCCAAAAGTTCATTTTCACTTTTGTTTCCCTTGCCTTTGAAGATGTATCTTGAAAGAAGTTGCTGTGGCTGATGTCGAATAGGTTACTGCTTATGTTCTCCTGTAGGATTTTGATAGATTTCTCTCTCACATTGAGGTCTTTCATGCATTTTGAGTTTTCTTTGTGTATGGTGTAAGAGAATGGCCAAGTTTCATTCTTCTATATAGAACTGTCCAATTTTCCCAGCACCATTTATTGAAGACACTTTCTTTTCTGCTGGATATTTTTTCCTGCATTGTCAAAGATTATTTGACCATAGATTTGAGGATCCCTACCTGAGCTCTCTATTCCAGTTCCATTGGTCTATGTGTCTGTTTTTGTGCCAGTACCATGCTGTCTTGGTGATTCCAGCTTTGTAATATAGCTTGAATTCAGGCAACATGATGCCCCCAGCTTTATTTTTCTTTTTCAACATTTCTGATTCCATACAAAGTTCAGGATTGTTTATTCCAGCATTTTGAAAAATGTTGGTATTCTGATCAGGATGGTGTTGAAAGTATAGACTGCTCTGGGTGCATACATATTTTAACAATGTTTATTCTTCCGATCCATGAGCATGGAATGTTTTTCCATTTTTGTGTGTCTTTTGTGATCTATTGCTGAGAGTGGAGTGCTGATGTCTCTTATTGTTAATGTATTAATATCAATATGTCTCTATTTTGGTTAACAGTTGGCTTATGTATTTGGCTGCTCCCATGTTGGCAGCATAGATTGTTAGATTGTTAGATTTTTTGTTGTTGTTGCATAGACTCTTTAGGAATAATATAGTGTCCTTCTGTATCTCTAACTATAGTCTTTCTCTTAAAATCTAATTTTTCTGATGTTAGAATTTCTACCCCAGCTTTCTTTTGAGGACTGTTGGCATGAAAGATGGTTCTCCATCCCTTCACTTTCAGTCTGGATGTATCTTTATGTTCAAAATGAATCTCTTGTAGTTAGCATAGAGATGGCTCCTGTCTTTTTATCCAAACTGCAACCCTGTGCCATTTTATGGGAGAATTTAAGTTTTTCATGTTGAGAATTATTATTGAAAGATAAAATTTTATTGTCATCATGTTGCCTGTGAAGTCCTTGTTTCTATAGATTACTTCTGTAAATTTATGTTCTATATCACTCCTGGGGTCTTTCTCCTTATATAGAACCCTTCTTAATATTTTTTTTGCAGGGCCAGCTTAGTGGCTCTTTCAGTGTCTGGAGGTCCTGGATGCTCTTTATCTCTCCATCTATTCTAAATGACAGCCTTGCTGGATAAAGTATTCTTGGTTGCATGTTCTTCTCATTAAGTACCCTGTATATGTCATGCTAACCCTTTTTTGCTTGCCAGGTCTCTGTGAACAGGTCTGACATTATTCTGCTGTTCCTCCCTCTGTAGGAAAGGAATCCCTTCCCCCTTACTGTCCTTAAGATGATTTTTTTTTTTATACAACTTGCTCCCTTCCCCCTTACTGTCCTTAAGATGATTTTTTTTTTATACAACTTGCAAGTTTTCACATTATATTCTGGGGCATTGGTCTGTTTTCCTTGATCTTGGCAGGGGTCCTCTCTGCCTCTAGGACATGAATGCTTGTATCATTCCCCAGATTAGGGAAGTTCTCAGCTATGATTTACTCAAATATATCTTCTACTCCTCTCTTTCTCTCTCTCTTTCTCTCTTTCCTCAGGGATCCCAATAATTCTGACATTGGAACATTTCATGGCATCGTTTCTCTAGTTCTGTTTTCATGGATTTTTAAGCTGTTTGTTCCAGGCCTTCTCCTTTTCCTTCTTTTCTATCAGTTTGTCTTCTAGATCACTAATTTGTTCTTCTGTCTCATTTACTCTAGCTATATCTAGATTAGATTGGATCTCATTGATAGCATTTTTAAGTTCTGCCAGATTGGCTCATTTCTGCCCTTAGAGAATCTATGTTGCCATTAGTGGTTTTCTCCATCCTATTTATTGTCTTCATAACTTTACCCTGAAATCTATTTCTGACATCTTGCTTATATCCATATCCATTACTTCTGTGACAGAGGTCACAGTCTGAGTCTTTCCCATGGTGGGGCCTCCTCCTCTTAGTTGTTTTGTTGAGGGTGGTTGAAGGAATGTACAGAGTCCAAATTATTGACCACAACCCAAGCAAGATGCACCTATGTTATAGGGACTTTAGGGTTGTTGACCTCTTGTTCTTCCAGCCTGTCTTCTGGGGGAGGGGTCTCCCCCTCTGTTACTCAGGCAACCCTCTTTGGGCAGGTTGCCTCGCCCCATGTGGTGTGAGGAATGGGCTCAGTAAAAATGTTTTGTTTTGTTTTGTTTTGGTGGGGGGTTGTTCTCTGGCAGCTTTCTCTGGTGGCTTTCTGCATCTCTTCTGAGAGTCAGAGCAGAAGTGACTGTATTCATATATACAATGGAATATTACACCTCCATCAGAAAGAATGAATACCCATATTTTCTATCAAGTTGGATAGGACTAGGGGAGATTATGCTAAGTGAAATAAGCCAACCAGAGAAAGTCAATTATCATATGTTTTCACTTACTTGTAGAGCATAAGTAATAACATGGAGGACATTAGGAGAAGCAAAGGAAAAGTGAATTGGGAGAAACTGGAGGGGGGGGGGGTGATGAACCATGAGAGACTGTGGACTCTGAGAAACAAACTGAGGGTTTTGGAGGGGAGAGGGTGGGGGGTTGGGTGAACCTGGTGGTAGTTATTAAGGAGGGCATGTATTGCATGGAGCTCTGGGTGTGGTACATATAAAATGAATCCTGGAACACTGAAAAAATAAAGTTAAATTTTTTTTAAAAAGTGACTGTATCCAAACCTCTGTCTCAGAACAGAGAGATCACAGTCTGTTCTTCAGTGAGCTCTCCAAGCCACACTGTCTTTGTTTCTGTCTGTGCTGCTAAAAGCCACAGCGTCCTGGGTTGTGCACCCCACAGCAGAACTCCCAGTTCTCCCTTCCAGGTACAGTCATGTTGCTGCCCTTTGTGTTTCTAAAACCTCCAGCTGCCTCAGTTTGCACAGGTCCCCCTGCAGCTCCAGGTTTCCGTCTGGGGGGTTGCTATAAAGTCTTTTCCCTGCTGCTACCAGTCTGTGAGTCTCTGCCCATCCCCAGAGTGGGAAGCTTTTGTGGTCTGGTGGTGTAGGATCCTGGAGGCTCCCTCCTTCTTCCATTTATCTTCCAATATCTGGCTGTAGAATCAAAGGTCCCCACTTCACACCTTGACACCAACCACCAGAGATATCCTTTTTCTAGAGATCCAGATATGTCTTCTTACACCTCAGGCTGATTTCATGGGCGTTCATAGTGGTCTGGTAGATATCCAGCTCAATTCAGGAGACCAGTTGAAAAAGGGTCCCCTACTCCTTCATTACATCTTTTCTGAATCTCTGTTGCCATGATTGTTATAATTATAGTTACTTTATGAAGACTAAAAAAAAGAAGAAAAAAAGTGGAAGGAAGGAGATAGTAAAACTAAAAAATGAACTAGGAAAAATGACAAAATAATTATAAGCACAGCTGAGATAAAAAAAAATTAAAAACCATGTAGAACAACTATATGCAAATAAGTTTGAAAACTTAGATGAAATAAACACACTCAAATTGATAACTTCTGTGATTATATAAACAGATGTCTTAATTTTAGGACATATACATTGATGTATTTAGAGGAATTGGAAAAGTATCTGTTTAATTTAACTTTCAAATACTTGATGATTAAGCAGTTTGGAAAAAAATATTAGCCACAGTGATGTGGGCAATGGCTAGATGAGTTTTTGTTTGTTTGTTTGTTTGTTTGTTTTTTGCAATATTCTTACAGGTTCACTATTTGCATCTAGAAATTTAGAAAAGTTTTCATACAATCTGTCACATTGGTAGATTAAACAGTTTCCAAGACAGCCAGAATAAAAGAATTTTATAAAATCCATTCATGGATTTTAAAACCCATCCATTAAATCATTCATGATTTAAAACTCTTAGCAAAATTAGAGTAAAAGGGAAGAACTTCAGCCTGAAAAAGAGCATCTTACAAAGAACCTTTTTGTTTTAAAGATTTATTTATTTATTTTAGAGAGAGGGGAAGAAAGAGAGCATGAGTAGGAGGAGCAGAGGAAGAGGGAACAAGAATCATAAGCAGATTCTGCACTGAGTGTGAAGCTTGCACAGGGCTTGATCTCAGGACCCTGAGAAATCACAACCTGAGCCAACACCAAGTCAGACACTTAACTGACTGAACCACCCTGGCACCTATAAAAAATCTTCAATATAGATTCTAAGTTTATATCAATTTTACTGTTTTAATGTACATAAAGTGAAATTGAAATGGTGCCCTAAAATATACTTTTAATACAAAAGAAGTCAGTGTCACAAGCATATTTAATTGATATGACTGGGAGTTTGCTATTGGCTTATACTTGGAAGAGGCCAAGTATAATATTGCTAAACATCCTCCAACACATACCACCGTCCCACTTGGACAACAGTCTCACCCAAGATGGCAGTAATGCTGAGGTTGAGAAACCCTACTATGACTAAGTAATATTTATCCTAAAAACTAATTTTAGTTTAACATCTTAAAACTAAACTCTAGTGTTGGCTAAGAGTGTTAAAGGTTTCACTTCCTCAAAACTAAAATTATTTATTGTGTCTATACACAGGAGTTTGAGTAACACAGATTAATGAGAGCTCAATACAACTAGATCATTCCATGTCACATAGTTTATATGCAGATGAGAGTTTATCTTTGCCAAGTCCTTTTAATTAGATGTTTTTGCTTCCTAAAATGGGGCAGATCATTAAATTGGCTTTTGAAAAATGCAGAGGTTATGGTACTTCAAAGCAATGAGCACTGTGACACCAACATTATTTTTAACAATTTGTGACCTTTTGTCATTTCTGTTCTGTCTCCTTATAATGCTGGGAGATGGGCCTAGTTTTCATGGGTGCCAAGTACCTCATTTACCATGACAGAAAATTAGTAGGAAAGGAGTAAAAAGTCAAGCTAAAATGACTCATCTATGAACCCAAGTTTCTAAGGGAGACTCATCCCCATGGCAACAAGAGAGATCACAGTACCCCATGTGTGGGGCACTACTATGTAGAAAGGAATGAGGTGTGGGCAAGCAAGCAAACTGAGAACAGAGTAGTGATCTTGCAGGAGAAAACAAGCTGCTCTACTCTTGCCATAGCCCAGCCTCATCCGTTTACCTTTTACCTTTTACCTGAAGAGAACTTCAGATATCAACTATTATGACCATCAATGACTGGCTTCAACTTAGTCTTCAGCAGATTGTCTCAAACTCTTTATACATAGTGGTATTTCATACCTGATGCTATGGACAAAATGTTAAAGCTCCCTACCCCACCTCCACCAAATTCTTATGTCTAAATCCTCATACATGCCTCCCCCCATGATGGTATTAAGATACAGTGCCCTGGGAGATGATTAGTTCATGAAGGGTAAAGCTCTCAGGAATAGGATTAGTGTTGTCCTTATAAAAGAGACCCCACAGAACCCTCTTGCCCTTCCACTATGTGAAGACACATCCAGAAGATGGCCACCTGCAAATGAATGCTGGTCTTCACCAAGAACCTAGCTATGTTGGCACCCTGATCTTGCATTTCCAGCCTCAGAACGTAGGAAAATAACTTTTTGTTGTTTAGAAGCTTACTGGTCTTGGTATTCTGTTACAGCAGCCCAAACTGACTTAGACACTAGGTCAATGGTGTCTAGCTGTTTTCAGAAAATATGAGAACCTCTCTTCACCATTAAGCATTTTCTCAGACCTCCACACAACAAGAGACATACTTCATTACCTGACGGTTGAGAAAACGTGACAAATGGTAACTGAAACCCAGTTTCAGGGGTAGAGCTACCTACTGTTTGTTCTTTATTCTGCTAAAAGGAATATTAAGAGGATTACTCCTATTAATACTCACATATTTGATTTTCAATATTATACTATCCTTACAGTCCTATGATAAAGCTAACTTGGACCAATGGTAATTACTATTTAGTAAAAACAACAAAAAATAGAAGCACAAATGAAATATAAAATGGATTAAATGCACTTAAAAATAAACTTAAAGGTACTGAAATTCAGTCAGAATGTTTCATATGTTTTATATAGTGCCTGATTCTATTTGCTGAAGTTTTATGGATATTTTTTGCATCTATGTTCATGAGGATAATTGGTCTGCAGATTCATTTTCTTATAATATATTTGTCTGTTATTCACATCAGGGTAATTCTGGCATCATAAAATGAACCACAGGGAATCATTTCAGATTTCTCAAAATGGTCTCCAACTCTCTGGTAATTTGTCCTGCAAATTACCTCGGGCGCCTGGGTGGCTCAGTGAGTTAAGCTGCTGCCTTCGGCTGAGGTCATGATCTCAGGGTCCTGGGATCCAGTCCTGCATCGGGCTCTCTGCTCAGCAGGGAGCCTGCTTCCCTCTCTCTCTCTCTCTCTCTCTCTGCCTGCCTCTCTGTCTACTTGTGATCTCTCTCTGTCAAATAAATAAATAAAATCTAAAAAAAAAAAAAAAAATTCAAGCCTCCTCAATCTCCCTACACTCCAATTTATTCAACTCCCTAAGACCATGGTAATACCTAGAATTTACCTTTCTGCACTGGGTCATGCATTGTTTTGGGCCCATTTCTATTGATTCCCTTCTTTCAGAGATCATAGTTCAGGGTCTGGTGTGCAATGTCTTAAAACAACGGTTTCATATATTTTGTCCAAGGTCATAGTTGTTTAGAGAAGGAAAGTAAACCCAGTCACAGATATGGTATGGCCTGAAGTGAAAGTCTGGTAAAATAGTTGATACTGTTATTAATACTTTTCAGTGTGAGATGTCTAGAAATGTATTTTTGTGCTTGTTTTTATTGTCTGGAAGTTTCGTATGATGACTGTAGCAAATGTCCATTCCCCTTGTTTTTTACATCATAGTGTATGTTAATCTGATCTCCAGCTTTCAACACCCACATTTCTTTATTTCAATGTGTTCTCTCTCTACCTTTCAGGTGGCAATAAGTAATGACTCTACCCTCTTCAGATCTAAAGGAAAATTTCATGGGAGTTGGTATAAAAGTCTCTCAGCTCTATTGCCTCTCTGGTGGAAGACTTCTGAGTTAATGTGTTAATTTTCTCTTCTTTTCCTGCTTCACTTCTTCACTTCCTTACCACAGTTAACTAAAATCAGCTCCTAAATAGACTACTTATACAAATAAACATACTACCCATCTCGGGGCCTGATTCTGAGTAATTCCAGATAAACCAATGAGAAATTAGAAAATGTTACTTGTTTTCCCATAATGAAAACAAATCCAAGTTCAGTAAAACAAACAAACAAACAAAACAAAACAAAACAAAACAAAATAAAACAAAAACACCTGACATGAACTTTTGTGGTTTGTTATACTCATACTCAAAACTGGACTAATGGTAATTTGTTACTTACTAAATATTTAAAAAAATAGAAAGATCAATTATAGATAAAATGGATTAAATGCTCTTATAAACTTAAAGCTATTTAAAAGCAATCATATATCATCACTGAAAGTAAAAGATGAATAGACATATACAAATTTGTTAATTTTTTTTCCTTTGTTGAAATTTAAGTGTGTGATGAGCTGATTTTTAAAGACTGAATTATCTGGCTAAATTTCACTCATGATGATACAAGGAAAAATTTGTATTAAGGAATAAATTATTTTAAAATTAGGAAACAAACAGTTGGGCATTTTTAATTTTTTTAAATTTTATTTATTTGAGACAGAGAAAGAGATAGACAAAGAAAGCACAAGTAGATGGTGGGGCAGAGGGAGAGGAAGAAGTAGACTCCCCACTGAGCATGGAGCCCAAGGCAGGGCTCAATCCCAGGAGCCAAGATCATGATCCAAGTGGAAGTTGGAAGCTCAACCAACTGAGCCTACCAAGCACCCGGGGCATGTGTAATTTTTAAATGGATCATAGAAAAGTGTTGATTATTTAGAATATGAATTTTCAATTTTCATATTGTACCTTGATCTTTCAGGATGGCCCCTGACATTCATTCATTCATTCAGTTGCTTATATATTTATTTCATAACTACTTTTTGAAAGATTACTATTATTCTTGTCCTGGAATAGACTTTGGTGATATAACCAGAAAGTAAGAAAGATGTATGTTCCAACTTTCCACAGTTTAGTTCATGTAGGTTGGGATGGTTATAAGAGACACAATATGAACAGTGTGACAAATGATATTTTTAAAAAAAGGACAGGGGCACCTGGGACTCAGTCCTTAAGTGGTGCTTTGGCTCAAGTCATGATCACAGTGTCCTGGTGAGCCCCACCATCAGGCTCCCTGCTTGGCAAGAAGTCTGCTTTCCCTCTCCTACTCCCCTTGCTTGTGTTCCCTCTTTTGCTGTGTCTCTCTCTCAAATAAATCAATAAAACCTTTAAAAATTTAAAAAAAAAATAATTAAAAAGGACATATAGAAGCACATGGGAGAGCATCTAATTCAGGTAGACAAAGCTTGATCAAGAAATAGCATTTTTTTTTCTGAGATATGGGAGATTTCTCAAATTAGCCTCATTTTTGAAATTTGTACACATTGGAAGGAAGATTCAGACAGGGAAAAGAGCAAGTTCAAAGTGAAACAGAGATTTGTGGAAATGGAAAAAAAAAGTTTCTTTGGCTGTAACATGGACGCCAAGTATATTCTTAGTGGAATGTTGGAGGAAAGGGCTACAGAGTAAAGTAGTAGGAACTGGGATGGTAATATATGATAGATATTTTCAGAAAGTATGATCAATTGCATTGGAGAGCATAAGGAAGGATATCCTCAAGGATGACATCCACTGTTCTAGCTTGGAAGTTGTGTGAATTAGAGATATCACTGAAACTGAACTGTAAACTGAATTTATAAGGACAAAGTTTTATTTATAACACAGTGTCTTTCAGGAGCTTATTTTTAATTGACGGCAGGTAGTTGGACATATATAACTCTAAATGGAATAGGAGATACCTGAGCAGGACATTAAACAACAACAACAACAACAAAAAACTTGGCTTCACCAATCATTTAGATAGGAAATACAACCATGTTCACTAGAAGAAAGGAAGAAGAAAAAGCCTTGAATATCTGCATTTTAGGGCAATATAAGTTGGTTATTGTTCCAAGGTAACATAATTATTAGCTGTGAGATATAAATCATGTGATTTGTTAGAGCCTCAAATTAATCATCTGTAAAATGTAACTTACATAACAGAACACATAGTTCCAAAATTCAGTGAAACCAAGACTCTTTCTTCTTGTTTGTTTTTAGTCATTGTCTCAGTTGACCAACACAAATGTTACACCTATATTCTTAATTGCTTGTCTTCATCTGAACTAGGAATTTTATATACCTAATGCCACATATATAAAATAATACTACATTTATGCTGAGGGATACTGATATAAATTCATTACCATTCTCAATAACTGGTATTCAAATTTGTCTGATAGTTTTCTTTTTTTTTCTTTTTAAATTTTATTTATTTATTTGACAGAGAGACAGTGAGAGAGGGAACACAAGCAGGGGGAGTGGAAGAGGGAGAAGCAGTCCTCCCACTGAGTGGGGAGCCCAATGAAGGGCTCAATCCCAGGACCCTGGGATCATGACCCTAGCCGAAGGCAGATGCTTAATGACTGAGCCACCCATGTGCCCCAGTCTGATAGTTTTCAAAAGTGTTAAAGGGAATGTGCATTTATCAATCTCCTGCTTTATGCTGGACACTGTTAATGGAGCTTTGAAAACAATATTTTCTTACTGGAAGGATTGGTCAGTTTTAGAGAGCTTCAAAGCTTTTCAATTTTTATCGTGATTTATTATATGTCTTTTCTTAGCACTTGAGGTTTATAAAAATATTTACTTAAGTGATAAGCACATATAATACATTCCCCAAATGTATGCCATATTATTCTCTCTAGAGATAATTCTTATTGACTTCAGTTAGTTAGTTAGCAGTAGCAAGGGTTAAATTTTTGATCTGGTTCCATAGGGGTGAAGGCCTACTAATCAACTTTCAGACCCACTGCTTTCTCGAGTGTTATGCTCTCTGAAGAGAACCAAAGAAAAATTCTGTACTATTCACAAAGTTTAGTTGCTTTTGTAAATGCCATCTGCTTCATCTGTTCAGAAAAATCACTTTCATTATATTTCAAGTCCAAAGTCTCTTTTCTTTGTCTGTGACACTTTTTTTTCCCACCCAGTGAAAGAATCCACGCCAATTTTATGGCATTTTCCCCCTCTTCTCCTTTATAGAATTTTTCATTTTGCCCTGTGGAAAGCAGCACAAGAATTACTGGTCAATTGACAATTCATTCAATTTTACAAGGCACATTTCATTTCTACTTTTACGATTTCAAAGAGTTTTTGAGGGGAGGGGGAACCTACTTCTATTCACAATCAGGATGGCTTTGTTTGAGTTAAAAATTCCACTCCATGAAATATCTTTACTGAGAGGTAATGAATAGTGTTAGCAATGTAGAAGAAGCTCGACAGGCTAGGAAATTATTAAAATTTCTAGTACTCAAGAGGCAAATTGTGCTGTAGCCGGAATGACTATTACTAAATTGGTGATTCACCATTTTTATTTCTGTTAGCATATTACAGATTTCGTAGGAAATTTAATTGCAAAAATCAATTTCTTTCATCTCAAACTTCACAGTTGCCGATCTGTTTAATGGATGATTATGAATAATATTAAGGTGATAGAGACCACTGATATGTATATCAGTATAAATCAACATTTATATCTATATGGTATTTCGACAAAGGTAAGCATGTTATAACTTCTGTAATTTCTATTTTAGGTAAAGTAATTCTAAAAACAAACACACACACACACAAATAAAATGATAAGGCATGACTTCCAAAGCAGTTAATTATCATTTATTTTGGTTTCTTCTTCCTATTTTGACCTGCCATTGTTGAAGACATTAACTAGATGTGTAGTGAATATGTAATATTGACATAATGAAAAAAAATATTAGGGCTCTATAAATTGATCTACCACAGAAAAAGAAAGGACAAAAAGCAAGTTTCTAAGAGAGCTAGCTGTTGCATGCCTATTAACAATTTATGCTTTGTGTGAATTCATAGATACATGTGTATATTGTTACTATAAATACTTAAAAATATTGCCATTTTCAAATAGTCTCTGGACTAGAATTATAAACATGATTTTATAATTTATAGAATACTTTTTTACTTTTTAAAAGATTTTAATTATTTATTTACTTATTGAGAGAGAGAGAGAGAGAGCATGGGGGTGGAGGAGAGACAAGGGGAAAGGGAGAAAGAGAATCCAAGCCAGAGTCCCCCCACAAACCAGAGAACCCAATGCGAGGCTCAATCCCATGACCCTGAGATTACCATCAGAGCTAAAATCGAAAGTCTGATGTCCATCCAACTAAGCCACCCAAGTGCCCCAATCTATAAAATTTACAGATCATAAACAAAGGAGATATAAATTTAAACTTCAGACTAGGATGATCATAAGTAAGGCTATATAAGTAATATTTTTATTTTGGTGGATAAAAAAGAATATTGGATTATACATTATCCAAATTACTAGGTATGAAATTTGCATATTGCATACTCATTTGCATATTTTACTGTTTCAGAAATATTAATGGAGCTAAGCATGGGAAAGGAGATTTAGTGTTGTTTTATGCTAAAACAGTCTGCACGCCACAGTCTCTTGATGTAATAGTGATAAGAGCTATGTTGGTACACTGAAAGATACAGCAAAATGGGAAGGTCTTTAAAAACAAAGAAGAAAAAAGAACACTACATTTTGCAAGAGTTCTCATATCTCTTTAGGCAACAACTGTCACTTAACTTATTTTATTCTTACTGAATTTTTCTATTATGGTGGTATCTTTTAAAAAAGGAAATTTATAAAACAAATTAAAAGAACCTTCCAGTGGAGAGATTCAACAAGTAAAAATAATTACTATAATAACCTTTTAAAGAATGTATTTCCTCAGAGAAGTCTTTCCCATCATAAAAATTTCAATATAAAGGAAATACAGATACAGAGCAGGAAAAAGTATACATTTGGAAAATTAGAGAAACAAATACTATTCAGGGAGAAGAGCTACATTGAAAAGAAAACTCATAAAATGCATGAAATGCAGTCAAATATAAGGCGATGATCTGGATAGCAGAAATGTTTTGACAAGTCAGAGATGAACTATGAAAATCATTTTTCTTGCAAGGTTTTTTTTTTTTTTTCATTTTACAGCACTCATAGACCCAGATTGGTATTCTTCCATCTACAGTTGCTCTCTCCTGCTTAGACATTCTACTTTTTGACACTAATCACAAATGGAATTAAAAAACAAAACAAAACAAAACAAACAAACAAACAAACAAAAACCCAAAGTGAGGACACCTAGGTGTCTCAGTCCTTAAGTGTTTGACTCTTGGTTTCAGCTCAGGTCTTGATCTTAGGACCCTGAGATGGAGCCCTGCTTGCATGATGAATTCTCACCTTCTCCCTCTTCCTTTGCCCTAGCCCTCTCTCTCTCCTTCTCTTGCTCTCTAAAATAAATAAATGAATCTTAAAAAAAACAAAAACAAAACAACACAACAACAACAGGGCACCAGGGTGGCTCAGTCAGTTAAGCATCTTTCTTCACCTCAGGTCATGATCCCAGGGTGCTGGAATGGAGCCCCCACATTGGGCCCCCTGCTTCTCTTTCTTCCTCTACCTGTTGCTCCCCCGGCTTGAACTCTCTCTTTCTGTCAAATAAATAAATAAAATCTTTAAAAAGAATAATAAAGAAAAAAATTCTGAAACTGAGGAAGAAAAATCTATTGAATTAAAAACATATGCATTAAGTATTTGCCATATGCAGAGAACATTGACAATAACTCAACAAATACATATTAAATTTCAATGATCAACAAATCTGTTGATAGATACAAATTTAGGTAGAGCCAGGATTAGGTGAGAGAAAGAGAAACAATGGCAGAATATACAGAGAATTCCTCCTACCTCCTCCTAAATTATGCTAACTCTCTTAAGGCTCTTGCACAGAAAGTCAGAAACTACTTTTGAGTAACTTGAATTCTTTCCTGAGAATGCTTTTACTACCTTATGATTCTTTTACTTCAAATAAAATTTCTTATTTTAATGCAGTCTAATATTTTGGAAATAACTTAGGCTTATATAAGAAATACTAGAAGAAGTCTATGAAGAAAAATATAAGAAATACTGCAGAATCACAGAATGGAAATGTTAAGCATCAAAAGAAAAATAGACTATAACTCACAAAAGGAAAAAGCTTAATTTACACAATTCATCCATCTAGCTTCAAAAGTGAATTTCAAGTTAAATGGAAATCTGATCTTAAGATACAATCAATATTCTACTTTGTAATCAAAAGATGCTGGTTTGAAGGCTCTATCCAATTTTACTGTGTAAAATTTTTCATAGTAGCAAGAGGAGTAATTCACCTTACAAGTTGGAAGTAGAATGTCAATATTGCTTTTCCCACATATAGTAGCTTTATTAATAACTGTACAATGTAAATAGACTCCAAATGATCTTTTGGGCTAAACGAAGAGGCACTGTTCAACAAAATTTTTTCTCTCTTGGTTCTGAGAATGTTACTCTCTTTTAATTAACTCTTAGCTACTCTCTTGGTAACTGAGACTGGATGATTCATAAATTAAAGGAAAAATTATGAATTTTCTCCAAATTTAACTTCCAACCTGGATATTTTGCAATTAGAAAAGAAAATTCTAATGTTGTAAGCCAAAAAATAATTGAACTTGTTCTCTGTGGTAGGCTAAATTAAGATCCTGGTTCTATTTGTGCATAGCCTATGTTATACCCTCCCTTTGAGTATAGCTGGGACTCATTACTGTGATGAAATATCACCCCTATATTAAACTCCTCATCAGTTGAGTTTGAGTCAATCAAAAGGGAGATTACCACAGATGGGCCTGACCTAATTAGGTGAGCACTTCAAAAGCAGATGAAGCAGTAGAGAGATGCTGTCCTGATGGCCTGCAAGAAAGGAAAGGACTGTGTTTTGAACTTCCTAGAGATGGGGTTGGCCTCTAAAAGTTGGGCTCTTTAGTCCTAAAACTACATGGAACAGAATTCTGCCAACAATCCGAATGAGTTTCAGATGAAACCCTAGCCTTCCTGACACCCTGAATGTAGACCTATGACAGTCTGAGCAGAGGATCCAGTGAAGCCATGTCCATACTCTTAACCTGAAGACATTGTTAAATAATAAGTGTATGTTGTTATATGGTGCTAAGTTTGTAGTGACTTTTTATGCAGCAGTAGAAAACGAAAACTGACTGCACCTGTATGAATTAAACCATGATTTGTTCTATAATACTGATAACCCGGAGTGACTGGGTGACTCAGTCTGTTAAAAGTGTCTGACTCTAGATTTTGGCTCTGGTCATGGTCTTTGGGTTGTCATCCCATATCAGACTCTGCTCAGTTCACACTGTGCTTGAGATCCTTTTCCTCTGCCCCTTCCCCAACTCGCATGTGTGTATGTGCTCTCTCTCTCTTTCTCAAAATAAATAAATAAAATAAATCTTTAAATGGTTAAATAAAATACTGATAACCATATTTGAAAAATGCCAAGCAACTGTCTAAATTCTTTTTTTGAAGATTTTATTTACTTGACAGGGATAGAAACAGATATAGCACAAGCAACAAGAGCAGCAGAGGGAGAAGAAGCAAACATCCTGCTGAGCAGGGAGCCTGATGCAGGGCTTGATCCCAGAACCCTGGGATCATGACCTGAGTCAAAGGCAGACACTTAACCCACTGAGCCACCCAGGTTCTCCACAACTGTCTACATTTTAATTTTAGGTTCTCAACTAGTATTTGTTTCCTCTCACCTTGATTTCTTCTTTCCCAAGCTTAGAATTTTTGTAAGATGACTACTTAGGGTCAGAAGCCAGCAAGTCATAAACCTTTGTGCAGGGTTCTTTAACCATTGGTTACAAAATGTTGCTGAAAGTTCTTTTCCAGAAGGCATAGAGAGAATCATCCAAATGTTAATATAGAGGTCATCTGGGATTGTTATGGAATGAATTAAGTCTCACCAAAATTCATAACCCCCAGTATAGAATGTAACTGGTTTGAAGATAGACCTACAAAGAGGTAATTAAGATAACATAAGGTCATGGATGGCTCTAATTCATATGACAGTTGTAACTGTAAGAGGAGATCAGAAAACAACACACAGATAAAGTGACAACCATATAAGGACACAGTGAAGAATGACCATCTGTAAACCCAAGAGAGAGGTCTCCGAAGAAACTAAACCTGCTGACACTTTGATCTTGGACTTGTAGCTTCCAGAATTATGAGAAAATAGATTTCTGTTCTAGGGCCACATAGTTTGTGGTATTTTGTTATGGCAACCCTAGCAAACTAATACATGGTGTAATAAAATTGTACTTGGCAAATGAATTGTCATTTGGAAATGGATTAAGTAATTATATCAATAAGTGTTGTCCCTTAGGAGAAAACCAAACACCCCTGACATACCAACTCATGAAAAATATGCCTTGTCCCTGGTTCAGGTGCTTTAAACTGCACAATAAGCAAATTAAAGAGGAAATCACCTGGCTTGCCAAAGGTCTTGATTCTCTTGCCTTAGATAAGGCTGTTAAAATCCTGATCTAGTAATGGAAATTTATACTAAAAACTTCTTATTGAAGATGTAAGAGAAATATCTCATTAGCAGTGTGGTGTACATCAAAAGGATCACAGGAAAATGCATTTACACATCTTTAGGGGTAAACATTAAAATTGGAATAGAGCTTTTTTTTTTTTTTGAAGAATTCTAACACTAAAGAAAATTTGTGTGATATTTAATGTCCTAAACATTGAATAAGTTCAATTTTGAAAGAATGTCCCCAATTTTTAATTTTTAGGTGTGTGTATTTGAATTATTTTTTATTTTAGTGGTACCTGGGTGGCTCAGACGATTAAGTGTCTGCCTTTGGCTCACGTCATGATCCCAGGGTCCTGGGATAGAGACCTGCATCAGGCTCCCTGCTCAGTGGGGAGCCTGCTTCTCTCTCTCTACCTCTGCTTCTCCCCCTGCTCGTGCTCTCTCTCACTATCTCTCTCTCCCTGTCAAATAAATAAATAAAATCTAAAAATTATTTTTATTTTATTTGGATTGGCTAATTTTTATTTTTTGTTAATGCCTGCTTTTAAAGGCATACATCTTTATCAGGCCTCTCATTTTAATAATTTCTATAGATTTCTATTCTTATTTAAGTTTTAATATTCCTGCTTTTTCTTAGGTGACTATTGATATTGTGTTTATTTTTCTAATATTTTCACTGTACACAATTTATTTAACCAGTTTCTTATGAGTAGATATTGCTAATAAAGATTATGACTTAAGTAAATTAATCTGACCCTAACCTTATGATTAATGGAGACAATATCAACTAACACATTTATGTATGTGGGGCTTTTTCCTTCTAGTTATTATGTATACTTTGAACATTTATGAATGAAAAGATACAGCTTTTGGAAATATCATGTAGGTATATTTACTCATATTTTCACGGCATGTTTAAAAATCCCCAATTTTAATTTACCTGCATTTTCTTCATATTATCTTCATGATTTTATACTTTACATTTTTGCAGCATTTTTCACAAACATTTTATTTTAATAATTTTGCAAAATTATTGCAAAAATAGAATAAAGAGTTCTCATATATCCCACTTAGTTTCCCTTTCCATTAATAACATTTTTCATTACTTTGGTGCATTTGTTAAAAGTAATGAAAAAATATTTATACTTAAGTCAATATTTTATTCAGATTACTTTATTTTTCCCCATATCATTTTTTCTGTTCCAGAGCTCCATCAAGTGTATCACAGTATATTTTATTATCATCTATCCTTGGGCTCCTCTTGGCTGTTTTAGTTTCTCACATTTTCCTCATTTTTTTTTAAAGATTTTATTTATTTATTTGACACAGAGAGATCACAAGTAGGCAGAGAGGCAGGCAGAGAGAGAGAGTAGGAAGCAGGCTCCCTGCTGAGCAGAGAGCCCGATGCGGGACTCGATCCCAGGACCCTGAGATCATGACCTGAGCCGAAGGCAGAGGCTTAACCCACTGAGCCACCCAGGCACCCATTTTTCCTCATTTTTGATATGACAGTTTTGAATACTATTAGCCAGATATTTTGTAGAATGACCCTGAATTTGCATTATAGCATTATCTATTACATATAGATGGATGGACAGGTTATATATATATATATATATATATATATATATATACACACACACACACACACACATATATATATAGAGAGAGAGGGAGACAATTATAAAGGAGATAATTATAATAATAATATAATAATAATATAATAATTATAAAATATAAATGTAATATATATTATATACAAATTAAATTTCTTTTTTTTTTCTATAAGGTATATTCTGAGCCAAGTTTATCCATTTTTTTTTAAGATTTTATTTATTTATTGACAGAGAGAGACACAGTGAGAAAGGAAACACAAGCAGGGGGAGTGGGAGAGGGAGAAGCAGGCTTCCCGCTGAGCAAGGAGCCGGATGTGAGGCTCCATCCCAGGACCCTGGGATCATAACCTGAACTGAAGGCAGATGCCTAATGACTGACCACCCAGGCATCCTAAGTCTATCAATTTATGCTGGATAATTTTTGCATTATGGGTTTAATAGAGAAGGGAGAGGTCTAAATCATGTTATTAGAGAAAATGTTCTAATAAGGACACCATCAAATCTTTAAGAATGTTCATTCAACTGGATTAGATTTAATATTTCACATTTAGTATTTTTAAGATGTTAGCTGAGTCTTTAAAAGTTCTTAAGTCAGACCAATCTTCACTTCCTTACATTTTTCTATAGGCCCGGAACTTTGGTCTCTTTTAGGAGTCTATTTTAGGGAAATTAGCATTCATAAGGATTCAGCAAAGTTCTTGTAATGTATTGTTTATTTTTATTATTATTATTTTGTATTACAATTGTTAAGTGACTCATAATTTCCCTCAAAATTTCCCAGTGTCTATGACTGATCACAAAGACTAATAGTGATTTTATTTGTGCTTAACTACTTTGTATGTTGCAGCCAAACAACACCCCTTGAAAACATACACAAACATAGATTAAAATAGAGTATGAATAATAACTTCTATCACCTCTTTGTACCGATTGTGCATGAAACTCAATATGTATGCTGTTATTATAGTTCATTCTTTGTGGCTGAATATTAGTTTGAGCCTTCCTTAGAAAATGCACATAGAGGGGTCTTATCTTTTCAATAATTTCATAAATGTCACACAGTAAGGGCCACTGTTTATTTTAAAAATTTTCAGCTTTCAAAAATTCCTTACACAGACCTCAGTGAAAAATAGTTCTTTTTTTTTTTTAATTAATTTTTTATTTTTTATAAACCATATATTTTTATCCCCAGGGGTACAGGTCTGTGAATCACCAGGTTTACACACTTCACAGCACTCACCAAAGCACATACCCTCCCCAATGTCCATAATCCTACCCCCTTCTCCCAAATCCCCTCCCCCCACAAACCCTCAGTTTGTTTTGTGAGATTAAGAGTCACTTATGGTTTGTCTCCCTCCCAATCCCATCTTGTTTCATTTATTCTTCTCCTACCCACTTAAGCCTCCATGTTGCATCACCACTTCCTCATATCAGGGAGATCATATGATAGTTGTCTTTCTCCGCTTGACTTATTTCGCTAAGCATGAATGGATCAAGAAAAATAGTTCTTTAAGGATGTTTTCAATCTAAGGTTCTCAACATCACTAATCCATAGGGAAAGGTAAATTAAAACACACACACACACACACATGCACAAGGAATATCACCTCATACTTGTTAGCATGACACTTATTATCACAAAAGCAATGATACATGTTAGTGAGGATGTAGGAAAAAGTCCCGATTTTTGAGGTGGCCCAGCCAGAAAGCCTCCCTGCAATTGTTGAAGATAAGCATGGCTTTCACTCTGCAAACTAAAAGCTCCAAGGTCTTTTTGAGCAAGGGCACATGTTTGGTGAGTTCCGTGTCCTGGCGAATCTTGGAATGCCCACACAGGTGATGAAGCAGCCTCGTATCCAGCTGGAAGGTTTCCAGTAAGCTCAGAACATCCTCCCGGTGTTTTCTAAAACTGAAGTCGAGGAGCGGCAAGGAAGTCGAGGAAAAAAGGGAACCCTTATGCACTATTGGTAGAAATGTAAGTTGGTACAGCAACTATGAAAAACAGTATGAAGTGTCCTCAAAACTTAAAAATGAAACTACTACATGATCCAGCAATCCCATTTCTGGGTATATATTTAAACGAAGTGAAATATGTACCTCAAAGAGATATCTATGCTCATTGCAGCATTATTTACAATAACCAAGATATGGTAACAGTGTAAGTGTCCATCAGTGGATGAACAACTAAAGAATTTGTAGTATATGAATGCAATGGAATGTTATTCAGCCTTAAATAAGAATGTGATCCTACTACTTGTGACAACATGGAAGAAACTGGAGGCCATTATGCTAAGTGAAATCAGGAAGATACAGACAGCAAAATACTGAATGATCTCACATACATGTGGAACCTAAAGAAAGTACTCAGAGAAACAGGGAGTAGAATGGCAGTTAGGAGGGGCAAGGAGGTGGGGAAAATTGGAGATGTTGGTAAAAGGCTACAAAGTTTCAGATGTGCAGAATGAATAGGTTCTAGAAATCTAATGTACAGCCTTGTGACTATAGTTAGTGATATTTTATTCTATACTGGAAAATTTCTGAGAGTTCCAGTGGTCTAACTATACAGAAAATAATGGTAACTTTGGATAATTACTTTGCAGTAATCATTTCACTTTGTGTATATGTTATATGATAGAGCATACACACACACACACACACACACGTGTGTGTGTGTGTGTGTGTGTATGTGTATGGTTTAGTTAGCAGCCAGATGAGAAGAAAGATGTGATTACCATTAAGAATGTTTGTAATGGGGCACCTGGGTGGCTCAGTGGGTTAAGCCGCTGCCTTCGGCTCAGGTCATGATCTCAGGGTCCTGGGATCGAGTCCCACATCGGGCTCTCTGCTCAGCAGGGAGCCTGTTTCCTCCTCTCTCTCTCTGCCTGCCTCTCTGCCTACTTGTGATCTCTCTCTGTCAAATAAATAAATAAAATCTTTAAAAAAAAAAAAAAAAAAAAAGAATGTTTGTAATGGATGCTACCAGGAGGAGAAAGAAGTGTTGATCACCATTTGGATCACACATATTTCTTAGCTTTCTAAGGCATCTGGCCCAATATTTGGCTATTGTATATCTTTATTCCAAGGCTGAAAAGCAAACTGAGAAGAAAATTATTTTTTTAACATTGTACAACATTTCATAGGATTAGATATATAGAATTCAAACCTTTAAACATTAACATTAAACATTTAAAACACCATCTTTAGATGGTAACACAGAAAACTTTTTGAAAATTATTTTTGACTTCAAGCCAGAGTATAGGAAGTTTCCACTAAGGCACCACCAACCAGATGGTAGTATAAAGAATAACTAAGTTTTTGCATCAGGGAACTTCCACATAAAGAATAATGCACACCTAAAATAAACATTGAATGGTTATTATATAACACTCTGTTCTTTTGCAACACTAACAAATGAGTTGTGAAACTAAAAATGGAAACAGTTCTACATTTGCTTTGGTGTCCTGATTAAAGTGTTGTCAGATGTGTGAAGCCATAGCTTCTGTGAGGACCAAAATAATCTTGCACCTTTTCTCTCTGCATTTGATAGGGAAACTCACACATTGACATTTTAGCATTGTAGCTCAACAGTGAGATTTGCAGGCATTGGGAGATATCAGAAAACTTAACAATTATTTAGATGATTGATTCCTGGTGTACTTTCCTTTACCGTGAACTTCATCTTCTCATTGCAATCATATTAGCTATTTAGACCCACAATACATTCAAAATGAATGTTTGAAATAACCTTCTTCATGATGGCATTAAAACAAATATAACAACAAATGTTTCCTCTTCATATTTTCTTTTCTTCTTTTTTGCAAGTTTTCTCTCAAATCTCAGTGTCAGCATCGGTTAATATAGGACACATTAATCGGGACAGATGAATGTTTATCTCAAGTCATAGTTGTATTTTATTTTATACAAATATATGGTATTTTCAGAGCCAAATTATAAATAGTATTAACAGTTTGGAGAATAATTGTACTTAAGGATGACTTACTTTTTTTCATCTATACCCATTCAATTTACTCTGCCTCATGCTCTGATTTATTTGTTGTCCAAAAAAGCTCATCAACTATTTCCACAAAATGAATTACAGTATAGATGGAATTAAATAAAACTTTATACCTTGATGTTTTTCTTATCTTGATTTAAGAAGGGCTTGTCATTGGCCCTTATAAGGCTAGTTTTGACTTTCTATAAAAAGTGTAAGAACTTTTATTAAAAACTTGAAACCTCTCTCTGTCTGCCTCTCTGCTTACTTGTGATCTCTTTCAAATAAAAAAAGAAAAGAAAAGAAAAGAAAGAAAATCATCTTTAAAAACTCGAAACCTCAGGCCTCTGGGTGACTCAGTCAGTTAAGCACCTGACTCAATTTTGGCTCAAGTAATAATCTCAGGGTCAAGAGATAAAGCTCTGAGTAGGGCTGGCCATGGAGCCTGCTTAAGATTCTCTCCCCCTCTCCCTCTGTCCCTCCCCCGTACATGCAAGCCCTCTCTCCCTCTCTCTAAAAACAAACAAAACCCCAAAACCTATATTTCTGACATACTAATATGTGACAATAGATTGAATGCAAATTTCTTTATTGAATGGTGACTGTGAAACAACTGTGCTGAATCCTCAACACATTTAACCCTGTGTGCTATTTTGGGAGTCCTGAATGTATCTTCAATAACATCTAAAGAAAGTCAATTTAGAAGATGACTTCCATGTAGGAAACCATCTCTTGATCTTAGGCCTCTCTTTCTCAATTGTAGCACAGGGTAAAACACCTGTAAACACTCCTTTCCCACAAGGATACTACTGATACCCCATCACAGAGACTTTACCTATGAATCAAAGTGTTCACATTTCTATGCACTTTTTTTTTTTTTAATACGTGGGAAGAGCGAGATCAGCTTTTTTTTTTTTTTTTAAGATTATTTATTTATTTATTTATTTGACATACATATCACAAGTAGGCAGAGAGGCAGGCAGAGAGAGAGGAGGAAGCAGGCTCCCCACCCAGCAGAGAGCCTGATGCGGGGCTCGATCCCAGGATCCTGGGATCATGACCTGAGCGAAGGCAGAGGCTTTAACCCACTGAGCCACCCACGTGCCCCTACATTTCTATGCACTTTAATGGAAGATGATATAAAAAAAGATAAAAAAAAAAACTGCTACCTGGATGAAGGGAGGTAATATGATGTAACTATTTGTGGTCAGATACATGGACTTAGATTTTTAACTTTGCAATCTCCTAGGCCGGTGGCATTAATATAGCCTTTATTTTAAAATGTGGGAATCACTACTTCCTGATACAAGGTTGTATGAGCATGATAAGAAATGACAATACACCATCCTAGTCAAGGGTCCAGAACTACAGATGTTAATTAGTTGAAACTATGAGAGTAGATGTCATTTCACAAGAAATTATCTTATAGTTTCACTTGAAACTATGAAAGTAGATGAAATTTTACAAGAAAAATACATAAAAGGGAAAAGGCTCAGGTGAGGTCTTGGGGGGGCACATGACTAACAATTAGGAGGATGGGAGTCAATGAGGATGCTGAGAAAGAACAATACAAGAGGTAGAAGAGGGATCAGAGAATAGAAATATATTTTATAGGTCAAGTATTTAAAAATCTAAAAGAAAAAGAGAACAAATTGTATAATTTTTCATGCAGAGACAAAATGGCCGGGAACATGTGAAGAGGTTATTAGATTTGGAGATTAGGTAATTTTTTAAAAAATTATTTATTTATTTATTTGACAGAGAGAGATCACAAGTAGGCAGAGAGGCAGGCAGAGAGAGAGGGAGAGGGAAGCAGGCTCGCTGCTGAGCAGAGAGCTCGATGCGGGACTCGATCCCAGGACCCTGAGATCATGACCTGAGCCAAAGGCAGTGGCTTAACCCACTGAGCCACCCAGGCGCCCCGGAGATTAGGTAATTGATCATTTCTTAAACATTTTAGCAGAATGAAGGGAACAAAAAGAGGGTGATAACAGGATACTGGAAAAGAGAAGAATGAGGAAAAGTTGAGACCGTATAGAGTCCAAAAACTGAAAATTTCTATACTACAAAAGGAAAAGAGGAAAAGGGAAATATTTATAGAGCTAGTATTTATATATGTACCAATTAAGATATAGGCTCTGGAGAAGCAGCAGAATAATCCAACAAAAAACAGTGAGCCACAAATCCTGATTTACTGTGAATTTTAAAAAAATTCAAGGAGAAATAAAAGAGTAGGGATAACAAAAAGAGATATTATCCTTGGACCAAGGACAGACTTCTGAATTTAAAGCAATGTAACAAATGTAAAGGTGAATAAAAGCAGAGTTGAAGGTTGGAAGAGATGAAACCTGAGGGAAATCATATTTTTCTTATTTCCTCCAGATGTGGACACCAAGTTTTTGCTGATGTGTATGGGCTAGCTTTGAGAAAGGAATAAAGCTTGAAACTGCATGACTAAAATACTCGAAAGAATAGAAAAAGACGTCTTCTAAATTAGCTTTTCTGCAATGCTATTCCTGTTAGGCAAGCTACTGAATCAGTGCAACTTTAGGACTCTCGGCAAAGGCTTCAGTTGGATTTTTCCCCACCTCTCCTACTCTCTGAAAGCTGTTAATTTGGAAAGAGATGAGAAATAGAAAACATATTTGGCGATAAAATGGCATAAGCAATGATTTGGGGTTCATTTGAGAGAGAAGATGAGAAACTAATGATACATACTTTTAAATGCTTTATTTGACTGGTGCTTGCTTTAGATATTTTAAATAATTGAGTGTTGTTCCTCAAAGTCAGGAGGTATCCAAACAATGCAATCTTAAAAACCAAAAATGTCGAAGTGCTTCCATAGTTTATCTGCCTTTGAAAATGTTTATCCAACTGAAATACAAGGTTCTGATTCATAGGAGTATGTATTATCTGAATTAAATGCTTTGGCAACGGAGCAGTTCTCTGAATCGATCTACACCTTTTCAAGAGCCTGCCTTTTCCACAGGTGAGATGGGTTGTATGCATCCCAGATTACCATCACTATTTACCTGAAAGGTGTAACATTTTTAATAAAATTAAATCTTGTGCTGTGAAGCTCAATCTCTGTCTTCAACATGAAATTCTGCTTTATTCAAAATGGTTTCAGAAACTATAACATAATATCTAGGGGTTTATTTAAGCCTTTATTACAAATATAATTTTTCTTGCACTATAATCTTTATACAATTAATCATAACTGAAATTTCTGCATTGTATAATGCCCTTGAGGCCAATATTGTTTGTTGCTTTTTTATAATCCCTCTAGAAAAATCTGTATAATAAAAATCCATTTGTCTTCACAATAAAAAGTATTTTAAGATAGAGAAAATAATTAGAATTTGTACAATAATTCAACACAGTAGTGTAAAAAATGTATTGCTGTATTTCAGTAGCAGTTGGGTTATATTACTCTGAAACATCTGATGAGGAAGGGAAATATATTTAACTTAAGTCAACATTTAAATGCAATAAATAAAACTACAAAATCTTCTAAATATGCACGATGTGAGTGTACTTAATGCCATTGAACTGTATTATTAAAATGATTAAAATGGTAAATATGTACATATACATATTTGCATAATAAAAGTATTCTAAACACAGCAATCCAAATGTACATTTAATTTATATTGATTTGTAGAGATGTAGCAGATGTTGTTGACAAGGTAAACTGAGCACTATTATAGTATCTAAGATCTTTTAAATGTAGTGCTATTAATTATTCATTACTATTTGGCCTCTACTTTTCTAATGAAACATTATGCCCTTGCCATAAGAGTAGTTTTGTTACCTACATTGAATTAAAATATCACATTCAAGCTACATGTGACCAGAAATTATGATGAGTATAAATGCTGATGTCATATATGGTCCAGCAAATTTATTCAGAAATGTTTTGATAAATATAATGATATCAATCATTTAACATCATGTGATCATCACTTAAGAAACATAAGACACTCAGGGTAAGAAAAAGAAGAGAAATTAAATTGATGCATAAATCTATGCACATTTGTGCATAATGAAAACAAATGATTTAATGCCTATAATATCCAATAAATACATAAGAAATTAAAAATATGAGGTCATAACTATGAAATTATCTGAGCATGACAAAATATAGATCTGGGGTAATCCTTTTCTGAATAAGCATTTACTTATATATGATATATACAGAAATAATGACATCCTTAACATATATGTTTTCTTAATTTTAACAGTACATATATGAATTCTACAAATACATAATACATTTTAAATTTTTGGCTGAGATGGGAAATTAAGTTTGGTGATTGGTTTATCTAAAATTTTCAAACACAGTATATACATAATATACTGAATGAATGAATAAAGAATAGAACTAGTCAGGTTGATTTTTAAGTATAAGAATATTAAAATATTACCTTCTAATCTAAATTCTTCATACTAATTTTAAAAGCAGGAGGCTTTATTTTATCTTTGTTTTGCAGATTTTTAAAAAATTGGATACATTTTACTTTTCCATTAAAAGTATTTAAGGCAAAATTTAACTTTGTAAAATAACTTTTCATCCAAACTTTTAAAAAAACTGAATATTTATAAACAGACAAACGAAAACTCTGATAAGAGTAGTAGTGGAATCATACAAAAAAAGAGAGTTTTCCCTGTATTTGTGAAGTGTGATTTAAGGGCAGGGATATATTAACACACATGTCTGTGGACATATGTGTGTGTGTAGTTGACAGATTAAAGGATTACAGAGTACCAGAATCACAAATCACTCTCCCCATCCAGTGTGTCTGAGAATGCGGTGTGCTCCAGGCACTGGGCATTCTCTTGCTGTGGGATTGGGTTTGTGCAGGCACAGCTTAATGTGGCCTCTTTGCCAGGATGTATGGGTTATGAGAAGGTAGGACTCGGGAGGTGGAGACATGCTCAGCAGTATCCTGCCTCTCCTCTAGTCCTAAATTTAAGGAAGTATTGTAAAATTTGTACTTTTGAACCAGGACTTATCTGATTGGGGTAAAGTCGAGCTTTTAAATACAAAAGACTTTGAAATTATTATTTTTAAAATTATTTGCAACCTGTAGGCTTCTATGGAGCTTAATAAACATATTGGCATAGCCAGTCGCCTGCTGGCCTTCAGACAGTCATGCTAAATATTTATATTATCTCTCTTTAGGTCTCATCAGAAAGTGGACAACCTAACCACACACACACACATACACACTCATACACACACAACAAATCCATTCATCCATTATATAAACATTTATTTTCTTCTTAATTTTTATCTTTTTCATGTCTCCTACATTAAATTTCCTACATCTTTTTTTAAATATCAGAATGTTTGTAAGCTGAGGAAATAGGGAAAGACTACAAAAGCAGTGGCACTGAATAAGAAGCCTTTAAAAGGATTTACATGGCTTCTATATTTCCAATGCAAATCATATATTTTATATTACTTGTTGAATTAAATGCATTGTTCCATAAGATAGTAATTTCTTCCTCATTTTTCATTCAACTTGCTTTTATGTTTATTTTTTTCATTTTTAAAAAGGTTGTGGTAAGAACAAATTAATATGAGATTTACCCAATTAACAATGGTTAAGTATACAATGCAGCATTATTAAGTATTGGCACAATGTACAGCAGATCCTTGGAACTTACTCATCTTGTATAATTGAAACCTGAGATCTGTTCAGGAGCAACTCATATTTCACCCTCCCCCCAGCCTCTGGCAACTACTATTCTACTTTTTCCTCTATCAGTTTAGTTATTTTAGATTCCTTTTAAATAAAAGTGGAATCATGGGGCACCTAGGTGGCTCAGTGGATTAAAGTCTCTGCCTTCGGCTCAGGTCATGATCTCAGGGTCCTGGGATTGAGCCCCACATCAAACTCTCTGCTCAGCAGGGATCCTGCTTCCTCCTTTCTCTCTGCCTGTTTCTCTGCCTACTTGTGATCTCTGCCTCTCAAACAAATAAAATCTTAAAATAAAATTTAAAAAAATTTTTTAAAAAGTGGAATCATGAAGTATTTGTCCTTCTATGACTGGCTCATTTCACTAAGCATAATAATCCCAGGTTCTTCTATTTTGTCACATATGGTAATACTTACTTCATTTTTAAGGATACATAATCTTTCACTGTTTATATATTTTGCATTTTGTTTATTCACCCATTTGCTGATGGGCATTTAGTTGTTTCCATGTCTTGGTTATTGTGAATAATACCTCAATGAAAATGGGAGTGCAAAGTTCTCTTTGAAATCCTAATTTCAACTCTTTTGGATAAATACCCAGAACTGGAGTGAGATCGCAGATCACATGGTAACTCTACTTTTAATTTTTTGAGGTTCCCCCATACTGTTTTCCATAGTGACTGTACCATTTTATATTCCTACTGACAGTATAAGGAGGGGTCCAATTTCTCCACAACCTCATCAACACTTGTCATCTCTTGTTTTTTTTTTTTTTGATAATATTATCCTAATAGTTTAATTTGAATTTACCTAATGATTATAGATGTTGAATATCTTTTCAAATACCTGTAGACCAGGTATTTGGTCTAGAACTCCTAGAAGAAAATGGGGTAAAACTTTATGATGTTGCTCTTGGCAATGATTTCTTGGCTGTGACACAAAAAAAACCACAGGTAACCAAACCAAACCAAATCAAACCAAACCCTCACTTAAAAAATGGGCAAAGGAGGATGTCTGGGTGGCTCAGTCAGTTAAGTGGCCTTCAGCTCGGGTCATGATCCTAGTGTCCTGGGATCGAGTCCCACATAGGGCTCCTTTCTTGACAGGGAGCCTGCTTCTGCCTCTGCCTGCCTGTGCTCTCTCTCTCTCTGACAAATAAATAAAATATTTTTAAAAAGGGGGGGGCAAAGGGCTTGAATAGACACTCTATAGAGAAAACATGCAAATGGCCAAGAAGTACGTTAAGCGTATTTTAGGAATAGTTTAATCCCATATGCTGTTGTCTCTCTTTCTTTTTCTCTCTTTTTCTGTGAGTGCGCATGTATGTGCGTTTATACATGTGTGTCTGTAAACACACATAGGACAAGGAGATCCTCACCTCTGCTACTTAACATTGTGCTAGATGTATTAACTAGTGCAAAAGAAAAGAAAAAGATACAGAACACAAACATACAGATTTGACAGGAAAACAATAAAACTGTCCTTATCCAGAGATGACACAATTATCTATGTAGAAAATCCTAAAGAAAACAAAACAAAGTCAAAACAACACAAAAACAAATACCTTTGAGAACTAATGAATGAGTTCAGTATAATTGCAGGATACAAGGTTAATATGTGGAAAACTACAAAACACTGATGAAAGAAATTTAAAAATATATAGAAATAAGTAGGGATATGTACTGTACATATAAATTGGAAGATTGCATATTGTCAAGATGTCAATTATTTCAAATTTAGTCTATAGATTCAACATTGTATCAGTCAAAATTGCAAGAAGTTTTTGTTAATATCAACAAGCTAATTCTAACATTTTCATGGAAAGGCAAAGGATTAAACAGCTAAACTATCTTTTTATAAAAAGTCAGAGGAATCATATTACTCAGTTGGAACACTCACTATAAAGCTATAGTTCTCAAAACAATATGGTATTAGAATTAGACATTACAGTTACACTAGACAGCCCAGAAAGACACAGATGTAGTGAACTAATTTTTGACAAGTTGGGAATCTATCCAATGTAAAAGGATTATCTTTTTTTAACATATGGTGTTGTGGGTGCAACTGAGCATTCATATGCAAAAAAATAAATAAAATTACTAAAAGAGAAAGGAAGAGAATAAAGTAAGGTAAAACAAAATTAAGGGTAAGTGGGATACATATACATATCTCATACCTTCCATAAAAATGAACTCAAAATATGTCATAGACCTCAGTGTAGACTCTAAAATTATAAAACTTCTAGGGGAAAACACAGGAGAAAAATCTTCATGTCCTTTATTTTAGCAAGCTTTTAGATACAACACCAAAAGCTTAACCCATGATGAAGAAAAATTATAAATTGAACTTTATAAAAATTAAAAACATCTCCTCTGTGAAACATATCCTAAGGAATGAGAAGACATACCAAAGACTGAGAGGAAATACTTTAGTAGTCATGCACATGTATGACATAACCTCACTGAAAGGGTGAAAGAAAAAAAAAGAGCTGATAGATAACTTTTGGAAACATTGTTTTGACTGGAAATCATAACTGTATATAACCTATTATTGCTCTATAATTTACCTAACTTAACTGACAGCTCACTGCCATTTCTGGAAATAAGAAATTTCCCTTTCCCAATACATCATTACATTAAGCACATTAAGAGCATAATTAGTGATTTAATGACTAGCATATTGTCATGTTTTGACAGAAAGATAGTCTCATAATATATATTTGTAGTTCTACCTCCCTTATCTCTAATTATTTATCTATCATCTATATATCTACTTAAACTTGTATCATTCACTCAATTTAGTTAAATGTTCAAAGAAATATTTTCTTTCCAAAAATTTTGAAACCCATGGCTTTCCTGAACATTTTCTTGGGGATAACTTATAATTAAAATAAGCATGACAAAGTATAGACTTCTGAATAAAAGTATGTTTAAGGGGTTCCTAGGTGGCTCAGTGAGTTAAGCCTCTGCCTTCCTCTCAGGTCATGATCCCAGGGTCCTGGGATCCAGCCCCACATCAGCTCTGCTCAGCGGGGAGCCTGCTTCCCCCTTCCCCTCTGTCTGCCTCTCTGCCTACTTGTGACTTCTATTTCTGTCAAATAAATAAATAAAATATTTAAAAAAAAAACCCTGAGGTGCCTGGATGGCTCAGTGGGTTAAGCCTCTGCCTTAGGCTCAGGTCATGATCTCAGGGTCCTGGAATAGAGTCCTTCATTGGGTTGGGGGTGGGATGGGGGTGGGGGCGGGGGGGGTCTCTGCTCAGCAGGGGCCCTGTACCCTCTTTCTCTGCCTGCCTCTCTACCTACTTGTGATCTCTCTCTGTCAAATAAATAAATAAAATCTTTAAAAATAAGTATGTTTAAGGTTAAATTAATAATATAGCTCTAAATTAAAAAACAACTCTAAAACTGAGAAAGTTTTCAGTTTTTTCAATAATAAGCTATCAAATTTCAACATTTTTTTTATTAATTTTTTATTTTTTATAAACTCAACATTCTTCTTAAAACATGGGCTATGAGTGTCAATTCTGGATACATAAATTATACATATTTAAATAAAATACTTGTTTTTTATTGATATAACTTATAAAGTGAGAAATTTAACTAATGTTTATCTAGATATGTAATATTATCAGGGTGCTAGTATTATTTAATATTAAATATTTGAAAATATTTTTCTCCCATGCAGAAAGCTATAATGGAATATATCTGTCTGATATATTAATTTTTATATAATTTAGATAGTGAAAAATGTAAACTAATTATACTACTGTTGTTTCAGAAACTATTCTTGTTTTTCAAGGGAAAGCTCTAATTTGTGCTTTAGATCTTCCTTCCTTTTGTGTAAAGGATAGGCTTAAATTTATTTTTAAAATGTTTCTACAAATAAGTAATAAAAAATTCATTAATTGTATTGAAATATTTTTGGGGAGGAGGGAATAGGCATTTTATTTTCTAGTTCAAACTGCTACCATAACTTCAATACACATTTTTTTTTCCAAAAAATCAGTTTCATTGGGGCACCTAGGTGGCTCAGTGGGTTAAGTCTCTGCCTTTGGCTGAGGTCATAATCACAGGCTCCTGGGTTTGAGCCCCACATCGGGCTATCTGCTCAGTGGGGAGCCTGCTTCCTCCTCTCTCTCTGCCTGCCAACTTGTAATCTCTCTCTCTCTCTCTGCCAAATAAATAAATAAAAAGTCTTTTTTAAAAAACCAGTTTCATTTATATGTAAAATAAGACAGCATTTCTCCTGTCTTTTGCCAATCAGTATTTTTTCCACTCAAGCAAACCTGTATTTATTCTGTAAGAAAATATCTATTCATGTGAAAAAAGTCTAGCTCTTCCAATTTTCTTTTAATTTGCATTGGTATCTTGGAGTTATTCTCAAATCTATTTTTCTTCCTCACTAAAAATGTCATTTTTTTTTCATGCTGCTTGAGTTGTAAGTAACTTTAGAAGCATGACGTACACACACCCAGAAGGTTAAAAACATATTTCTTTTGTCTATAAATTTATGTTCAGAAGCAAAAGGACACATCAGCAAAGCAAACGGATAAGCCTTGGTAGGGAAAGAAAAATGCGAAGAAATGGAAGGGAAGAATATTCTTACATGTTCCATTAAAAGAAAAATTAAGATTATCTGAAGCCTGAAATTTTAATCTAGGTTCAGTTTTCTTGAAGCATTTCTCATTTCTAATTCATTGTGAGAGAACAAGCAACATAATATTAAACTCCAAGCTGGAAGTCATAATATACAATATTAGTATATCGAATATACTCATTCAAAATTGCATTAGTAGTTTTACCGCTTAGGAAACCCAGGCATATTTCTGCACTAATAACAGATGAGAATCAGGGGGTAACAGTGAATAAAACTTCATTATCATCTGCTTTCATTTAAAATCAAATTCATGTCTCATTCCTACTGGGAGGTTACTGTTAAAAAAGAAAACATCTGAAATATTTGTTTTGTAATTATGCTTCTATTCACATTCAAGTTTTACATATATAAGACTTATAACCACAAGGTTATATTAACTTTGCACAATAATATGCACTATGAGTTTTCCTGTTCTGCAGTAGCAAAAGCTATAGTCAGAAAGATGGAAGAAAATAAGAAGATTGGGGGGAAGGCGAGGAGAGGGAGAATCCAAAGATAAATCAGAAATATCAAAAGTTTTTTTTTTAATTTCTTCTTCTTTTATTTATTTTTTTAAAGATTTTATTTATTTATTTGACAGGGAGTGAGAGAGATCACAAGTAGGCAGAGAGGCAGGCAGAGAGAGAGGAGGGAGCAGGCTCCCTGCTGAGCAGATCCCAAGACCTGGGCTTGATCCCAAAACCCTGAGACCATGACCTGAGCTGTAGGCAGAGGCTTAACCCACTGAGCCACCCAGGTGCCCTTCAGAAGTTTTTATATATAAAATATTACTTAGTCATTCTGAAAACGTATTACACTCAACAAACGTTTATTGGAAACCTTACCATGAAAGTATTATTCTGTGAAAAGTAATTCCCTTTCTCCCTCAACTCCCACCCCCACTTTCCCAGCTCCCTTCCCCAGCACATAAATTGAGATAAAAATTCTTTTTTTAAAAGATTTGATTCATTTATTTGACAGAGAGAGATCACAAGTATGCAGAGGCAGGCAGAGAGAGAGAGGGGGGAAGCAGGCTCCCCGCTGAGCAGAGAGCCTGATGCAGGGCTCGATCCCAGGACTCTGGGATCATGCCCGGAGCTGAAGGCAGAGGATTTAACCCACTGAGCCACCCAGGTGCCGCTGAGATAAAATTCTAACAACAATGTGGTGGCTAATTTAGGTTTCCTTAAATGTCTGGGGCATAAGGACACAGTGCCAAAATAATTTTCTGCATTTAAAAGTAATAATATATTAAAAAGTTACTTTTGGCTATATTCTGAACAATTGGTTAGATTAGTAAATCTTTTCACTTTTTAAGGAATCATGGAATTATTTTATTTTTCATCTCTATTATGTATTTTTTTAAAATTCTGGTAAAATATACATAGCATATAATTTACATTTTTAACTGTTTTTAAGTGTACAGTTCAGCAGAATGAAGTACATTCATACTATTGTGCAATCAATCTCTGTAATTCTTAACATCTTGAAAAACAGATCTGTAACCATCAATTTCATATTAACACCCCATTCCTCCATCCTCCCAGCCCGTGGCAACCACCGTTACACTTTCTGTCTCCATAAACTTGACAACTTTAGGCACCTCGTATGGTAATGTTCCTTTTGTGACTGATGTATTTAACTTAGCCTAATATCCTTACTATTGTAGCATGTGCCAATTTTCCTTCCTTTTTTAAATCTAAATAGTAGTGCACTCTACAGATACTTCACTTTTTATTTGTTTAGTTATCTACTGATAGACATTTAGATTGAATCCACCTTTTGGTTTCTGATTATAATACAATGAACATGGTGTATACATATTTGTCCAAGCCCCTACTTCAGTTCTTCTCCCAAAAGTAGAATTGCCGAATCTCTGGATAATTTACATTTAATTTTCTTGGAACTGCCATATTGCTTTCCATTAGCAATTGCACCATTTTCCATTTGTACCAGCAGTGTGCAAGGGTTCCAGTCTTTCCATATCCTAGGCAACAATTGTTACTTTCTAACTTTTTAATAATAGCTATCCAAAGGTGTGAAGTGATATGCCATTGTGGTTTTGGTTTGTATTTCCCTAATGATTAAGGGATGTTGAACATCATGTCATGTCTTTATTGCTTGCTTGTGTATTTTCTTTGAAGAAAGTTCTATTCAAGATCCTTTTTATTATTTATTATTTATTTATTTATTTACATTTATTTTATTCATTTTTTTAAAGTAGGCTTCACACCCAGTGTGGAGCCCAACCCAGGGCATTCCAGACCTGAGCTTAAATCAAATGTTGGATGCTTGACTAGCTAAGCCATGAAGGTACCTGCAGACCTTTTCCATTTTTTAAATCCAGTAGTTTGTTTTGTTGTTGTTGAGTTGTAGTAGTTCTTTATATATTCTGGATATTAAATCATTCTCAGAAGTGTGGTTTTCAAATATTTTCTCCTGCTTCATGTGTTGCTGTATCATTCTGTTGATTATGTCCTTTGATGCACAAAATATATTAATATTGATATAGTTCAATTTTTATGTTTTTTTTCTTTTGCTGCCTGGGCTTTTGGTATCATACAGAAAATCATTATCAAATCTAAATGCAATGTCATGAGGGTTTTCTCCTATGTTTTCTTCTAAGAGTTTTACAGTTTTAGCTCTTATGTTTAGGTCTATGCTCCATTTTGAATTGTCTTGTTTTAATATATGGTAATGGTAAGAGTCCAACTTCATTCTTTTACATGCAGATACTCAGTTTTTTCATCACCATTTGTTGAAAAGACTGTCCTGGTCATGACACCATTATCAAAATCATCTGATGGTTTCTTTCTAGACTCTTTATTACATTCTGCTAACCTACATGTTTTATTTATTACAGTATCTCACTATTTTGATTACTGTAGCTTTCTGGTAACTTTTGAAATCAGAAAGTATAAGACCTCCAACTTGGTTCTTCTTTTTCAAAAAAGTGTTTTCTATCTGGGATTCTAAAGGATTCATATAAACTTTACAATGAAGATCTTTTTGCAAAAAAAAAAAAAATCATGGGGATTATAAGGGGATTTCATTAAATCTTTAAATTGCTTTGGATAAAATTTCAAGGAATTTATGTAGGATTAGTGTTATTAATTCCTCAAATGTTGGCAGAATTCACCAGTGAAGCTATCTACTTGTGATCTATCTGTCAAATAAATAAATAAAATCTTTAAAAAATATTTCCATTGTGATTTCTCTTTTGACCCACTGGTTGTTTAAGATACATTATTAATTTAGTGACATAACTAAATGAATAGTTAACTAGTCACTAAATTAACTATTGGACTCTCCATTTTGTTAATTGCTTTTTTATATATCATATATTTGTTGTCTCTCATTTTCTTCTTTACTAGCTTCATTTATATTTAGTTGTTGTGGTTTTTGTTCTTTGGGTTTTTCATAGTGTCACATGTTGATTCCCTTCTCATTTTCTTGTACGTATATTCTATAGATATTTTTTTTTTGTGGTTACTTTGAAGACTATATATGAGCCTAAAGCTACAAAAGTCTATTTTAAACTAATAGAAACTTAACTGCACCTAAAGACATTACTACTTTACAGTTCTGCACCACCATTTATATTACTGATAACACAAATTACATTTTTATATATCTCATATTCTTTGACATATATTTATATCTATTTTCTTCCTTTTGTCTTTTAAATCATGTAAGATATTCAAAAGTAAGTTACCAACTAAAATTATAGTTGGTTTTTATATTTCTCTATATATTTACATTTACTTGAGAGCTTTGATATTTTTGTATGGCTTTGAATTATCATCTAGCATACTTTCATTTTAGCTTGAAAGACTCCCTCTGGGATCTCTTGAAGGGCAGATCCTGTGGTTAGGAACTTAGCTTTTACCTAGGAATGTTTTAATTTCTCCTACATTTTTGAAGGGTAGTTTTGTTAGATACAGAATTCTCAGAGGATAATTTGGGTTATTTTCCCCAGCATTTTAAATATATCATTATACTGCCTTTTGGCTTCCATGGTTTCTGTTAAACTTATAGAAGAACTCTGAGGTGTGATGATTCAATTTTCTATTACTTTCAAAATACTGTCTGTATTTAGCATTGTGCTAGTTTGATTATAATGTGTCTTGGTGTGAGTCTCTTTGAGTTCATCATATTTAAACATCATTGAGCTACTTATATTTGTTTATACATTTCTCTCCTCAAATTTGGGAAGCTTTTGGTAATTATTTTTCAAAGAAGCTTTTCTCCCCTTTCTTGCTTTTTCTTTTGGGATTCCCATAATATGTATTATGTTCCAACTGATGGCATCCCATAAATTCCTTAGGCTTTGATTTCTCTTCTTTGTTGTTTATTAAAAAATTTTGCTCCTCCAACTTGATAATTTCAAATTCCTTGTCTTCAAGTTTGTTTATTCATTCTTCTGCATGTTCAAGTCTGCCCTTTAACATATTTAATTGTTTTAAAGTCTTTCTTTAATAAGTCTAAAAAATGTTTCTTCAAGGATAGTTTCTAGATATTTATTTTATTCCTTTGCGTGGGCCATATTTTCCTGTTTCTTTGTATGCCTTGTGATCCTTAATTTAAAACTGGATATTTGCAAAAAACAGCCACTTCTCCCAGTCTTTGGACACTGGTTCATTGTAGGGGAAGACCTCCATTACTCTGCCCGCCATGAAGTATAAGGTTTCTGGCTTTTTCTAGGCATGTGTCTTCCCTAGGCCTACCTCTCTTTTCTCAGTTCCACCATCTGTTTACATGCATGCTTTTAAATAATTTAATTTCCCTAAGAGTCTTAACCCTGGTTTGTCCTGGGGCCTTTGCTGTTCTGTTGTATTACTCATTGAGAAATCTCTTGTCCCTGGTATCTGTGCATTTTTGTCGCCCGCAGTTTTAATGAACTGGGCTTGGTTCCCTTAGCCTGAGATCTGAGCTACTTTTAGCTATTTGAGCTCTGATTTAGTATTTGCATAGGCCCATCTCTGTGGCAGTCTATAGACAGGTTAGAATAATGCAAACTCATCTCACTCTGCTGTCTCCAGTTTTCAGAAAAGAACTGAAGTTGGGTCACTGCATCCCCAAAATGGACCATACCACTCTGGAGAGGAGATGGGAAAATGTTAATAAAACACTACAATTGTTAGTATTTCTTCATTGGCCATTCTCTTGATGGCATCAGACTTTTTACTGATTTCCAGAGTTCCTATGAGGTTATTTTAGCCAGCTTCTAATTGTTTATTTAATGTTTCTATTGGGAATGAAGTTCTGTAACTTCCTATACTGCCATCTATCTGATATCACTCCTATCATTCTTTAAGTGCTGTCGTTGCTAATCTTATTTCATTTTCTGCCATAGCGTCTAAAGCATAACTCTATAATAGATACTTTTTACAGTACACTGTACTTGACTATTTTCTTGTCCATATCTGCCACTTGATTGCAAAATATATTACTCTACATTCCTAGTGTCTTCCCTATGATAGCAAATATTAGGATCTCTAAAAGGATTTATAATATGAAAGAGCCTACATTTCTCCGTAGAGTAGCCACCAGACAAACATGGTTACTGAATAGTTGTAATATGGTCAGTGCATATTATTAATTGTAATTAATTAAGATTTAAATACCAACTTTCAGATCTTTTTGTAAAATTTTAAGTATGTTGGAACAACTTGTCTATAAGAATCTTTCTTACTGTAAATTTCATAAACATATCAAGTTTTCTGATGAAAATCTATTATCAAATTTGTTGTGTTTAAGTGTAAAGTAAACACAAATTTTGAGGAATTTTAGAGAAAAAATATAAAATTCTTAAAAATATTTATATATGAACATGGTATTTTTATATGTTACATTAGATATTGAACACTACATCAAAAACTAATGATGTACTATATGCTGGCTAACTGAACATAATAAAAAAACTTCACATTTGCTGTTTGCTTTTTTAAAGCACTTATTAGAAATTTTTAAATTAGATCTGGATTTTACATTATATTTCTTTTGAATATCACTGATCTAAGCTTTCATTAAAATCCCAAATCTAGTACTTCTCCTTTATGAAGCTGTAAGTACCAGATGTTGTATTTTTTTAAAGATGTATTTATTTATTTTACAGAGGGAGAGGGTGGGGAGAAGGAGAGAGAGAATCTCAAGCAGACTTCTCACTAAGCACACAGCCCAACTCTGGGCTCGATCTCAGGATCCTGAGATCATGACCTGGATAGAAATCAAGAGTTGGATGCTTAACTGACTGAGCCATCATGTTGATTGTTTAATATGTATTTAATTCCTTGCTGATTTCTAACTTAGTGGCTCAAAATATGAGATCAAGTTTTTTAAAGCAAGAAACTAACTTGCCAAATGTGTAGGGAAAAGTAGAGTGCATATATAAATAACATGTAGATCATTTTCTAGGGAAAACAATTCCAAAAACCTTTTCTCCTCATTGTGGTAATATGGTTAAGATTTAAACTAACAGTGATTGAAATAAAAGCTGAGATAAGCATGGCCCAATTCTTTCCATGTACTTAATCATATATTGAAATTTCTTTTGCAATCACACTGCTGATCAATTGTTCACTAATATGGAATTTTTTTTTTCCTTTATAATATCAAATTGTTAAAGACCCCTCATTTCAAAAATACAACTAAAACACTATAAAAGAATTATTCAAGCAATTCTAATTATGATTTTTCTTATGTATGTTTGTATGTATATGCATATACTTGTGTGTGTGTGTGTGTGTGTGTGTGTTACTTCTTCTCTATGGGATTTTCAATTTAGGTTTTTATATAAAAAATATTTTGAATGTTTCCCTTAGTTATTTCATTTTGCACAATGTAAATAAAGTAATCAAAAGAGACTTTAAAGTGTAGCTTGAAATATTCAACTTTCCTAAGTTGGAGGAAACCACTGGTATTACGCCTCTGAAGTTAGATGTTGGTATTTAGAAAGGATAATTGTGACTTTTCATGATGTTTTCTTTCTCACCATAGGCCCCATTTGATACAAGATTCCTCACACTTATTTAGTCAAGAGTGAGAAACAAACCCTATATTATATATGCCATGTTGGATGTGCACACAAACATGATCACACATTTTCAATCAAGTTAAAATTTCTTAAAATACATAAGTTGTCAAATACACAGCGTTCCAAAGGTAACAGATCAGAAATAGAATGCTTGATTTAGGTAAAAAGCAAGTTATAAAAAGAGCACAAGATAAAAATAATGAGCTGTTGGTACTAAGGATTTCCATTACTTATCATTCACTATCTGAGTTATTTTGTATTTAATTAATTGAATGTGAGCTTGATTTTGCTCTTCCAGACAAAATTAACTGCTAAATACAATAAGGTTTAGATAAATTTATTTGTAATAAGATGGGTATAAAACTTTATAAGATGGCGACTAAAGTCAACATGTGATCAGCTGTTTCACAATTCAAATTTGTTACTTCAGCTGAAAATTGTATGCAATATGTTCTTAATGAAGGGAGCAGTACTTTAAATTTCATTCTCAGATAAGTATAGCACTGATTTAGGGTAAGACATCCTATCAGAGACAGCTACAACTTCTGAGGGCTCAAAGATATTTGATGATTGAATGATGATTAAAATCCATGCAGAGAAATAAAATGAAGTTTCCACTGGTATGTTGGGACCTCCCCAAATTCCTTACTGAAAAAGTTGGAGGTCAGTCAGTATTTCTCCTATTGTTTTTTTAAAGAACAACCAAACTATTTAAACCAAATTTAAACTAATATAAAAAGGTCTTTCTTTTGGTGTCAATAATCTTAAAAAAGAAATGAAATCTTATTTCTATTTTCTATTGTATCTCTTTTCCTCATACACTTTTGCAGGAGTTGTTAGTTTGAAAAATAAAACTTCAAATAGCAAGATGAGGGAATAAAGATATTTTTAAAGCACTTAGAAAATTACTAAATGTATGTAATTTAATTTTTAGGAGCAGCAAGGTAGAAAATGGGCCTTATAAAATGTCATTATGGAAATATTACATTCTGATTAGTTAACAACTCTGATACTATTCTAGATTAGAACAAATTTAGGCAATTGAATCTTTTTGTATTATCAGAAAATTTTGCTAGGTTTACTAAGGGAAATTTTACTAAGCTTTTCTCAAGGGATTCTTTATCTCAAGGGACTTAAAAATCACTTCTTTATATTATTTATTTTCTGTACTATGTAGCAGGTACAGCCTTGACTCACACTAGCAGTGACCATTTTTGTCACCTTTCTCATCTCTCAGTGACTTTCACTTTCCTGATGTGTATTTCTCTACCCAGATTCTTTCTTTCTTTTTTTCCCTTAACCTCTCTTTTGGTTTATAATTTACTGTACCTGGCTCATCCAGCACATTCCATATTTCTCTCCATGTTTGTTATTTACTCAACCCTCATCTTTTACTTTGTGAGCAATAAAAATTAAGTTCCAGCTGAGAAAATACATATGAAAGTGTTACACAAAATGTAAGAGGAAGGCAAAATACTCCTGATGATAGTGTTACTATAATATTTAGTAAGGTTCTAATTTGGAAAAAAAAAAGATTTTAAAAGAGTTAACAATAGAGATCTGAGACTATGTTTTGTTGTTGTTGTTCTTGTTTTGTTTAAATCTATGAGGGTTTATCATATTACATTTCTGGGAAGTTAGGATGAATCCTCTAAATTATCTTAATTCAGTTAGTAGGGAGAGATAATCAGATCTCTTTCCTACTTTAGAGAGTCTTCAAAAGTTAGTGGTTTCTTCACTTCTCATAAATGGTATTTTCCTTTTTTTTTTTTAAGTTATGCAAATTGCTTGATTTCTACTACCAGATGACTTATTTTGAAGGATTTTATAACTGGAAAAATATTTGAGTATTTTTAATAGATTGTTTAAGATGTATGACCAAATGAAATCATGCCAGATCATAGAAAAAGCCACTGATTCTTTTGCTTTTATGAATATCAAGGCTAGAAAGGATATCAGGTAGATCAGTACTATTTATAATATCCACATCAACTTCCTTCTAAGTGAAAACCTGAGATATCATGGAAGCACCAACAAAATGTGGATAATAATAATAATAATACCTTCTTAACTAATGACAAAAATTTTTAAAAATGATATATGTAAAGCACTATATGCACATTACCTATTTCTTGGCCATTTTTCAATCTTTGGACTGGCTACAATTAAACTACACATGGAAAGGATAAGATAGTCCTTTTTTTTTTTTAAAGATTTTATTTATTTATTTGACAGAGAGAGATCACAAGTAGACAGAAAGGCAGGCAGAGAGAGAGGGGGAAGCAGGCTCCCTGCTGAGCAGAGAGCCGGATGCAGGACTCTATCCCAGGACACTGAGATCATGACCTGAACGGAAGGCAGCGGCTTAACCCACTGAGCCACCCAGGCGCCCCGGATAAGATAGTCCTTAATAATGAAGACAGTTATGCTCATACTTGAACTTATTTGTCCTTCATCCTTTATACCAGGTGGATCTTATCTTTGTTCTTTGGTATTCAACATATTCAAAAAACATCAAATGAAAAATTTTTTGATTTTTTTTGAAACAGTGCCAAGATTTTATCAACTGTCTCTGCTCACTGCAGAGAGTTTGCTATCACTGTTTATGTCATGTTAAAGAAGTGTCACTGTAGCACAGAAAAGCATCAGCTTTTCCTGGCCAAAATAACCAAATGGTGTGCCAAACTGAAAAGAGGCGATTGTGTGAGTGCCTACAGGACACTTACTGAAGGTGTTTAGGCACTCCATCTGTGGATGAGAGAAAATATGATTTTTGTCAATATACTCTGGTCTCTTATAATATTGATTTTAGGAACCAAAAAAATTTGGACAGTAAAGTGACGAAATTTCTAAGGTATATGTTTTGTTCAATGGCCAAAGTAGGGTGGATTGATATCATTGACATACCATCTTCAAAATGGGCTTAAGTGGGTACGAGAAGAATCAATGAAACAAGATGGGATTGGGAGGGAAACAAACCATAAGTGACTCTTAATCTCACAAAACAAACTGAGGGTTGCTGGGGGGAGGGGGTTTGGGGGAAGGGGGTGGGATTATGGACATTGGGGAGGGTATGTGCTTTGGTGAGTGCTGTGAAGTGTGTAAACCTGGTGATTCACAGACCTGTACCCCTGGGGATAAAAATATATGTTTATAAAAAATAAAAAAGTAAAAGTAAAAAAAAAATGAACATATTTCAGCCAAAAAACTGAACAATCTTCTTCTAAACAAGTCATTTCCAGGAATTATAATATCTGTCACATTTTAATAAAAGATGGAATATTCATTTTTGTAATTACTGATTCATCTTTAAACTGATTTACTGATGATAAGATTCCATCTTTTATCAAAATAAATTCCTTTAAAAAGACTTGTCTTCCTTTGTGGCTGATGTTTAGTAGACATTATGAGTCTCATGCTCTTCTAAATATCTGATTGCCTTTCATTGTATTTGAATAAGACATGGGTGTCAGTGTGTTTGCTTACAGTTGCATTGTGCTTAGAAGTTATTTCAGGCCATGGCTTAAAGATTTTTAGTTACTATAGTGTAAAACAGTGATCTTCCACAGGCACATTCTGCTAACCATATGAGGTCCTCCTGTCTAAACATAAAGTGCAACCTATATCCTGCAATTCCATATTGTGAGGTAACAACTTCCTCTAGGAACTGTAAACAGTATACTGTACTACCTACTAATTTATGTGATCAGGGGAAAAGACTTATTTTATGTCTCTTTACATAAATGTTCATTTGAGTAACATACACAACTCAATTATTAATAAATGATTGTGTGCAGATATGTTGAGAATGTTTAACTATATGTTAGTAGAAAATAATTAAAAAAACTGATATTTATATTATATTGATTCTATTGATTAATAGAAAAGAATGAGATTTTTTTCTACCTTTTTTAAAGAGCTGCTGTCTTTTCTTCTTTTTTTTTTTCTTTTTTAAGATTTTATTTATTTATTTGAGAGAGAGAGAGCACACAAGCAAGGGTAAAGGCAGATTGAGAACCAGACTGCTTGCTGAGCTCAGAGCTCCACGGGGGACTTGATACCAAGACCCCAAGATCATGACCTGAACTGAAATCAGACGCTTAAGCGACTGAGCTACCCAGGAGCCCCAAGATTTTTTTTTCCTTTTGGAAAATTGGAGGATCAATTTGTATTCACACCACTGTATAAAAATAAAATGTTCTATAAACTTATTCTGGCTTTTTTCTAATTATGACCATATTCCTTGCTGAGGTCTGTAACTTTATTATTCAGTTTTGTAAGTTACTTGGTATAGAATCTAAAGAACTTTTTATAAAATTCAGTGGCCATGATATTGTAAAATGAAGGATGTATACAAACTGTTGGTCACCTGGAACAGTAAGAATGCGAAAAATGATGAAAATGCCAGGTTGGGACTGTGCTGAGTCAGTTTATTTAGGTTTAGCTTGGGTAGTAAGCAGAACTAGAGCATAAACTTCCTTTGACCACTCCCATAATATTAAAACAGACTTAATGATACCACAGAGTAATAAACCAAATAAAATGTTCTGAGTAGTTAAGGTTTATAACAGACACCATTATGAAAGGCTAAAATATACACATTAAGTTATTTTTACTGAGTTAAGTATGGGAATAGTTCTGAAAACACTGTGTATAATGCATACAATTATGTCTTATTTCAAGATTCAAAATCTTTATTTTTTTATACACCTCATGCCTTAAATCTAAAAAAGTTGAGCCTCAATTTATGGTATTTTTTTAAGAACTCAATAAGAATGTATCTTATTTCTGATATCTTTTCACTCTGAGTAAATATCCAAAAAAACACTTTAAATGATATAAAAATTCTTTGAGTGTGGTTACAAAAAGTTATGACAACTATGTAGCCAATAAAATAACAGGTGTGCAGCCTTAAATCTTATGAAGAAATTATATTTACCTTTTTAATAATAAACAAACTGTTGTTCATAGGACAGTGAGTCAATCTCAATTCCAGTACTACACAAGTTTGTATTCTATCAGCATTTTCAAATATCATCCTGATTATCTACTTGTAAACCTGATTAAAAACAAATCAAAATATGCTGAATGAATTTGATTCATTCACATATATATATATATACCAACTATATAAAATATATATTATTTACATATGTACACACTTTAAATATTAAATTAAATGGTTATTATAATATTAAAATTAATAGTAGTAGTGATATTTTTAATAATAATAAATATCGAGGCCAAAGTTCAAAAAATTATGCTAGTGCAGCCATTAGTCTAAAGAGTTGGCCTAACCTTAGTGATGCATTTAATCACTCTGGACATATTTAACTATTAATTGTTGAAATTGGACTGTCTAAATTGCTTTGTAGCTTGGAGTTTGTATTAATCTCTTTTCAGTGTTTGATTACCTTAGTTTCAGTCTTGGCTCTACCATTATCATCTCAATGGGATTTAGTTGTCTTCTTTTCTTATGTACCTTTAAACAAATTATTCTACATACTCAAGTGTCTTATTGTCTAGGCTTGTATTTGTTATTTGATCCACATACTGATTTTTTTTTTTTTTTTTTTTTTTAAGAATGAAGACTAGTGTTTGACCCATGGGATCTCACTGGCTCATGCTTTAGTTGAACATACTTTTTAACTGTCATTCATATGAAAATATAGAAAAGGAAAAAATAATAATGACAGAACCTAGGTTTGTGATTGTTAGAGCTAGGGATAGAGAAGGGGAGAGATCATGAAAAATACATGAGAGAATTTTTAGAGGGTGATAGGAAGCTATAGGAAGTTATATATCATGATTGTGGTAGTATTTATATGATTGTATCTCATTTTCAGTCTTCAATTTGCATATTTAAAATTGCTGAATATTGTTGTATGCAAGTAATACCTCAATGGTCTAATTTTTAAAAACTGAAATATCACCTGAGAGGTAGAGTAAACTTCTTTTTTAGTTAATGGAAATGTATGTATGTATATATTGTTTTTAGAGACAAAGAGAGTAAGAGAGGACAAGTGTTACTAAGGGGAAAAGGCAGAGGGAGAGGGAGAGAAAGACTCTTAAGCAGGCTCTGGGGCTCAGTGTGGAACCCAATACAGGGCTTAATCTCAGGACTCTGAGACCTGAGCTGAAATCAAGGGTCAGATGTTTACCTGACTAAGCCACTCAGGCAACCCAGGAATCTTTATTCATAGGAAGGATTAATGTATACATATTATTTTAAAATAAACAATGAAACTGTATTTTATGTGTATTAAGCAACTTTGATAAGCCAAGCTCTTTCATAAAACAACTTGTCACAACCAAAACAGATTTAAGAGGATATCATTAAAACAATCACTTTTTCATCAAATATCTTAAAACAATGTTTTCAAAATGTTCTGATGGATGTTTCTGATAGCATTAGTGGCCATCCTTTTATCTTTGTTTTTTCCCAATATTCTTAAAGATAAGAACTTACTTCATAAAAGAAAATAGGTGATAGTGCCTTCACAAACAAAATGTAATATAAAATATATTTAAAATAATAAGTTAAAATAACAATGATGACAGGAGTATGAATTTTTTTCTCTTTTTATAGAAATAGAATTTTTAGAGCTGTTTTGATTTCACAGCAAAAGTGTGTGTGAAAGGTAAAGAGATTTCTCATACACTACCTATGTCCAAATATGCATACTCCCTCATTATTAGCATACCCCACCAGAGCGGTACATTAGTTAAAATGGATGAACCTATATTGACACATCGCATTGACAGTTTACATTAGGGTTTACTGTATGGGTTTGGACAGAAGCTTGATGTCATGTATCCATCATTACAGTATCATGCAGAGTAGTTTCAATGCCTGAAAAAAAAGCTTTATGCTCCACCTAGTCATCTTTCTCACTGTACAACTCCTGGAAATTACTGTTCTTTTTGTTGTCTCCATAATTTTACCTTTTCCAGAATATCATATAGTTGGAATTACACAGTCGTATAGCCTTTTCAGATTGGCTTCTTCCTTATTTTTAAAATTTTTATTCAAGCATGGCGCTTGATCTCATGAACTGGAGATCAAGAGTCACACCCTCTTCTAAAGGAGCCAGCCAGAAAACCCTGGATTGGCTTCTTTCAATTATTAATACGCATTTAAGGATCCTCAGTGCCTTTATATAGCCTGATAGCTCATGTCCCTTTATTTATATGCTTACTCACTCACTCATTTATTTATTCAAGTTTTTATTTAAATTCCAGTTAATTAACTTACAGTTCAATATTAGTTTCAGGTGTAGAATTTAATGATCAATCACTTACATACAACACCAATCACAAGTGTGATTCATCCCTCTTACCCATTTAACCCATCCCCTCTCCCACTTCTCCAGTAACTCTCAGTTTTTTTCTCTTAAGAATCTGTTTTCTGAGGGGGTGGGATTATGGACAATGGGGAGGGTATGTGCTTTGGTGAGTGCTGTGAAGTGTGTAAACCTGGTGATTCACAGACCTGTACCCCTGGGGATAAAAATATATGTTTATAAAAAATAAAAAATTAAAAAAAAATTAAAAAAAAAAAAGAATGTTTTCTGATTCCCCCTCTTTCTTCCTCTATTCATCTGATTTGTTCCTTAAATTTCACATAAGAGTTAAATCACCTGGTATCTTTCTCTGACATATTTTGCTTAGTATAATACTCTCTAGGCCACCCACATTGTTGCAAATGGCAAGAGCTCATTCTTTTTGATGGCCAAGTAACATTTCATTGTAAACATATACCACTTCTTTATTCATTCATCAGTTGATGACATTTGGGCTCTTTCCATAATTTGCCTATTATTGATAATGCTGCTATAAATATTGGGGTGCATGTGCCCCTTTGAATCAGTATTTTTGTATCCTTTGAGTAAATATTTAGTAACATAAATGGCTCAGTGGGTAGTTCTATTTTTAACTTTTTGAGGAACCTCCCTATTGTTTTCCAGAGTGGCTACACCAGTTTGCATTCCCACCAATACTGTAAGAGGGTTTCCCTTTGTCCACATCCCTGCCAACAATTGTTGTTTCTTGCGTCATTAATTTTAGCCATTCTGACAGATGGTGGGGATATCTCATTGTAGTTTTGACTTGTATTTCTGGCATGGTAATTGTTATTGAACATCTTTTTACATCTCTTAGCCATCTGTATGTCTCCTTTGCAAAAGTATCTTTTCACGTCTTCTGTTCATTCTTTAATAGGATTACTGTTGAGTTTTATAAGGTCTTTATATATTTTGAATACTAATCTTTTACCACATATGTTATTTGCAAATATCTTCTTCCATTCAATAGGTTGTCTTTGAGTTTTGTTGTTTCCTTTGCTGTACAGAAGCTTTTAAATTTTGATGTAGTCTCAATAGTTTATTTTTGTTTTCATTTCCCTTGCCTCAGGAGACATACCTAGTAAGAAGTTGTTATGGCCAATGTAGAAGAGGTTGCTGTCTGTGTTCTCTTGCAGGATTTTGAGTGGTTTCTTATCTCACATTTAGGTCTTTCATCCATTCTGAATTTATTTTTCTGTCTCATGTGAAAAGTGGCCCAGTTTCTTTTTCTTTCTTTCTTCCTTTCTTTCTTTCTTTTCTTTTCTTTTCTTTCTTTTTTTTTTTTGCACGTTGCTATCCAGTTTTCCCAATACTGTTAAAGAGACTGTCCTTTTTCCGTTGGATATAATTTTTTGCTTTGTCAAAGATCAGTTGACCATATTATTATGGACCCATCTCTGGGCTTTCTATTCTCTTCCATTGATCTATGTGTCTGTTTTTGTGCTATTACCATACTGTCTTGATCACTACAGCTTTGCAATATAATTTGAAGTCTGGAATTGTGATGCCTTTGGCTTTGCTTTTCTTCTTCAAGACTACTTTGACTATTCAGTGTTATTTTTGTTTTGTTTTTTTTGTTTGTTTTTTTTCTTGGTTCTATACAAATTTAGAGTTGTTCTAACTCTGAAAAATGCTGTTGGTATTGGTATTTTGATAGGGATTGCATTAAATGTGTAGATTGCTTTGGGTAGCATAGACATTTTAACAATATATTTTTTTTCCAACCCACGGTCATGGAATGTCTTCCTTTTTTTTTTTTTTTTTTTTTTTTTGGTCAGGTTCAATTTCTTTCATAAGTGTTTTATATTTTTCACAGTGCAGATCTTTCACCTCTTTGGTTAGCTTTATTCCTAGGTATTTTATGGTTTTGATGCAGCTATAAATGGGATTGATTCCTTAATTTCCTTCTCTGCTGCTTCATCATTGGTGTATAAAAATGCAACAGATTGCTGTATGTTGATTTTGTATCCTGTGACTTTATTGAATTTGTGTGTCAGTTCTAGAATTTTTTTTTTTTTTTACTGGATTCTTCTGGGTTTTCTATATATGTTTCTATGTAACATCATGTTAACTGCAAATAAGTTTTACTTCTTCCTTGCCGATTTGGATGCCTTTTATTTCTTTTTGTTGTCTGACTGCTGTGGCTAGGACTTCCAGTAGTATGTGGTAAATAACAGTGCTGAGAGGGGCTATCCATGTTTTGTTACTGACTATAGAAGAAAAGCTCTGTTTTTCCCCATTGAGGATGGTATTAGCTGTGAGTTTTTTGTATATGGCCTTTATTATTTTGAGGTATGTTCCCTCTATCTTTACTTTGTTAAGGGTTTCTATCATGAATGGATGTTGTATTTTGTCAAATGTTTTCTCTACATCTATTAGGAGGATCATATGGTTTTTATTCTTTCTTTTATTAATGTGGTATATCACAATGATGTGCAAATATTAAACCAGCCTTGCAGTCCAAGAATAAATCTCACTTGATTGTGGTGAATGATTCTTTCAAAGGACTAATGGATTCTATTTGCTAGAATTTTATTGAGAATCTTTGCCTTCATGTTCATTAGGGATATTAGCCTATGTTTTTGTTTTTAGTTGGGTCTTTGTCTGGTTTTGGAATCAAGGTAAGGCTGGCCTCATAGAATGAGTCTGTAAGTTTTCCTGCCGTTTCTATTTTTTTGGAATAGTTTGCAAAGAATGGTAATAAACTCCTTTTGAAATATTCAGTATAATTCCCCTGGTAAGATCTGGGCCTAGATATTTTTGTTAGGGAATTTTTTTAAAAGATTTTATTTATTTATTTGACAGAAAGACATCACAAGTAGGCAGAGGGGCAGGTAGAGAGAGGGGAAGGAGGTTCCCCCCAGAGCAGAGAACCCGATCTGGGGCTCGATCCCAGGACCCTGGGATCATGACCTGACCCAAAGGCAAAGGTTTTAACCCACTGAGCCACCCAGGTGCCCTGTTGGGAAATTTTTGATTACTGATTTAATTTCTTTGCTGGCTATTAGTGTTCAAGTTTTCTGTTTCAGTTTTGGTAGTTTATCTTTCTAGGAACTTGTCCATTTCTTCCAGACTATCTGATGTGGTGGCATATGATTCTCTTATAACTGTTTGTATTTCTGTGGTGTTAGCTTTGATTTCTCCTTTCATTTGTGATGTGATTTATTTCAGTCCTTTCTTTTTTCTCTGTGATATGTCTGGTTAGGGTTTTATCAATCTTTTTTTCCAAGAGCTAGCTCCTGATTTCATCGATCTGTTCTACTGATTTTTGTTTTTGTTGTTTATTTGCTTCTATGTTGTTTATTTATTTATGTTGTTTATTTATTTATGAGAAATATTTATTATTTCTCTTCTGCTGCTGTCTTTAGCCTTTATTTGTTGTTGTTTTCTAGCTCCTTTAGGTGTAACTGACTGGATGTAATGATTACAAGGATGGAAGAAGGAGAAAAACAAATAAGTGATATAGAAGATATAATTATGGAAAATAATGAAGCTGAACAAAAGAGGGAAATAAGTCTTGGATCATGAAAGTAGACCTAGGGAGTTCAATGACTCCATCAAATGGAATAACATTTGTATCCCAGGAGTCCAGAAGAAGTGAAAAGAGGGGGCAGAGGTTTTATGTGAGGAAATTGCAGCTGAAAACTTCCCTAATCTGAGGAAGGAAATGAACATCCAAATCTAGGAGGCACAAGATCTCCTATCAAAATGAACAAAAGGAGGTCAACACCAAAAAATTTTGTAGTTAAATTTGCAAAATAAACTGATAAAGAAAACTCTGAAATGGCATGATTAGCAGCAGATCCATCCATAGAAATGTGGCAAGCCAGAAGAAAGTGACATGATATATTCAATGTGCTGAATGGGAAAAAGTCCACAGCCAAGAATATTCTATCTGGTAAGGCTATCATTCAGATAGAAGGAGAGATAGTTTCCCAGACACACATAAGGGAAAGGAGTTCATGACCACTAACCTCATCTTGCAAAACATATTAAAGGGGACTCTGAGTGGGAAGGAACAACCAAAAGAAACAAAAACTAGGGATGCCTGGGTATCTCAGTTGGTTAAGCAGCTGCCTTCAGCTCAGGTCATGATCTCAGTGTCCTGGGATCAAGTCCCACATCAGGCTCCTAGCTTGGCAGGAAGTCTGCTTCTCCCTCTGCCTCTGCCTGCCGCTCTGTCTGCCTGTGCTCGCTTGCACTATCTCTCTCTGACAAATAAATAAATAAATAAATAAAATCTTAAAAAAGAAAAACTAGAAAGAAACAAACAAAATCTCCCAAAACAATGACAAAACAAGTAATAAAATGGCACTTAAATTCATATCTATTAATACCTACTCTGAATGTAAATGGTCTAAATGCTCCAATAAAAAAAGACACAGGGTATCAGATTGGATTAAAAAAAATCTATATGCTGCCTACAAGTTTTGTGTTTTACATTTAAGACTGTGATGGACTTCAATATAATTTTTTGTGAAAGGTGCAACAACTAAACCTACAGTTTTTTGGGGTTTTTTTTGGTTTGAGATGTCTAGTTGTTCCAGGTCACTTGTTAGAAAGACTATCTTTGCCTCATTGCTCCTTTGTCAACAATCAGTTAACTATATTTATGTAGGTCTTTTCCAGGCTTTCTTGTTCTGTTCCATTGATCTATTTGTTTATTCTTTAACCAATACCACACTGTCTTAATTACTACAGCTTCATAATGACTCTTGAAGTCAAGTATTGGCAGGCCTTTGATTTGTCCTTCTTCAATATTGTCCTGTTTATTTTATGTACTTTTGTCTCTCTACACAATGGAATCAGTTTGCTAATATACACTAAATGTGTAGGCTAATGCTGGTATTTTGATTAGGATTGCATTGAATCTATTTTAATTTTGGAAGAAGTAATATAGAAGTAATATCTTGACAATATTGAGTCTTCCTATCATGAATATTAAATGTCTCTCCTTTCATTCAATTTTTTCCTTGATTTTATTCACTGGAGTTTTGCAGTTTTCTTCATACAGATCTTGTGTACATTTTGTTAGATTTATGCCTAAGTTTTCAATTTTTTTAATGCTAATATAAATTATATTTTGTTTTTAATTTCAAATTCCACTTTTTCTTGCTGGTGTATAGGTAGATGATTGACTTTTGTATATTAACCTTCTGTCATAAAACCTCACTAAATCTCTTATTAAGTTCAGGATTTTATTTTTGTCAATTGTTTCAGGTTTTCTTTGTAGACAAGAGCATCATCTGTGAACAAAGACAGTTTTATATCTTCTTCCCTAAATGTATGTCTTTTATTTCTTTTTCTTGTCTTATTTCATCAGCTTCCCAGTAGGATGTTGAAAAGCATTGATGAGAGAATACAACCATATCTTGTTTCTGATCTTACTGGGAAAATTTTGATTCTTACCATTAAGTATGATGTTAATTGCAGATTTTTGTAGATACTCTTTGATCAAGCTAGGGAAGCTCTCCTCTATTCCTGGTTTACTGAGAAGTTTCTTTCTTTCTTTTCTTTCTTTCTTTCTCTCTTTCTTTCTTTTTCTCTCATGAATGGTGGTAGATTTTGTCAAATCCTTTTTATGCATCTATTGCTATGGTACTGTGAATTTTCTTTTTAAGCCTGTTCAAATGATGACTCATATTAATTCATTTTCATATGTTAAACCAGTCCTGTATACTTGGGATAAGTTCTACATACCCATAGTTTTATAAAAATAAACAAGTAACAATATAACAAATCAAGGGCATAGAGAAAGACAATATGAAAGGAAGAAATTATTGAAGAAATTATGTGGTACAATAAGAATTCTGATGAGGTTAGTCAGCCTAGATTCACAGTTTGAACTGACTAGTGAAGTGGTATGGCATGATAAGAATTTTGATGAAGCTAGTCAGCCTAGATTCACAGTGAAATAAATTTTAGCTATATATAAAACATCTGTGTAAAACTATTACAGGATATTAGAAATAAAGGGAAATTCACTGAGTTACATATATTATTTGTAAAATGCTAGAAGATGATGAAAGTTATCCCTCATCAAATACAAAATGACCTTTCACACAGACCTTTCCATATTAATTTATTTGTAGGGTTTCTTCCTTTTTCACCTTTTTTTCAATTTGCTCTTTGATCCTACCACAAAAAGAAAGGCCTTCCCACAGTGCTTCAATTCATAGGGGTTCTAATCAGCATAGACTCTCTGATACTGAGAGTATTGAAAGCTATCCCAAATGACCTTAAAACCATAGCATTCACTTACATTATTTCCTCACTGGGATGAATTCTTTGGTGAAGAATAAATCTTGAGATATAACAGAGCTTTTCCAGTTTGATCCTTAACATCCATAAAATGTCCCTCCATATTACTCATAGTGCTCACGTTTGAAAGGTTTCTTACCAGTACTACTTCTGGTATGGTCAGTAAGATATTAACCTTTCACAATGTCTTTACACACTCTTTATATAGTTTCTTACCCAAGTAACTTTTGTGATGTTGAGGAAGTTATAGGTTCTGTGGAAAGATCTTCCCACCTTCCTAACATTCATCAGATTTTTCATCTTATGAATCATCTTTTCTTTGATTGAAAAAATAATTTATGAAAAAAATGTGATCCACTATTTTTTTTAAATGACCCAGTATTATAGGCCTTCACACATTAGTTGAATTTTAGGGTTTACCATCCATATCACTATACCAATATAAATAAGTTAATTATTTGACTATAAATATGCCTAGCTTCCCTCCATTCATAGAGTTGTTCATGAAATTACTCTGATTTTGAGTAAATCTGAGTTACCAATTAAAGTTATTTCTATATTTCTTAACAATGAGAACATTTTATTCATCATTTATACTTGGATATAAAATAAGGTATGTGTGCTGAAAGAAAGCATGTATTATATGCCTGAAATGTCCTCCTAAGATCTGTTTTTGTTTTTTCAAATTAGATATTCTATTTCTAATATCTTCAGGAGAATTCAGATCTATGCATTGTAATTTTTCCATTCTTCCATCCTTTTCCATTTGAATGTTCTTATTTTATCTATTTCAGTTTTGCAAGATAATGTCTTGGTCTTATTTCTTGACTCCTAATCTGAATACAGGCTTCTTGCCTTCTATCCAAGATTCCTTCTTTTCCTCCAATAAAGAGGGCAATAATGGATTAGAAATTTAAAGTTTTATTAAAACTAAGCTTCTGAAGTATACAGCCCTCTATGGTCACATTACAGAAAATCTATTCTCTTATATTTAATCTCTAAGTTTAAGGATAAAAATAAAAGTTTGCTGGGGTTTTTTTGTCTGTTTGTTTTGTTTTGTTTTTGTGTTTGGTTAATTTTAAATCATGTATTCGGCAAAAGTTCATTTTCTTTATTTCAAAATGTGTTTTCTTAAAATTTCTTTATCTACTTTCTTGTATTTTTATGATATGTTGAGAATAGAAATGCTAAAGATATAAAAAAGGTATGATTTTAAAATGTCACTCACAATACATGATAATATTCTATAACTTCTACCACTTGAAGTTAATTTAACCTGCTCATGAATAATTATGCTTTCTTTAAAAGAATGCAAACATGTAACTGGGGACCAACAACAGACTCCTCCTAAACCGTGTTTATCTGAGAAATTATCATTAATATCATGCAGTCCAACAATCTTCCATTCCCTCCAGTTCTCTCCTCCTAATTTTACTAATTTTGAGGGGCAAGAGGAAACTTTAAAACTTGACCATTCATTTGAAGTAATTAGCCTTTGAATTCACCGCCTGAAAAATTAAGATTGATAATACACTATAGCATGTCAGATGAGTTGCCAAACTTATATACATGGCCAACTCATAACTAAAAACACTGATAATTTCTATTTTGTTGGAAAATATAAAGTCCCTCAGAAGAATAACATCACTTTTGAAATGCACTGTGACATTACAAGCTGTTAGTTTAAAATAACCTAAAAATAATTGTTCATGAATAATAGCTGATTGCTATACCTAATGCTATGGAGAGATACCTTCCACCTTTAGTGTTGTCTTTGCAGATCAAACCTTCCCTGAAACTATATTATTTTAATAAGTAATACCCTCCATCTACAATTTTTTTCTCTTAAATAGAATTTTAATGAATTCATCCTTTCTGACATTTGCATTTGTCTTTAAATGCCACAAGATAACAGGATTTTAATCATTCCAAATAGCATTTTAATTATAGAACTAATTACTTTTGCAGAAGGTTAAGCTCCACAAACAGGAATAAAACTGTTTGCTTGCACTATGTGTGAAGAATGCTGTTGTGCTCCTCATTTAGGTATTTGGTAAATTTATTTGGTCAGTTTTATCTGACTTTTTAGTATAAGAAGAAAAAGTTCAGTTTTAAGAGAATTTGACATTATGCAGTGTGAATCAACTAATGTACTTTTATGTAATTATAGAATCAGGGAGGAAATAAGAGACACTCTGCACAAGAAATGGCAGATAAGTAACAGCCAGCTCCAGCGACCAAGGCTGTTCCAAAAGCATATTATTTCAGTCTTCAGGAAATACGTTGTTGTTGTCTTTAGTGCTCATGAAAGAATTTACTGTAAAGTTCTTTGCCAAAAAAAGGATTACTATATTAGAGCTGTGTTCTGAGTAAGGACTCAACTAATAATTTGAAAAGAAATAAATCTACCAAATTATTTCTTTTTTAGGTGGATGCTGAATATTTTCTCCCATATGCTTCTCCCATCCAAGTACTAACCAGGCCCGACCCTGCTTAGCTTCCGAGATCAGACGAGATCGGGCACGTTCAGGGTGGTATGGCCGTAGACTCTCCCATATGCTTCTAATTGCAAGGCTCAACTGAGTGGTATTTTAGTGTATAGTATTAGATAAATAAGAAATTTGTTATATTCAGCTGTCCTAGTTAACTTTTTCAAAAGTTTACATGCGAACACTGAAAATGTGCCCCAAATAGGATAATCTTTGTATGTTATGCATTCTTTTCTATTAAAAAATGCCATAATTATTTATATATTTTTATTTTCTGTATGTAAAAATGGTCAAAATTCATGACAATTTGTTTATGTCACTAAGGAAAAGATTTTACATTTCTCACACTCATTGTATCTGCAACGGACAGAAAAAACTCCCACAATATCATACTGAGACTAAAACCCACTGAGAAACCATCACGAATCTCTTAATTGGGCACCTAAGTTTAACAGGGTATCTGTTTGACTCCCCAGCCACACTGAATACAACAAACCAAATACAATTCCTGATCTGTGAGGAACTTGTAGTTACAGGAGATGCTCCATTCATAGTACTTGACCTTGCGTCACCTTTTCAAGGTTGGAGAAAAATGAAGTTTCCATTGCTACAATCCTGTTACACATTACGAAAGTGAGTCTCTTCAAGATGGAGACAAATGAACAATGATTGTAAACACCAGTAGGTGTTTTTTGTTTGTTTGTTTGTTTTTGGTAGAGGTTTTTCTAAAGACTAATTGTATGCCTTTTGCCATAAAGATTTCTATGTTCAGCTTAGTTGAACCAGCTTTTATTGGAGTTCCCACCTTATATCAGACCCTGTACCACATCCATGGGATAGAGCAAGAATAAGTAGCTTATCTGCGTGGTGCTTCGTGTAGTCTCTTTTGCTAGTATGTAAAGCTAATATGTAAAATGAGGTGCAAACTGTTATGATAGACTATGTACAGAAGCACAGAGTATGGGGATGGTACAAACTGGGGATCTGGAAAAGGCTTATCAGAAGAGCTGGGGTTTCCTGACAGACAGGAAGCATTAGCAAAAATAGAAAAGCCTCAACTATCAGTGTCATGTGAAAGAAAAATACTGTTGCATGTGGCAGAGTAAGAGGTGGGAAACAGGAGGAATAAGCAGATGAATTTGTAAAATGTAGGGTGTGGCTAGATGTGGAAAAATTTTCTAAATCATGCCAAGGTTTGTTTGCTTTCTCTAATAAAGATGGAGAGATAATGAAGATGTATATAATAAGGACACCATGGGATAAGGATTTTTATTTTAGATATATTATATTTTCCTATAAGAAGCATTGGGTTGAGTTCACTTATTTGAGATGTCACATTGTTGAATTCCTACTTAATTGTGTAATATGGGGTACAATAATTAATTTCTCAAAGGATGCTGTTTACTCATCAGCAAAATGAAAAATAACTTCCTATTTCAAACTTGTAGGGATTAAATGCTATAATCCTCATTTAGTAGTTGGCATATGGTAATTGGTAATAACAACTAACAAGTTTTTTTTTTCTTTATTTGTATAATGATTGGGTTGGCATCATTAATCTGTGAAGAAATTGTTTTTTTTAATTGAGGAAAATTTCACTATGCTATTTGAGAAAAATAGGGCTTACTTCACACAGGACACAACAGATAAACCCAAAGGTATTAAAGATTTACTGTGAAAGTAAAAAACAAAACAAAAGAAAACAAAAAAAAAACCTCTAAAGCTATCAGGAAAAAAAAAAAAAAAAAAAAGATAGGAGAATCATACCATGACTGCAATGGAAAATAATTTTCCTTAAGTAAATCACTGAACCAAAAGTGGGAGAACAAATCTGTGATCTCAAAATTAAAGGATGGTATGAAATTTAACAAGCAAATAAAAAGCAAGTGAAAATATCTGCAACATGAATAATTATGAAAATATTATTATCTGAAGTATAGGAAATTCCTGAGAAGTAACAAGAAAGTTCAGGAAACATCACAAGAAAATTGGCAAATAAAATTAATAAATTACTAATCAGAAGAGACTCTCATAGGCTGAGAAGCCTATGAAATGATGTTTAAGTTCTTAAAAGAAAAGGAAAAAAGTTACTATTTTTTTCTCATCAAATGGAAAAAATAACATCAAACAGAGGATGATAATGAAGGGAAACCTGATGAGCTATTGGTAAGAATGTAATGTTGGAAGAAAATAGATGTATTTTATCATTTATTGTGCTTATATCACTCAAAAATTCTTTTTCCAAATACATACCCAGAGAAACTTAAGTATAAATACCCAAAGAAATCTGTACAAAGAAGTCTGATATTGCAAAAATTGTCAAAGAAAAGTAGCATATACTACTCAAACGCATAGCAATTAAAAAGAACTGCATAAATAAAATGTAACATACTAAGAAAACTTTGTAGCAATTACAAACAAGTATCTAGATAAGTGTGTAACAATATTGAAATATTTAAAATATAATTCTGTGAAAAAAGCATAAGATACAGCATGCCATTTATACAAATTTAATATAAAAGAGAAGTGACTCATGACAAAGGATAATGAGATTATAGATAAAATATAAATACAAAATAATATAAAATAAAAACAAAAGCCAGATATCCTATAGAACAATGATTGAAGTTGACAACTACCTCAATATTATGATACAATTTTGTGACTCTGAAGTGCAAAATGAAGTGGGGAAGTAAGATTAAGTAAAATATATGTTGAATTTATTTAAAAAAATAAACATATGAAGGAGCTAGAAAAATATTACCAGAAAAACAAATTTTATACCACATGTAAAAAGATTTAAGAAGAATCAAAGAGAATATTATTTTAGTAATATGCTAGAAAAATTAAAGCACAATTTTTTTTTATATGAATAGCTAGATAAAAGCATTTGGTTAATACGTAGTGTCACTTGTCCGAAAGCAGACAAGTAATCTAATCAGCACCGCTTCTGGAACTAGAAGGATACAGTATTGTGCCTATCTATACTCTAGATAAAATTGGGATAGATTTGGTCAGGCCACTGATAATCATACTTGAAGACTTAGAGGATTAGACAGTGAATCTCTCAGAAGTTAAACATGGCTATTATCTTGATGGCCTTTAATTTAATCTCTTCTATGTATAAATAGAAATAACTCGTGCAAAAATACCAATGATGGAATAATAATTTGCTTAAAGACAAAAATGGAACCATACAATCCAATGATTACACTACTATATATTTACCTAAGGGACACAAAAATACTGATTTGAAGGGACCCATTTACTCCAATGTTTACAGCAGCACTATCAACAATAGCCAAATTATGGAAAGAGACTAAATATCCATTGAATGATGAATATTACTTGGTCATCAAAAGAATGAAATTTTGCCATTTGCAACAACATGGATGGCACTAGAGCATATAATGCTGTGAAATATGTCAGTCAGAGAAAGACAAATACCCTATGATTTCACTCATATGTGGAATTTAAGAAAGAAAACAGGTGAACATAGGGGAAGGGGTTAAAAAGAGAGGGAAGCAAACCATAAGAGAGACTCTTAACTATAGAGAACAAACAAAGGGTTGCTGGAGGAAAGGTGGGCAAGGCAATGAGTTAAATGGGTGATGGATGTGAACGAGGACACTTGTTATGCGGAGCACCCGGTGTTATACGTAAGTGATGAATCACTCAATTCTACTTCTGAAACCAATATTACACTACATTTTAAATAACTAGAACTTAAATACAATTTTGAAAAAGAAGAAAAAGACAAAAATGGAGTTTCGTAATTCAACTTTTTAAAAAATTTTAAGAGTAGATTAGATGTAGCACCAGAAACATATCCAGAGTGTTTTAATGATTCAAAGCACGTTCATGACCAGCACTCACAGAATGGCAGAAGAGGCAGAGGCAGCAAATTTAGTGTATCATAATCCAAAGCAAAGTAGGTAGATGAGTCCTTGCTTATACTAACTGTAGGAATATAAAAAAAGCTATTGTTACAGAGGATAAAAATAATCAATTCAAAGCAGTGAATGGATAAAATCAGGTGGCTTGTGGGTTAAATATATATTTAATCAAAATACCTGATTTGTTAAATTAGTAAATATAATTATTTGATTAATACACTGTAGAGAAGGGAAAGGAAATTCTGCTTTTTCTAACAGAGGTATAAGTGTCTGGTAAATAATGAGAGATTTTCTGTGAGCATAGACATGTGGCCACATTAAGTTATTGTCCAATTAAATTCATATACTTTAAAAACCATTAAAAAAATAAAAAATAAAAAAAAAATAAAAAAATAAAAACCATTAAAATGATGACAATCTTAAAAGATTATAAAAAACTGTACATTTGAATTTTTAAGCATAATTTGGCATGCAGTATTTTATAGGGAGAAATTTAGATAATTTATAAATTATTTATAAATTATCTAAATTATTAGATAAATAAATTTATCTAATAATTTAGATAATCTTGGTTTTAAAGCATATGTTTAATAAAAATCCATCCTACAGTTAGAACACATGGTATGTAATATAACATTGCTTTTCCCATTTCATACTTCAGAATAAACTAACTCAGTTTTATAGAGATCTCTCTTTTTTTGTAAGCAGCATGTGCCAGCACTGATTCTTCATGTTCAATTTTATGAAAGCTAACTTATTAGTTTTATGACTAAAATTTTAGGTCACTTACATCTTAAGAAATAGTTATATAATCCATGAGAAATGGATATTGTGAACTGTATATAGGTCAATAGCCAGGTTTCTGCACAGAATATAATTTTTGTGACTATTTTTGATAGATATTTGGAAATAATCCAATACCTCTATGTATATGTTTTGCTTACTTGAAGGAAAGTATTTATAGAAATTGTGAAGTATAGTTCTATTCATGTTGCCATATATAGAAAGCAGTCTAGTTTTTTTTTTTTTTTTTCGGGATGATCCCTACAGAAATCTAACAGTGTGTACAAGAAATTATAAAATCTTATCATCAAATGGGCAAAGTTTAACATTTCATTTTATTATTTGAAAAAAAAAACAGATTTATATTTTGCTAAACATTTACACTGAAGCAATGAAAAATATAAAATAAATTAGATAAAAATAAATTATCTTAATATTTTCTTTTCTTTCTTTTTTATTTTCTTTAAAATTTAAGTGTAGAGGGGCAACTGGGTGGCTTAGTCATTTAAACATCTACCTTTGACTTGGGTCATGATCCCAGGGTCCTGGTCATGATTCCAGGATCCTGGATTGAGCCCCACATTGGGCTCCTTGCTCTGCAGAAAGGCTGCTTCTCCCTCTCCCCTTGCTCATGCTCTCACTCACTCTCTCTCAAATAAATAAATAAATAAATAAATATTTATTAAAAAAAAAAAAAAACAATCCCATCAGATCAAAACCTCATCCTTATGACCTCATTTAACCATAATTACTTCCTCAGAGAACCCAGATCCATATATAGCATATGGGAAGCTGGGGCTTCACCATATGAATTTTAGGGGAACATAAATATTCAATCCCAGAATTCATGCCCTTCTCATATGCAAATATATTCATTCTATCCCAGCAGCTCCAAAAGGTTTAAGTCATTCCATCAACACTAAAGTCTAAAGTCCAAAGCGTCATTCAAATATTGTCTAAATCAAGCAGTGAGAATAGTTAGTTGTACAATTCATCCTGAGCTTAAATTCCTTTCTACGTGCAAACCTGTGAAACCAGACAGATGTGCTTTCAAAATACAATGGTGGGACAGACATAAGATACACATTTCTATTTCAAAATGGAGAAATCAGAAAGTAAAGACAACAGTAACAAGTCCCAAGCAAGTCTGATACCTAGCAAGGCAAAGTCCAATAGATCTTCTTTCTTTTTTTTTCCCCTACTTTTTTTTTTATTTTTAAAATTTTTTAAATAAATTTTTAAATTTTTTTAAATAAACATATAATGTATTATTATCCCCAGAGGTACAGGTGTGTGAATCGCCAGGTTTACACACTTCACAGCACTCACCATAACACATACCCTCCCCAATGTCTATAACCCAACCACCCTCTCCCTACCTCCCTCCCCCCAGCAACCCTCAGTTTCTTTTGTGAGATTAAGACTCTCTTATGGTTTGTCTCTCTCTCGATCCCATCTTGTTTCATTTATTATTTTCCTATCCCTCAAACCCCCCACATTGCATCTCCACTTCCTCATATCAGGGAGATCATATGAAGTTCTCTTTCTCCAATTGACTGATTTCACTAAGCATAATACCCTCTAGTTCCATCCATGTTGTCACAAATGGCAAGATTTCCTTTCTTTTGATGGCTGCATAGTGTTCCATTGTGTATATATACCACATCTTCTTGATCCATTCATCTGTTGATGGACATCTAGGTTCTTTCCATAGTGTGGCTATTGTAGACATTGCTGCTATAAACATTCAGGTGCACGTGCGCCTTCCTATCACTACATTTGTATCTTTAGGGTAAATACCCAGTAGTGCAATTGCTGGGTCATAGGGTAGCTCTATTTTTAACTTTCTGAGGAACTGCCATGCTCTTTTCCAGAGTGGTTGCACCAGCTTGCATTTCTTACCAACAGTTAACCTTATGATTTTATGTTGACTTTCTTTCTCTATCAAACATTTGCCAGTCGTGGATGAGGAGAAAGGGGAACCCTCCTACACTGTTGGTATAAACATTTGGGTGCATGTGCCCCTTTGGATGACTACGTTTGTATCTTTAGGGTAAATGCCCTATTTTCAACTTTTTGAGGAACCTCCATGCTGTTTTCCAGAATGGCTGCACCAGCTTGCATTCCTATCCAATAGATCTTAAGGCTGGAGAAAACCTGTCCTGATTCAGTGCTCTGCCTTCTGAACTCCGTTGGGCTACAGTACTGCACTGGGATGAAGGGCCTGCCTCTGAGCCTGTGGGCAGAAGCTGACTGATAGGAACTGAGTCAGTGTCCCTGATGATCTCTGAATCATGCTTGGGGTCATTCTTCCCCTTTCTTAAAGAAAGGATCTTAAGGATGGCACTTGTGTGATAAGTACTGGGTGTTGTATGTAAGTGATTAGTCATTAAATTCCACTCCTGACACTAATATTACACTGTATGTTAACTAAACAGAATTGAATTAAAAACTTGGAAAAAAAAATCTCAGCAAATTAAAAAAAAAAAAATAGTGCCTGTCTGCAGTCAAGTACTCCATGGTCCCACCGTGTAAAGCCAAGAAATCTGAGGCTTCCTTCAACTTGTACAGTCCCCATCACATTCAGTTCAAACTAGCAGTGTGCCTGCTCTTATAATCCCATAATCTATTTATTTAGTGATAGTCCAGCCACATTTTTGGTGTTCTCTTCAGAAGACACTTTCCCATTTTTTGAAAATATGGACTGACTGAGAATTTACCAAATATTTAAATTCTCTCTCCAGCTCTACTTTTTTCTCTGGGGGACCAGAGCAGAATCACCCTTTACACCCATGTTTCCACCAACTGTCCTTTCATGGCAATTTGGCTTTCTCTGGCATGCACCTTAAAACTCCTCCAGCTTTACTTGTTACCCAGTGCCAAAGTGCTTCCACATGTTTAGACATTGGTTACAGCAGCACCTACTTCTTAGTACCACTGTTTTGGTCTGCAAGGACTGCCATCACAAAACACCGTACACAACCCCTGTTTCTTTCTCACAGTCTGGAAGCTGGAAAGTCCAAGATCAAGGTGCTGGCAGGTAGGTCATTCTAAGGCCTCTTTTCTTTGTTTATAGGTAACTGCTAGCCATCTCTCTAAATGCTCACATAATATCTTGTTTGTGCACATAAAGAAAGAGAGAAAGACAAAAAGAGAGAGAATATGCTCTGGTGCCTTTTCTAATCCTACTGTGTCAGGGTCCACTCTAATGACCTCATTTAACCTTAATTACTTCCTTAGAGGCACTATTTCCAAATGTAGCTGCACTGGGGATTAGAACTCCACTATATGCATTTTGGGGGGAACAAAGCTTTCAGTCCACAAAACAGTGCTTTAACAGAAAAGAGGACTCAGGAAAAGTGAGCCCCCAAAATGACAGAAGTAAGAGGGTATTATACATAATTAGAGAAAAGGAGATTGGTTCCTTAGATACCAAAAATGGGAAACGTGCCCTCATAATTGACCTATTTATAAATTCAATTTGCTGCATAATTCAACCACAGAGAAACTAGTTCATTATTTTGCTTAAAATTAAAATATCTGGGCAATATATTTTAATTTTTATTAACTGGGCAAACACCTTCAGGATACAATTGCCATCCTAAGAAGTATTTCTTAAGTGGAAATAAATTGTGCAACTTAATTGTTCATACTTCTTGGCAACTTTGTACATAGAAAATCTGCAAGAAAATTAATTTTGAATTGTCTGTAAGAAGCATGAGTGTGACAACCCAGATGGGTGAGTCTAAGGCCTTATTCCTTAAGCTCTTATTCACATATCATTTACAACAATATCATTTAGTGATATATATTAAAGGACAGACTCCTGGGCTCCACAAAACTCACTGGATAAGAATTGCTAGGTGCAGGAATTTATAATTGTTAATTAAACTGTCTGAAATATTATTTGTAAGTGATGTCCCCAGTTAAGAACTATTGGTCTAAAATGCTTTTGTCTTATGACACATCATCTTCCTGAAAAACAGAATTACAGAATACTTAAAAAAAAATCCTTTTTGGGGGTGCCTGGGTGGCTCAGTGGGTTAAGCCGCTGCCTTCGCTCAGGTCATGATCTCAGGGTCCTGGGATCAAGTCCCACATCGGTCTCTCTGCTCAGCGGGGAGCCTGCTTCCCCCCTCTCTCTCTTTGCCTGCCTCTCCATCTACTTGTGATTTCTCTCCGTCAAATAAATAAATATAATCTTTTAAAAAAAGTCATTTTTGGTATTACTTATGGAAAATCTGTTAATAATTCACATCGGCTCTTTTTCTAGGAATAGGTCTTAATGTTCTTGTGTGCTCTGTGGCCCAAGCCACTTTCAGAAATGTGTGTAAAGGTAAGAAAATAGGTGGATTAATCAACTGCTTCCAGCGTATGTTGACTGAATGCCTCACTGTAATTTCATTTGGATGCATCTAGTATGTTAGACTGTATCCTGTGAACAGGATTCCAGTCAGGATTATGTCTGTACAAAGGACAAATAACTTTCTGGGAGAAAAGAGACGAAGGGACATATAATAATTTACTTTTTTTTTTTAAACATAGACAGACAGAACAGTTTCCAGTGTCTAGGAACATCAAGTCAAATCAATTAATATATATTTCTCATACCATCTTGACTTTATTTCTCATGGTTGGAAACTGACAGGTTCTGTGGTCCTTTGGTAAGAACATTCCACTCCAATATTAAGTAATCAGTGAATCTGTAGCCAGGTCACTACAACCCAAAAGGAAGAGAAGATCCCACCATTCTCTGGAGAAATTCTGCTGTGTAAATTAGCAAATCCACAAAAATAAGTCATTTTGCATGGGTTCTTATGTAGTCATGTCCACTGTGAATATTTTCTTGCCACCTTTGATTTGTGAGCAAAGAAAAAGTTAACAAAGAAAGAGCACATTAGTGCAATATATATATATATTTTTTTTCACATAATGAAATGTGACTTTTTAGTAACATAATGATTAGTAAGAGGGATATCAGTCAAAAGAACAATTTTGTTCAAGGGACTCTAAAGATTTTATTAGATTCTATTTTTTCCCAATATATTTGGAATGGCAAGAAAAAGTTCAGTACTTAGTAAATCAGCATATTTACTGGCTAGAAATCACAAAATATTAGAGTATGAGAGAGAGAGAGTAGACATTTTGCTATAATTTATTAATCTACTATGCAGAAAAGTGAGACTCAAGTATATTAAGTGGTTTATCTAAGGTCACAAAGATAATTAGTAAAAAGTGAACAAAACTTCTGGTTCACTACTTTTTGTGTACTCTTGCTTTTTGGTTTTCCAGAATTTGAAATACTGAAAATATAGTTAAAAGTGACAGTGAATGATCCACAATTGAAAAAATCTTTCTGTTGAAGTAGGAATCCAGGTCTGAAATGTTGCAGAGGAAATGCCATTTCCCTAAGTGAGAGGAGAAGGAAGTCTTGGCATGTTGATTACCTGGGACAGAGCACTGGACGACATCTGCAGTTACAGAATCAAATACAATGTAAGCAGAGAAAAGAGGAAAGAGTCTACTTTAGGTAGCTTATCCCCTAAACATTGTCAGAGTCAAAAAGGTTGTTTCTTTCACCAGAGTAGCCTATAGCTTCATATAGACAATAAATCATATTTCTAATTTAGCACTGCATATAGTATTCATTGATTTTTTCTCCTTGTGTCTATGAAAAATTCTCTTTTCTACATTAATGACAAAATATTATTAATTATATGTAATTATGTAGTGAAATAAAGTGATACCTCTTTATAAGTTATTACCATCAGTGCACTTGTGTTTATTAACTATTTATAAGTATTTAATTAACCCTTGAAATGTACACCCATAGATGAATACTTAATACTAAATTATATAAATATAGTAACAAATCTCATTCTTGTTATAATTGATGAAAAGCACTAAATCATTATCAAGAAATACTAAGTCAGGCGTCTGGGTGGCTCAACGGGTTAAGCCTCTGCCTTCGGCTTGGGTCATGATCTCGGGATCCTTGGATCAAGCCCCAGTTGGGATCTCTGGCTCTGTGAGGAGCCTGCTTCTCCTGCCCCCAGCCTGCCTCTCTGCCTACTTGTGACCTCTCTCTGTCAAATAAATAAATAAAATTAAAAAAAAAAAAATACTAAGTCAACTATTTCTTGCTTTATTTTCCTCCTGAACATTTTCAAAGTTGGAAAATAAAAAATCTTGCTTTTTATTTTTAGGATTTCTTTGTTAAGTGCTTCAAGTTGTGGTATGTCAGCTTATAAGGAAATGAGAAGCATTTTAGATGCAATATTTACTTTCTCATTTTTATTGCTCATCAACATGAAATTCAGATAAATCCAAGTAAAAAAATCAAGTTGAAAATATTGAAAAAAAACTATGCATTTTGATCAGAAATATACATGTTAGAAAAGTCTCTGAAAATAAGCCAATTCAGTATGTGTTTCTTATGATAAAGAGATATCAACGATAGGACCTCTAACAGTTCAAATTTGAGATTTGTGAAAAACGCTGAATTTATTTTTTAAATATTATTTTGTTAACAGTATAGTTGGCAAGAATATCTGAATGATAATGCACATGATATTTAAGTGTATTACTTAAGCACATTAATTTGAATTTAATAATGCTTGAAAAATGCTGTGAGGTCATTTTAGATCATATTTTAAACACCAAAGGCTGTGCCTATGTGAGACTGAGTTGTATAATAGACAGCTCTGGAAGAAACTGGAATAAAAGAATCAAGATACATTAAAAGAATGGAAAATTGTATTTTTTAACTGTGCAATCTAAAATATAGTTGAAAGGGAAAAAACAATCAGATGGCACAGAAACATCACAAAGAGATTGTTCTGAAGAGTAAATGAGCTATTATTGTTTTGAATATTAAATGGGTATTTCATAAAACCTTAGAAATATAGACAGTTATTTTCACTATCACAACTCACAAGTTATGAATGCATTTTTTTAACCTTGAAATCAAATTTATACTTCATTACTTAAGTATCATGAGAGAGAATTCATTCTTAAAATTAAGTATCCATGATATGTATATATTTGATGGGGATATATGTTGTATTTAGTAGAATCTTACTCTAAAACTTAAAATTAGCTTGATATCAACTTATTTTCATAAATATTCAATCAAAATTTTAGTAATCCAAAGAAGATTCCCTCTCTTGAATACTTTAGAAATGTAATGTTGCTGAGGAATTATATGTTCCTTGTAGATCTTAACAAAGAGCCTCAAAAGATTAATTGCAGTAATAGTCCAAATTGAGTAATTCTCCAGTTATTTTCTTTAGTAATCTCAATTAAAAATAAACTTAAATTGAAGAAATCCAATCTACTGTGACTCTGAGAAGTCTGAATTCAATCAAATTAATCATAATTTCATATAGCCCATTGACATTTACACTAAGATCAACCTAAATATTATGGACTCATTGAAACTGGCAAGAATTAATCAGAGAAACCAAAATTCAAAAAAAGAAATGTTTTTTTGATCATGAGGCTAGAACATATATGAAATAGGGCTCATGGTTAGGTGCAAACTCATTTTTCCTTGTCTTATTATTTAGTATCCTTCCTCTACTGTTCCCACAATCGCACTCCTCTTCATCCTTCTTGGGGATCTTGTATTTTCTCCACCTCATTCATTTGTTTTCATTGGGAATGCCTATGTTTTTACCTGACTCCACTCTCAGCCATAGCTGACTAGTTCAAGAGTCAGTTGAAGTCAAGCAGAGATTTTCCCTAAGAATTTTCAAAATATTCAGGCTTTATGGTTGTAAATACTAAAAAGTGAGGGACTTGAGATTTGTGAGTAATCAAGTATTCCCTTATGCGAAATGAGTTTTCAGCGAGAGAGGATGAAATATACCTGTGTAGAAAAACGTAATTCACATCTGGTCTGGTGTGAATTTAGTTTGTTTGCTTATTTTTAAGTTAGAAATTGCACTCTCTATCTCTCTTTCTTTCTTTCTTTCTTTTTTTTTTTAATTTTGATCATTTAATCTATTCATTTTTGGAATTTCCTGTTTTTCTACATGAGTTCAAGTTCAATTTCTAGAATTTCTAATCAGAATAGAAATGAACAGTAGAATGGGCCTGAATAGGATTTCATGTTTACAAATATTTTAGGAAGATGGATACAAAACAAAAATTTCTGCTGAATGGGTCAGTAGATTTAACTATTTTGTTAACATTTGTCTGCCTAGTTATCATGTTTTCTCTCTATAGTGGCAGAATTGACCGATGGGACACTATTCTCTCAGTTCACGTTCTACCACAGTACAAACACCTTCTCAGCTTCCACTGCTGGTTTCTCCTCTCTTTGTCTTTGACCTCTAAATATTTCAGTAATCCAGAGATCAGTCTCAAAAACACTGCTCTATACCATCTATACTCACTTCCCAGCATTCTCAGGGCTTTAAATAATATCCATATGCTCACTATCCTAAATTTAATTCAAAGCCAAGGCCAGACATATCTATCCTATGCATGTAAGACATATATACCACATGACCTACTAGAACTCACTAGAGATGTCTAGTAATCATTCCAAGATTAACATCCACATTTAGCTTCAGCATTCGCATATCCTAAACTTACTGTTCCTACAATCCTCATTTCAAAAAATGTCACTGCAGCCTCCTACATGTGCAAGAAAAAGGGATGGAGAGTAATTTCAAGGTATACGTATATATACACAAATCAATAGGCATACCTCAAAGATACTGTGTTTGATTTCAGGCCACTGAAATGAAGCAAGAATCAACAAAGTGAGTCAAATAATTTTTTCATTTTCACTGCATATAAAACTTTACTTTACCAGGGTGCCTGGGGCAGTTAAGTGTCTGCTTCTCAATTTCGACTCGGGTCATGATCTCAGGGTCATGAGATGGGGCCTCATGTTAGGGTCCGTACTCAGCAGAGAGTCTGCTGGAGAATTTCTCTCTCCCTCTTCCTCTGCCCCTCCTCTGGCTCTCTCCCTGATAAAAAAATCTTTAAAAAAAGGAATATTTACATTATACTCTATTAATTGTGCAATAGTGTTATGTCTAAAAAATGTACATCCCTTAATTAAAAAATACTGTACTGCTAAAAATGTTATCATCTGAGCTTTTAGTGAGACATAATCACTTATCACACCTCACCATAACAACAACAACAATAACAAAATAATGATGATGATGTAAAAGCCTGAAATACTGCAAGAATCACCCAAATGTGACACAGTGATCAAACACTGTTTCCTATCTTTCCAGCGGTGCAACAGATTCTATCACCTCTCAATTAAAATCCTTTCCCATAAACTTGAATCTTTTTAATGTGTGTGAACTGACAACTTAATTTCTCTGGTCCTCAACAATTATGTCACTAGTGAATTTTGTATATATGAAAGTGTGTGATGCCCACTGTATATATGGAATATTGAACTGCATTTGTTAATCATGTATTTCTCATAGCAAACTTTACAATGCAACACTTAAAACTTTTTATCTCATCAGATATGTTGAATTTAAGACCTGATTGTTTTCCCCCTTGACTATAATCTTTTTGAGGATAAAAACCTTGGCTCTATTTTAATGGAAGTTGTTGCTCTTTATTTAATACAAACAACATGGAAAACAATGCCATGCATAATCTCTATCTCCATCACACAATCAATGCAATCTGGTTTAAGCACTTTAAAATGTTTTAAAATTTAGCAACAATTGAATGAATGTATCATATCAGATAACTTAATTGGGAGGAGAAATGTTTTAATTTGGTGACTGTTAGTGAAAATGTTTAAGTTGGAACATTGTTAATCTTAGTTGATTTCTATTTCTCATTTACTTTAAAGTATTCACCCTGGCTATAGCTGAATATTTTTCATTTTAGTAATCATGTCAACTTGTTGAATTTTTACAATATTCTATCTTGTTTGATTTACTGTCTTAATTCTATGACATGGATAGAATAAATATTAACCTCATTTTATAGATTAATAAAATATCCCATATCAGGACACCTGGGTGGCTCAATTGGTTAAGGTTCTGCCTTTGGCTCAGGTCATGATCCTGGGGTCCTGGAACTGAGTCCTGCATAGAGTTCCCTGCTGAATAGGGAGCCTACTTCTCCCTCTGCCTGTAACTGCCTCTGCTTGTGCTCTCTTGTGCTTGTTCTCGCTCTTGCTCTGACAAATAAATAAAATCTTGGAAGAGAAAGAAAGAAAGAAAGAAAGAAAGAAAGAAAGAAAGAAAGAAAGAAAGAAAGAAAGAAAGAAGAAAGAAAGGAAGGAGAGAAAGAGAGAAAGAAAGAAAACATCCCATATAAAGTAGGATGTATGGAAGAGCAAATAGTCAGTGATTAAATAATCAAAATTGGAAAAAGTTTATTTGGACTTTTAGTCTATTGCAACTGAATATACTATATATAAGTCACCCAGTACCTAAGTGGTTGTTTTCAGAAGCAAAAATTCAGAGTTTAGATTTCTATTTATTTTCCCCAAGGAAATAATTCTATAAATGATGTATACACTAGTTGTATCTATAAGGTTCATTTAAAATTTTTCTATGTTAAGATAATGTTCTATAAAGGCCTTTGAATTGATAAAATAATCAATGAGCACTCGTATCAAGAAGTAGCTAATATACCTAACATTTTCAATATTTATATGGCTTTTCTGGAAAACTTTAAAAGTATTATTAACTAAAGTAGCCATTGATGGCTTTATTATAACTATTCTTCTGGACCCAGACACTGCTTCTTCAAACAGCGTGAGAAGAGATAAATGATAAGGAGCAGAAAGTAATCATAATTCCTTCTTTTAAGACATGATTAAAAGGGAAATTTAGAATGTAATAATTAATGTCAGTGATAATTGCATTACTGTATGACATGATGAGACATTCTGTGTCATTTAATAGGTTTGGATTTGCAAGGCAAACTTCTAAAAGCTGGTTAATTCCTCACAGGCAGTATGTCTACAATTTAGATAAGAGCCACCAGATTCATTATTTTTTATCCAATGAGGTGGACATAAATGAATATTTAGAATTATACCAGGCAGCACTCTGAGGATATTCTCCCCGTCATTCAGTAAATATTACTTTTTTATAGGAAGACTTTGATTAAATGATGTTATAACTACAACCACCAATTTAAAGTTATAATAAGGTAGATACATTAAGTAAGCATTAAAACACTGGTGCACATGCATACATACTGGCAAAAGGTAAGTATTTATATTTATTTATTGATTTACATGTCATTTTTGAATACCTAATAACTGATCTAAAAATAAACTCACTATTCAGTGACTTACAAGTCAAAACTAAACCACACCATTCTGTAGACTGATAAATGCTACAACTGAGATTATCATGGGTACAATGAGAGTAAGATCAAGTAATGATAGGAAACCTAATTTTATGGTTCAGAAAAAACTTGTTTAAAAAGGTGTTATTTGGGGTGCCTGGGTGGCTCAGGGTGTTAAAGCCTCTGCCGTCAGCTCAGGTCATGATCTCGGGGTCCTGGGATCGAGTCCCGCATCAGGCTCCCCGCTCAGTGGGGAGACTGCTTCCTCCTCTCTCTCTCTCTCTGCTTGCCTGCTTGTGATCTCTCTCTGTCAAATAAATACATTTTTAAAAAAAGTGTTATTTATCTTGATAGGTAAAGAATAAATGTGTGTTAACTAGGTAGAGATGATAATGTAAAGTGAAAATTCTTACATATCTAAGGGCAAGAGAAATAGGGTGTTTTTCAGAAACTTAATGTAGATTTGGATCATAAATCATTGGAGGAAAAATGGAGAGAGATCAGGAAGTAGATTACCAAAGGGCTGGTAGAAACATACAAGGAAAATGGACTTTTCCTGAGCGTAAAAGGAATGATTGATGGGATTTATTAGTAATTTATACTCAGATTCTTCTCTTAGTATGGCAATTCTGACTGCATTGTGGAAAATGAATTAGAGCAAAGTGACTTTAGAAATAAAAAAGAAGTATTTACAAATTTATTGCTATGATCCAAAAATGTAATGAATCATAAAACAAGGAGGTAAAGGTGTAAATGGGGAAAAGTAAATAGATTTGAAAGATAAGGAGGTAGCTACCATAACGTCATATGAGAAAGGAAAATGCATTAGTTTCCTATTGCTGCTATAATAACATATCAGAAAATATTTGTTTAAAAAAACCAAAACTATTATTCTGCAGTTCTGTAGACTACAATCTGACACAGTTTCACTGAACTAAAATTTAAGTATTAGAGCTGTGCTCTTTTCTGAATGGTTTCAGGGAGGATTTATTTCTTTTCCTTTTCTGGCTTATAGAGGTAATCTTTATTCCTTGGCTCTTGACCCCTTTTTTCATCTTCAAACCTAGCGATGTTGCATCTTTCTGACCCTGCTTCCATAGTTTCCATCTCTTACCATAGTATGGAATGGTTACTGGATTTTAACAACTTGGTTATACTGGGTCCACCCAAATAGTCTAGGAAAACCTGCTCTTCTCAAGGTCTTTAACTTACTTAATCATGTTTTCATAGTCTCTTATGATACGTACACTAATAGTCACAGGTTCTGGAGATTAGGACACAGACATTTTTGAGGACCTTTATTCTATATGTCACAGAACAGGAAGGGCCAAAGGTGAAACACTTGTTTCTGATCTTGGAAATTTAGAGGTGAAGATTGTAAAAATGTCACCTACTTAGATAGATAAAAAGAAGAATTAGGTGCAAAAAGACATTATAAATAATGTAATGGGACAAAAAACCAAAAAGATTATGAGAGAGGAGTTAACTGGTGACTGATAATGGTAATATTAGTACTTGGAAAAGGAAATAAAGAAATGTATGATTCTGACCAGGTTTGAACAAGAAGCTAATGAACCCTAATAATGGATCCTCTCAAATTGACACATATGTGGATCATTTGTTATAAAACTCTTGAAAGTTTTGATATAGTATTTTTTCTTTTTATTGAGGTAAAATTAACATAACACAAATTAGCTATTTTAAAGTATATGATTCAGTGGCACTTAGTACATTCACAATGATTTGCAACCATCACCTTTATCTAGTTATGAAATATTTTTATCACCTGAAATAAAATCCAACACCCATTAAAGAGGTGCCCACCATTTCTTCTGACCCCACATCTCTGACAGCCACTACTCAGCTTTCTATCTTTATGAACCATAACACAGTTTTGAACTTTGGGAACATAGGTTTTTTTTTCTTTTTTGTTCAAAACTAGATGTAGTAGCATAGCAGATGTACACAAACGATGGTGGACCAGGGTAGATTTCATGCACTTTATCCCAAGACTAGTTATGACGCAGATGGTGACATTAATTCTGTGTAACCTAGATCCCAGAGACATAACATGTTATAGATTTATTGGGAAACATGCCTTGTCTCTGTAGTACATTTTCATAACCAACTGCTAAAATGACAAAGGTGGAGGAAAACAGGTTTTTCTCTGTGCTGTATATAACAAAGTAATATTTCTGTTACATTTTAGAATCAAATATGAAGAAAATTTCATTATTAGAAGGAAACTGTCAACTGTACCAAGTGATCTAGAAGCTCAATCAGTAAGTTAATACACATGACAAACTACCTCATTTGTAAGTAAAGAAAACACAGTTTAGGGGTGCCTGGGTGGCTCAGAGGGTTAAGCCTCTGCCTTCTGCTCAGGTCATGGTCTCAGGGTCCTGGGATTGAGCCCCCGCATTGGGCTCTCTGCTCAGCGGGAAGCCTGCTTTCCCCTTTCTCTCTGCCGGCCTCTCTGCCTACTTGTGATCTCTCTCTCTCAGTCAAATAAATAAAATCTTAAAAAAAAAAAAAAAAGGAAAGAAACCACAGTTTATATTAAAAGAGAAGTCACTTGCAAATATTTCAACAGTAGATTAAAGTTCATATTTCATTATTTAAAGTGTGAAAATTATTTACCCTTTCAACGGTAGAGAAAACAACTTTCTTAAAAATTTTTTAAAAATAAAATGTCCATGTTTCTTTATATTTTTTTCTTCCAGATACAGATTCATGTTAAATATTTAGGATTAAAGGTTATGTATAGAGAAAGAAAAGCAAACTCTCTAAATATTTATATTGAAAGAATAATCTTTGAAAGTAAAGCCAAAGTTTAGCCTTACCTCTTTCAATATCCACTTTATATGAAGTTTTTCTGTACTTCTCTGGATCCTGATTCCCTAACATATTTTCTCATTCTTTGTAACAAACTTTGCTCTCAGAAATGCCCCCAAATTTATTATTGGTAATGTCCTAAGAGCTAATAAGAGTTCAAAGATGAAATTAATTATAATTTCATATGAATTAAAACCTTAAAATAATTGGGTAAAGTTCTAATTGTGAGATTGTTCCAAGAAAATAGCAGACATATTGAGCTTCTCAGGGAAAAGTTCTGAGGCATCTACTAGACTACTTGTAAGGCGTTTGTTGATGATACAGATGATGGTGATCCACCTCAGCAGTTAATATGTATAGATGACAAATAGAGCATGCCACAATTTGGTTGTTGTATAATGCTGCCTAACAGGGGGAGAAAATAAACTATGTTTTGTAAATCAGTGAACATTTATTGAATAACTAATGCATACAGAAAATATGTTAGAGGAAAATCTATAGGTCAAAGACTATACTAAAGGGCGCCTGGGTGGCTCAGTGGGTTAAGCTACTGCCTTTGGCTCAGGTCATGATCTCAGGGTCTTGGAATCGAGCCCTGCATCAGGCTCTCTGCTCAGTGGGGAGCCTGTTTCCCCGCCTCTCTCTCTGCCTGCCTCTCTGCCTACTTGTGATTTCTCTCTCTGTCAAATAAATAAATCAAATCTTATAAAAAAAGACTATACTAAAAATTACTAAAATACCTAATAAGGGAAAGTATCTTGATAAAGTACTACAATCAAGGAAGTATATAACAGATATTTAAAATATGGTCCAAGAATGTTATTGGAATTCATAAGAAGGAGGAAAAAAAAAGTTCTCACTTGGCTATTGAGGAAGGCTAAATAAATGCAGTGACTGGAAGATGGAAGTGGAAGAAAATTCTATTTCTGTTTTGTTTTTAAGATTTTATTTATTTATTTGAGAGAGAGAATGAGCATGGGATAGGCAGAGTCCCCACTGAGCAGGGAGCCCCTTGTGGATCTTAACCCTAGGACCCCAGGATCATGACCTGAGCCAAAGGCAGACACTTACCTGATTGAGCCACCCAGGTGCCCTGAAAATTCTATTTCTAAACAGCAACAGCCCTAATCAGAATTCTACAACATGACCAAGAAACAAATCATCCTTCACACTTTCTACATGCTCAAAGTATGTTGCATTTGTGTTTATCAAGAACAGTGACATTCTCTGATAGAGTCTTTAGAAGCCAGGATGCATGGGTGGTTTGGTGGATCACATAGAATCATTAAAATTCATGTAACACAAATTAAACAAATAGTATTAGGAAACTAGAGAGGCAAGAGGATCTATATTGTTTTAATATAAACATGCTCCTAAGACTTATGGCACTGTCTACCAAAGAGAATTAAATAAATCATATATGATAAAACCCACACCTCAATATAAACTTTTCTAAAAAGAATTCATCAAGTTTTATGCAGAAGGATAAAACTGATCATGAGAAGAACATTAACTGGTAAGTCAGCAAATCAATGGTTAAAAAGCATTTCAGAATAAAATCTAAAGTAAATATTCACTATTAATACATATTTTATTTAATATTGTGTACTTGATAGTTTCTTAGCATTTACCTTCAAATTTGACATAGAATTTGGCAAATGTAGAACAACTACATGGTTACTTTTGAGAAAACAATTTGCAACCACAAATGAGAAAAATGGGAAAATCTGTTATTTACTGACAAATGATTTTAAAAATCTAAACAGATTAACTTTTAAAATTTCCTGCAGGCTTTGCTTTGGTTGCACACTGAATTTTCTCAACAAAAAACATCTGAATTGAAACCTCAATATCTAATATTATACTTAAATTTAAAGAAAGTAAATAGCCTTTAATTTCCACAATGAGTGTCATATCACGAACTCTAAATAACAATGGATGTTATATTTCACTTGCATTCTGAAATTTTTACTAACGCTTCATTTAAAAATTATAAATAAGCCCCTTGATAAAGCTCAACTCAAGAAAGAGTGGGCTTGGACTGAAAAAAAGAGTAACACTATGACAACAGGATGTATTAGTCACCTTCTCCACCTGTGCTATTTTTTTGTTTTTGTAGAAGTACTCTTCAGACTCACTATTGCATTATTGTTCAGGTTTGCAAATATAGTTCAGGTGCACCTGAAAATGTAACATTTTGGTACATTCTCTTTCTGTTATTTGACCATTTTTGCTTGGTCTAAGTTAGATCCACCAAATAACAACTATCATTTTGGCAAATGTTATTCATATAAAGGAACGACTCCTTCACTTCTCTTTGAATTTCCTCATTCTGGCCATGACAGGGATCACTAACGTATGATGAGCACTGCTAATGTTTCCACTACTACCACCAATGCCATTTTCCCTGAATGATTAATATCCATTTGTAAAGTGTATGACATACATTACAGTGTTTAGTCATCACACATCCCAGTGTAATAGGCAAAAAATTATTACTCTATCTCTACCGAAGAAGAAAAGTTGAGGCAGAAACAAAAGGCAATTTTCTCACTCAGGATCATATAGTTTATCTCAACTAAAATACACGGATGTTTCAGAAACTGTTTTAATCACTGACAAGGGAATAATTTCTATGCAATGTGGTCTTCTCCTATTTTAGACTTTCTTGAAATATACAATGTACCTCTCTACCCATAAAGATATTTATAAGCTGATTAGGAGCCAGGGCTTTTTTAAGGAGAGAGAGCACATCAACACATTAGTCGGCTTATAGTCTGGTCTAACTCTGCACTGTGTTCCTATGTTTCTTTGGAATCATTTCCTCATTTGTAATGCCAAGGCTCTGACTGAGATAATTTCTTGCACTTTAAAAAATGTGATCATTTAGGGGCACCCGGGTGGCCCAGTTGGTTACATGTCTGACTCTTGGTTTTGGCTTAGGTCATGATTTCAGGGTTGTGAGATCAAGCCCTCTGTCAGGGTTCTGCACTCAGTGGGGCATTTGCTTAAAGATTCTCTCCCTTTGCCTCTCTCCCCACTTGTGCATGTGCACTCTCTCTCCCCCTCTAGAAGAAATAAATATTAAAAAAAATTAAAATAAATAAAAATCTGATAATTGAATCTCTAGACCTAATCACTGTATCCCCACTTTATATCTCATTCCTGATACTGAGGCTGGAACTTACACTGTGGATGTACAGTAATTAAGGAAGCCAATCACCCCAATTTTCTATCAAGGCTTGATTCAACATGCCAGATATTTTTTTTTCTTTTCAGTGTAACTGTATTCATTGTTTTTGCACCACACCCAGTGCTCCATGCAATCCGTGCCCTCTCTAATAGCTACCACCTGGTTCCCGCAACCTCCCACCCCCTGCCCCTTCAAAACCCTCAGATTGTTTTTCAGAGTCCATAGTCTCTCATGGTTCACCTCCCCTTCCAATTTCCCTCAACTCCCTTCTCCTCTCTTGATGCTTATTCTTGGAAACTTTTCCATGGCCCTCCCCTCACCCTCCAGCCTCCTCTCCCATATTTATCTAGCAGTGACACAGAACAAGAATAAGGGGATCTATTGCCAATGCAGATGCAGGCAGTAGTTTTGGCAGATAAACTTAGTAATTGATGCACCCACAGATTCCTTGCCCTAGGACACCTTTGTGATTGAAGTTTTACAGATTGCTCTGAGGAGAGCACTTGACCGGGGGAAAAGGGTTGGTTTCTACACACATAAAGGTAACGAATTTGTCACCTAACTATAAAACTGCCCCTCTACCACCAGGAACCAGATCTTGTGCTCTACTCCACTCCCTTACATTAGGTTAAGCTGTATCTATAGGGAGAATATATTTTCAAGTTCTCTATTTGTGTCCTTATGTAAAAAATAGATTAGGCTGAGTTCATGCTAATATTTCTTTCTAGATGTTTATTTGGTATAAGAGCACTCCTTATACTATATGAAATCAGAAGTTATGTTATGTGTATAGTGATGTTTCCTTTATACCTCCATTTAGACAGCCATTCATTTTATTTACTTTTCATGTTTTTACTGCTGCACATTTTATTTTGGTGCCAGGCTCCAGCCTATTGAAATGATATTTGCTCATATTCATCTAATTTTTTTCCTCTTCATCTTTTTCCTCCCTTGGGGCCAGCTAAAAAAAAAAAATCTCAATCTATGGACATTCCCTGAATCATCTAACATTTCTGCCTCATCTTCTAAAACACGGCTGTTATTACCCCCTCTGCTCTGTGTTTTGTTTCTACTTTAAAATTGGATTGGTGAGAGCATGCCTGAGGCACCAAAAGACAATTATTTCTCTTATGTTCTGTTCACGGTGATTTTTTTTTTTTTTTTCCAGAAACTCTTTTTACGAAGACATGAACTCCTAGCATTTTAAGTGCTGCAAAAGCCACTGTGAAATTGTCACTGATGTGATTTCAACACAGGGACTACCAAACATCTTTATGAGAAACGCTGACAATCATCATTATGGGCCAGAACCTGTAACTGGAATACATGTTTGTAATGTCACAACCACATGAGGCAGGGATTAGCCAAGAGACCTGAAGTGCCTGAAAGAATAAGGAGGCCAGGACTTTCACTTTTACTGGCACAAGTCAGTAAAACTTCTCGTGTTTTCTCTGTCTTTTCATGACTCCCTCAGGCCCCATTTATTTGGGGACACCTCGACCATTAGGCTTAGATGCCTATGTCAGTGTTTTGCTGGAGAATATATGGATGCTCTTCCTTAAGTTAAAGAAAAAAAATCAGACTCCAGGGCCGATTTGGCATAAGTGGTTCACAAGTACTTGATATAAATTGAAGCCATCTTTTCCAGTCTTAATAAGAGAAACAGATTTCATGTAACGGAGGTCTCAAAGCTAGTGAATGGGATATCGTGATTCAAATCCAGGCAATAGGGTCCAGAATTCATACGTCCTGACCTCTACTTTCAATAATGTGTGATTTCTGCCTATCATTTTGAATCATTTCCTCCTCTTGACAGAAACTAAAGGCTTCCAATCACATACAGTCCTCATGAAAAATTTACTATAAACCACGAACACTTGGCTACTACTACCCAAATTCTTCTATGGTAATACATAGCTCCCAAAAGATTTCAGGAATGCTAATTTTCTCTCATTCTTCTTTGAAACAGCCTAAGCAGTTTAATAGTTGTCCAAGTGCCCATAAGATTTTTTCCTTTGGCACTGAGAATGGCTTCAATTTGATATCAAGTACCTGTGAACCACTTATGCCATTTTAGAACAACCACAAAGGACCTTGGAAGAACTGATTAGGACAAAACCCATTAACCTCTCTTTGAATGAGTTTTGGCGGTTCACAGAATTTATGAGGCCAGGATTCTCTAACAGGCTTTACTTGTACCTCTGAAAACATTCAAGAACTCTGTAAGCATCTGTTTATAGAGTTTTGCTGTTGTTTGTTTTTCTCTCCAAGGGAAGGAAAATAAGACAAGGAGAAGAATGGTCAAAAGGATGTTTGATTAACGAGCATTAAGTGATGGAAGAGAGAAAGGTAGGGACATGCAGTCCTTACATTTTATTTTTAAATTTACACAAATTGGTACTTTTGTAAATATTAGGAGAACCTCAAGCCTACTTTATTCTTTCTGATTAACACTAAAGCTTACACTTTGGTATTGTAAAACATCGTAACATACCTTTAATGATTACCAGAGAACTGTAATCTCAAATGTATTTAGATATAATTGATCTCTACCAAAACTCCCAAAAGAGGCAAAAATTAGTTTATGTATTCTTTTACAGAAGCTATGGTAACTCTCTAGATTTAAAATGTTCACTGGAATATTTGGAAGACATTCTGTTCTTTGAAATTTTCCCTCCAAACCCAATCATTTTCTTTTACAAAATTGCAGTCTACCTTGTAGCCCCCAGCCATCAGCAAGTGGTATTACTGTAATAAGTCCTCTAACACTTGTCACTGGCTTTATTTGTAAGAATGCATAAGAGAATATTGTTTCATTGAATAGAGTTGCATTTCATCAAAGCTATGGTTTTGTTTAATTTGATGAAAGATAAATACAACTATTTTAAAGTGTTTGCCACAGTAAAACTTGAATACTAAAACCACTATGAAATGTAAGAGATATCATCATCAAGAGCGTATTTGGTATTTATTGAACATTTTCCATGTGATAGATACAGATGTAAATGCTTTTTGTCATTTTATAATTTGTTTTTTAAACCATCTCTGGGAGGCCAGTACTAATATATTAACATACATGTGAGACTACTGAAGCTTAGAGAGTAGAGACATCTGCCCAAAGTCAGGTAAATTTGCAAGCAGAAATTCAAACCTAATTTAGTCTAACTCCAAATTTGTGCTCTTACCCACAATGCTATAATATGCTGTCTTACACCCATTTTTTTCTAGTACATTCACTTATACTTTCCCACCTTTGTTTTTAAATTGATTCCATTTATCACCTAATTCAAATAGTCTATCTTGCTGAATTATGTTTTTCTCTATATGTTTATTTATCTGAATAGCAGTAAATCTAAGTGGATACAATGAAGAATATAAATTTAAAAATGTACAGGACATGGGAAAATGTGATTAATAGGGGTTGGTGGGTATAGAAGTAACAAGCCTATAAATAAGATGAAACAAAACAAAAACAACTAATGGCAAAGAAACACAATCTCTAAATATACTTTGCAATCCAGAACAACAAAAGTGCAACTTAAATTGTGAGATTTTATTTCCAAACAGTACTATTTAACTTTTTAAAATGATAAGATACTGATACCAATCAGGTATTTATATGGTTACTAGACTATTTCCTGGTCAGTTATATCATGGGTTTTGGCCAGTCACAGGGCCTTAATTATAGAATTTCACAAAGTCTATTTCTAGTTTCCTTATCATTTTTGTAAGAATTAAATATATCAGTTTTAATGATAGGAATCAACATTTAATTAATTAGAATGTTGAATGTTTAGCAATTGCACTTCTATTTTTAAAAAAGCTCTAAAATCCTTGTTACTGAGACAATAGATCAAATATCATTTTGTTTAAGCTCTTGTCCTTAAAATATGCTTCTTTACAAAGCTTTCTCAACTAATTTTTTTCTACTAATGAAGAAGAAAAAAAGCCTTCACCCTGATTACAAACATACTAGTTTTTAAATTCCCACAGCTTCTTATAAAATTATGTAAACAGTATTTGTAGTTGCCCATAATTCTGTACTGTTTTCTCTGAACACATTTTACTCATGAGCGATAAGACATGAGATATCTGAACTAAATTCATAGCTAGAGGTAGCATATTTCATCTAATTAAGAGCAGAAGTGATATTAACCTTTGCAACTAAGATTTTGCTTATATATTAAAAATGTTTGAAGATAAATGAAGCAGGGATAGAGGGGGGATGAGATACATAAATTTGCAAGTGGCTGGTAATGGTTTGCCTTTCTGGAGTACATTATTCAGTTAACTTTTAAGATAGCATCCGTTGTCCTGGTAACCTTTGAAAGCATCTAATCAGAACATCTCACAAATGTAGGGAGGATGCTGACAGAACTGGTTTTTGGCTTCTCAGTTCATGTCTTGTTGTGAGCTTTGTTCATCTGAGCTATGAAAGACAGAATATGTACGTTGCCAAATGGCCCGAGGAGTCTGATACGAACGTCTGGAGTTCATCTGCATGAAATTTATTTCCCTTCATTAATATTTAACTTACTTAATAATATGTGGTAAGTAAAACTGTCTGTACAAAATTGAAGAAATCTATAATTATTAATGGAAAATTGACAGACAAAAGTTCTTAAAACACTCATCTATTGAATGCTTATGAGGACTGGGCTTTGTTTTTTAGTCTCTTTTGTATATTATTTAATTTAATCTCCCAGGAACTCTAGGAAGTGAGTACTAAGTTGATGCCTACTTTTCAAATGAGAAAATACTGCCACAATGTTCAAAGATGATTTAACTGGTAAGGCACAGAATAGGGTTCCTAACTCCAGCAGTGTGACTCCACTACTAGACAAAGCATCCTCTTTGGCTCTGCACTGTTTTAAATAACAATGCTCTCCTTGGTATTCGCATTCCTTCAACCTTCCCTTAGAATTATCATTAATGCTTCTTAATACCAAGCTATTCTTCATTCAGTGTAAAATCTGTCAATTAGGTGATTTACTAAAGAATAAAACCCCAAGGTTAACTAGCATATGAAAGGACAATCAGACTTATTAGTAATCAGAAAAACAAAGTGAATTGATAGAAGAGGAGAAAAAAATACACCTTTTCCACCTATTTGGAAAAAAAAAAAACAACAGAGAACTGAATAAGGCTATTTGTCTGTGGGACTGTTGATGTATATGAACATTCATTTACCTTTCAGGAATGTCAACAGTTGGAGTCATTTTAGCAAACAATATGACAATAGTCAACTAAAAATAAGATAATCTCATATCCCATAAATATGCAATTCAATCTTATAGATATATATATATTTTTCTCTCTCACATATATATCTATGAAGGGCTAAGCACAAGAATGTTTCTTGCAGCAATGTTTGTGGTAGAACTTTAGAGTATGATAAGAATCTAGGTATCCATCACTGGGAAGGACAAAATGTAAAGGGTGGACATCACAGTATAAGTGAATTTACAACTAACTGTTTAGACAAAAGTTTAGTCATATGGATTAAACTTAAAAAAATGTTAAGTCTCAGTGATACACAAACAAGAACTACAAGATGTTATAAATGACCTTACTGAGTGTTAATAAAACATTTATTACCAAACACCTTCTACATAAAGTCTAACTTAATGATTATCAGTAGGATGAGGATGAAGGGGAAAATTAAATGAGAATAAAATCACATTAATTGTTAAGATAGGGTCCATGTGGGTTCTTATGATGATACTGTGCCAAGAACTATGCTTAAGTTAATCCTCAGTACTGTCGTCCAATCGGACTGGGCAGTTAGAGGGGAAGGGTAGGAATATTTAATTTCCTATTCAGCAATCTCCCTTATTTTCACACATTCTAACATGCTGTGTAACCTACTCATTCTGGGTGAGTCTACATTCATCCTAACTAATTGCTCCAAGGAAAATATCTTTTTTCTCTTTAGAGTTTGTAAGAGAAGATGCTCATATACATTCACGTGAATTTGGATTGTTGTAGTCTATATTATTTGAAACCTAAAGTTTGTTTTACTTTCCTGGGCAGATGGTATCTTTGTATGGGACTACCTGTAGGGCTGAACACAAGTGAATATCTGAGCCAAGATGCATAAATATTTCATCTCCTTAGGGGATCCATCTTTTTCCTACTCTGTTTATCCGATGCGTTAATGATCTTCCTACTAACTGGTTTGGCATGAACATATGTCTTCACACAGGCAACCATAGTGTTTCATAACAGTTTGCCTGACATCTTAAGATAAATTCCAACAGGCACTTTTGGATCTTTGGACTGAGCCTTTATATTCTAAATAGAAGTTACTATAATTATGCTTTCCTTTTAATGAGTTTTGAAAAGGGCTTCCCTCTACTTAGTCTGCTCTTTGGGAAGACAGCCTATTAAGCCCATCACAAATGGCAGTTAGAAACATTTAACTTCTGGGGCGCTTGGGTGGCTCCGTTGAGTGTACAACTCTTGGTTTTGGTTCAGGTCATGATCTCCGGCGTCTGGGATCAAGCCTCTTGAACTCCTCCTTGGTCAGTGTGGAGTCTGAGATTCTTTCCCCTTCCCTCTCCCTCCTTCTCAGCTCCTCCCCCGTGTTGGTGCTCTCTCTCTCTCTTTCTCTAAAACAAATAAGTAAATAAAATCTTAAAAAACAAAACAAAACCATTTAACGTCTTACTTCTGGTGCATGACCATGATTCTAAAGAATCACACACTTTTGGAATATAAGCAGGTATCACTTAAACACAGAAAATACATTGCCACATATTCTAATTCAACTGTCCTTGTTACTCTGACTATCCAGAGTCAAATACCTAGCTTGACATAAAAGATATATCAATATGTATAAGTCTGAAAATTATTTAATCTTTATAGTCAACTCAGAAATGTAAGAAAAAAAAAAATTCTCATCGTTTTCTTTCCCTATCTACCCTAACTGCTTTTGCACACATAATAGACAATCTATCTAGAATGGAATAGCTTTGCATTCCTTTAGGTTTGTTTTTTGTTTGTTTGTTTTCCCCATCTCTACACCAGCTACGAATGAGGAGAGTTTCAATCTGATCAATATCATCATGGCACAATTTTGAACAGGTTTCCTCCTCCTGGAATCACAAACCTCTAATTTATCTTCTCCTGGTCCCTTCCAGACTTATTTAAATGGCTGCTGAATCATTCCTTGTTATCCTATTAGCTCACTTTTGACTAAACTTCATGTATCATCCAGATTGGGATCACATGATTGTACATTAAAAATGTGGGAACTCTTGTCCTTTTTGTCATGTTCTTCTGAACTAGTTTCCAACATAGATTATATTTATCATTCATATTCCTATTCACATACATATACACAGAACATTATATACATATGTTAAAATATTCATTTTTAACAAGTATGTATGTTCAAAGAATAATTTAGAAAATATACCTAGCACAAAGTTTTTTTAAATCTCAAATACAACCACACACATATAACAACTATTAACGTTTTTAATGATTTCATTTTTGAAAGTAGAGCCTTTTTTCCCCCAGAGCATATAGAAAAGACATAAAAAGGTACTACTAGACAATTATAGTTTAAAAAGAAAATTTAAAGGTAAATGAATCTAATAGACACAACCTGTATGTATTGGGAATGTTCTTGAGCCTGAAAATATCTGAGCTAATTTATCAAGACCATTTTTCATTAAAAAAGTTGATAGGGATATCCTAAAATTCCTCTCTATTAACTTTGTTACATTCTATCAGACCCAATGCTTACTTAAAGAAATCTATGAGTTCATTGTGAAATTAAGTCATAATAAATTCATTGAATGAAATGGGGCAAAACATCAAGTAACCAGAATATTTTCATGTTGCCTTGGAATATGTTCTGGTACTTTTTTTTTTTAAAGATTTTATTTATTTATTTGACAGAGATAGATCACAAGTAGGCAGAAAGGCAGGCAGAGAGAGAGAGAGGAGGAAGCAGACTCCCTGTTGAGCAGAGAGCCCGATGCGGGACTCGATCCCAGGACCCTGAGATCATGACCTGAGCCGAAGGCAGCGGCTCAACCCACTGAGCCACCCAGGCGCCCCTGTTCTGGTACTTTTGATTTTAAAAAATTGAGGGGGTTTGTGTCAAAAAAAATAGATTTATTTTTGAACAATCATGATCTACCTCTACGTTATGTATCTTTTCTATTCTTTTTCTTCCTCATCCAAACTTCTCAAAACTCCCTCATTCTCAATTCTTTCTTAAAATAAATTTTGTGAATACATAGTTTTCCTATTCACAAAAATCTTGATTGCTTTTTAAACACTAATTTTATTCACATTTTTATCCTGCACACAAACACAGAAAATTTTAATAGAGGAAAATGGACAACCATGAAATTTTCACTGTTACAATGTTACACTTTCTAGCTTCATTTTTGGAGTGATGCTCAGTAATCCTCTACTCAACTATATTGCACTTCTTATAGTGCTATTTCCAAAAGCCAAGCTCTCTTTAGACTCAAAATCTTATCTACTGTTGCCATTCTCAGAAATAAAAACTGTTTCCTAAAGATTGAAGTCAATTTTACCCTTCTCTTCCTAAAACTTGCCTAACATATGTGTGTATACATACATTTATATCTATATACATATAGATATATATGTGTATATATGTGTATAGATATACATATATTTATATCTGTATATCTACATCTCCCCCTCTTTCTCTCTAAATATATACATATGTATAGGTATTATTTTATTATACATATGTATATGTATATATTATACATTATGCTTTATATATCATACAATATGTATATATCATACATATGTATACATGTGTGTATATATACATTATTATGTAATACATATATATACACAACATGTATTTTGTACACACACACACACACACACACATGTATATAACCATCCTTTCTTTGTCTAGAAAAAGTATGTCTGGTCTACCCAACCTGCCTCTAAAGTGCCTCTTCCACAAAGATACTCGAGTGTGGAAAAAGATAAACTTTATCCTTGAGGACTATAGGTGACAAGAACAAGATGCAAAATAAGGCTGAAAAATCCAGAAAGACTCTTCAAATAAAACCAATTGGAAGTTTGATACTTTTTATAATATAATGGGAGGGACAGCTTGGCTTCTTTGCCTTGTTTATGGTGGGAAACTAAGAACCGTGACACCTGAATCTTGCTACTAAAGCCATATCCTTCTTCTTTATTGGCTCTTTCTTGACTTGCTTGATTAGGTCTCTATCAAGACTGTTCTTTGCATCATTTCTATCACCTAATTATCTTATTTTAGAGTAAAATCTTTGTTTCTCTCTTTAATGTAATACTCTATCTTCACATCATGTAAGCATAAATGGCTACTTCTATAGCTTGCAAAACTTCACTTGACACTGATGTTCCTTCCCTATACTGATTTATTTTTCTCCTTAGTTTAGTGATATATTCCAATAACTATTGGCCAACTTGGTTTTGTACTCATAAATGCACAAATGAATGCACTTATGAAAGTTTCACTGGTGAAACTATAATTTGTCAAAAAAAAAAAAAAAAAACCAACCCTGGATCATTTTGATTTTTAATTTTTTGTAGCATGTGGAAATGTTAATCACCTATTTTGAACTTAATTGATATTCTTCCCCATCTAATAGTAAACCTTAAAAATTGCCAAGAACTTACGAAGCTTTACAGTTTTTTACTCCTTCACATTGCCAACATTTTTCTTTAGCTTCAAAGTCAACTTCTGGGTGAGTACTCTAATGTCATGTTTATGGTACTGTACTCATTATTTTCAAGCAAAGTGTATTTTGAGGCAGCGTTAATTACTCTAAAATCCAGCTTCACATTGACCAAAATCAATGTCATAAACTTCTAAGCTCTCTTAGGTATAATAAAAAGCACAATGTATATTTCCACCAACAGTCTTTAAGTATTTGGAGACAGCTAGTGATATATCCTCCTGTTGCCAGCACTCCACGTATTCTTTAAGCAAAATGATTATAGTTTTCTCAATGATTATATTCACTTGACATTTTCCAGCCATTCACTACCATAATAGCCCTCTTCTTAACTTTTAATATCCTTCTTATAATGTGGTACCTAAAATTAAATTCAGTACTTTCAGTTACAATGTTAACAAACAGAGCCGAATTCTGCTTCCTCTTTTCCTCCAGCCCACATGGTGGTGGCAGCAACCTGCTGTTGTTAATTCCTGGGTTGTGTCAACATTTTCTGTTGTCTTTTCAGCTCTCCCACACCTGTTACTCCATTTTAAATTTTCACACGGAACAAAGTAATATCAACTGTGATTTCCCGACTGATTTTCACTGATATAAATGTAAAACAATTACACAAATTTAGTAGGTCTTAAAGGAAAGATCAACAATGACAGCAAAACTTTTAAAACAGCAAAAGGAAGAAAGGACAAACGACATATTATGAAAGAAAAATCAACAAATCTGCATGTTTGGAGGTAAGCTACAAGAAAAATGGAGTAAAAAGTGATGTATTTTAGACCATGGAATCAAAAGGAAAATATTCACAGAGCAAATGAAAACAGGTAATACAGCCTAATAAATCAATTTTTGAAAAATAGTGATGAGTTTGCTTTTGTACCTAATGAGAATGAGGTGATGGTTGAAAGCTGAAGTAAAAACTATGAGTAGATAGTTGCCAACCGTGTTAAAAATGGAAAGAGAATTGAGATTCATCCATATAATACTAATATATAGTTTAAGATATGTAAGATGAAATAAAAAGCAGTAAGAATCAATCTTGGAAAAAGTCAGTGGTATGCATGGGGAAAAGAAAAAGAAAAGCAAGTACAAAATGATATACTAATATATGAATAATTCTTTACAGTTTACAAAACATTATTAGATGCAGATGCTTATTTTACTTTCACAGAAACCCTGTTCTATTGGCAGGACAGATGGCAATAGTTCTTATTTGTAAGCAAGAAAAGAAAGTAGAATAAGAGAGTGAACAGTAAAAAATGGAAACATATAGGAAGTGGAAACAGGATAAGATCATGGATCATGAAGGTAAAAAATTGGTTTAAATCTTAGTAACATTATTTCTATTCATTGTATTGGAAATTGAAATGTTGAAGTACCAACACTATTTTTGAAGTATGGGATTTAATTCTATTAATAATAATGTATATCAAACTAGTACATTAAGAGATAAGGAGGGGATGGTTAGAAGATAAATGACCTAGAAAAATGCCACATTAGTAACAATTGGTTTCAGAATGTGAGGTAAGGAAGGGGAGAAATATTTCCAAGTTACATTATAGGGGAAATTAAAAACTAAAATCCATATATTGGTATATAACTAATGCCTTGAATAGCAATTTATAACTATAATGATCCTTTCCTAAACATGATTTCTTTGATCAGGAGCCACAGAACTTGATGCTGTCCAATGGCAACGGGAACCATCAAGGAGACAAAGATACATCTGAAGTTACTGACTGAAGCAGAGGAAAACAGGGAAAATACCCTAGTTTATACCTTACTCTCAACTCTCTGTCTCCCACCAGGACAGCCACTCGACAAGCGTTGCTGCAAGCCAATGGTCATGGAAGCTTGAAAAACACAGAGGGTGCAGAAGTTTAGCTCCTGGAATATTTAGCAAAGCAAATAAAGGCAGGGAATGCATCTGCAAACAAATGACATGCATGCCTATGGTATCTCGTTTAATACTACTGGAATTTCATGAGGAAGGTATTATTCCCATTTTATTGGAAGTGAAGGCTTTAAACAAGCTGTCTCTCTCTCTCTCTCTCTTTTTTTTTTTTTTTTTCTTATTATATGTTCTGGAATGCTACACCATTAAATTAAAATTCAATAAATATTTATTATTTCAAATTTGTTATCTAGACTTACAGAACTATTTTAATATTTACTGTTTTCTTTTCTTTTAAAAACATGTTGGAAACATCACTTAAAACATTTTGGAAACATCACGGTTGTTTTCTAGTAAGAACCAATGATTAAATAAATGAAAGCAAACATAAATTTTGTATAATGCAATCCTGGTATTCAAATTGTGATTGTAATTATTTACATTCTGTGCATTCAAAATTAATTGATTTAATTTATTAATTAAACCCACATTCACAGAAAAAATGTGGGTAAGAGAAAATTATATTGAATTCTCATATATTTAAGGAGCAAGATATTGTCTGCATTATGTCTGATTTATGAGCTCAAATTTTTAAGTCTCTTTCTTCGTTGAGATGAATTGTGTAAAGTATATGGAATAATTTATATTTCTGCTAATGATGGTTACAAAACATGGGTGGGGAAAATTAAATCATCCTAATCAGAAACTAGAATGCATAAACTTATGTATAATTTAACATTTGCATAGCAATTGATAACTAATATTATCTTTTGATAAGCAGTTACTTTAAGCTTTTATTTATTTTTTGAAGAATCTATTTTAAGATTTTAAAACAAATACCTTTTAAGTATCTCAAAATCTATGATTTTCTTAGGCATTATGTAATATTACAAGTATATATAATACATTAAATATAATATACTATAAATATATATAGTATATAGCATAGTGCATTATATATATGATATATAATACATGCTATTATGTTATATTAGTAATTAATATGCTATTAACTATGCTATATAATATGTATCTATATATAATAGGCTGCTATATAGCATATGATATATAAAATACTTCTCATATGTTATTATATTTATCGAAGATTACTTTAAGACAATACGTTCCTTTCTCTGGAACATAATCATATTAGTTTCATAGGGCTGCCATAACAAATTGCCACAAACTGGGTGGCTTAAAACAACAGAAATTTATTCTCTCACAGTTCTGGAGTCTAGATGTTTGAAATCAAATATCAGCAGGGCCATACTTCCTTTAAAGGCTCAATGGAAGAATCCTTCCTTGACTCAAACTAGCTTCTGGTGTCTCCGGACAATCCTTGCCTTAACTTGTAGGTGTGACTACAAGGTGTGACTACTTGTAGGTATGACTTCAGCTCCTGCGTCTGTTTGTCCTATGGACTTCTACCCTGCACATGTAGTTTCCCGGTGCATTCTTTTCTTCTTATAAAGGCACCAGACATGGGATTTAGGGTCTACTCTAACCCAGTATGATCATACTGGGATCAATCCTACTTAGTTACTGGGATCAACTAACTATATCTTTAAAAACCCTACTGACAAATAAGGTCACATTCTGAGATTCCAGGTGGACATAAATTTTGTGAGTCACTATTCAAACCACTAATATATGATTTAATTTAGGAATGACCAAACAGGGAGGGCAAGAAAGCAATGAGGTCTTTGGCCGAGACTGAGACTTTGCTTCCAGTCATCAATCATTAAAGCATTCCAGAAATCTCTTGAGAAAGAAAGCGCCCATGACTAATTTGGAAATCATATCTGTAAAATACACTTTTTCTCATTGATTATATTACTACCCAGAGAATTTATAAACTAAAAGATAGACTCTCTCTTTTTTTTTTTACGATTTTATTTATTTGACAGAGCACAAGGGAGCATAAGCAGGCAGAGCAGCAGGCAGAGAGAGAGGGGGAAGCAGACTCCGTGCTGAGCAGGGAGCCCCATGTGGAGTTCTATCCCAGGACTCTGGGATCATGACCTGAACTGAAGGCAGACACTTAACCAATTAAGCTACCCAGGAGCCCCAAGGACAGACTACTGATTAAAACCAGTATCTATATATACCCAAACGGATTGTAAAATTAGGAAGTAGGTAAGGTATCTATAATATTTTATTAGTATTTTTTTCATTTCAGGAAAAAAAAAAATTAAGCCTGTAATTTCCTGCCCACAGGTAACAGCTGTGAATTTCAGTGATTTTAGTTTAATTCTGTGTGTGTATGTGGAGGGACATATGTGTATGGGTGTGGTTAGCAAAGATCATATTCCAAATGAAATTTATGTTCATTTTTCCATCTCATTTAACAGGATCAGTTTTCCGTAAAACTAAATACTATGTGAAAACATAACTTTTATATGATCAGTGAGTCATTCCCCATGGGTCTGACAAAAGGTTTTTATGGTGTATATGAGTTGGTTTTTGTTTTTATAAGAACTTTTGGTTTTTCTTGGGACTTAACAACACTAAGGATGACAGTTAAAGAAGATGGAACAAGCTGGATGGTCACTGATACTGAGCCACAATAACAGATCTGCACCACTACCAAGACCATTGGGTGATAAACATACTTGTATCCTGTTCGAATGACTAGATTTTGGTCTCATATTACAACAGCCTAGTTAGTTTCACATATAATTAAGTTTGTCTATTCAAAAATCCATTAAGTTATTTTGCTACACAAAGCAATAGCCAGTTTGGGGGTACAGTTTTTCTAAGCTTTCCTTCCCCCTAACATAGCAGACACACTGAAAACAATCTTAGGGAACAGTACTGAGCCTAATCAAGAAACCAACAAGCCTGCCTGGCTTCAGAATCCCTATAGACCAGAGACCGCTGAGTCTCCCACTTTCCCCCTTTGCATATGGGCTTATCTGTTATGGTTTTCCTGTCTGTCTCACCATTGTTTGTTGGGAGCATGAGGAAAAATGGCTCAACTCTTAAATTCACAGATGTTTGTTATGGACAGAAATTGTACCTGAGCAACCAAACTGATGGAACCTCTGCATCTGGGCCTCATTTAGTAGATAAGAACCTAGGCCTGATCTTAAGTCTGATGCAAAAGGGAATGCAACTTGAGGAAAGCATTGGGTGTTAGGAAGAGAAATGTATATTTTACATGTAAAGGGGAAAGTAAAGGGGCGCCTGGGTGGCTCAGTGGGTTAAGCCGCTGCCTTCGGCTCGGGTCATGATCTCAGGGTCCTGGGATTGAGTCCCACATCGGGCTCTCTGCTCAGCGGGGGGCCTGCTTCCCTTCCTCTCTCTCTGTGATCTCTTCCCTTCCTCTCTCCTACTGTGATCTCTCTCTGTCAAATAAATAAATAAAAAATCTTAAAAATAAAAAAAAAAAAAGGGGAAAGTAAATAAGTCAGAGGACAAGCTGCAGTTTTTAAAACATGGCTGCTAATTCTTTGACGCTCCTTTCATTGAGAGGTAGGCCTATGTTGCTTTCCCTTGAATCTGGGTGGGCTTACAACTGCTTCAACCAAGAGGCTAAAATAAAAGTGACACTATATGCCTTCTGGGTCAAAGTTATAGAAAGCCATGTAGCTTCGGATTTTTTCTCTGGAGGACTCAATTTTGGAGCTCCAAGACTTCATGTAAAAATCTGGATCCCTAGTCAGCATCAGATCATGGACCTTCAAGCTGATAATGTTTCAAGCATCTGTATCCTAGGATTCTCACAACTTTCCTAACCACGATGGGTTCTGGAGCTTTTCTGTGAACTATATCCCCAGTAAGCTCTATCTTCTGACTCTGGTTGAGGCAACATAGTATAGTCCAGGAGGCTTTTAGATCCACAGATATGCTCTAGTACCACCAGTATCTATTCTACCTCCAAAAGCTATAGTTGTTTTCAATTTTCAGTAGTAACTAATAAGACTGAGAAGTTTCTCTGAGAAGGGCCAGTAATAGGACAATCAATGCAGGTGATAAAGGGCTGGTAAGTGCTCTTTGTAAAAGACATTATGTAGAGTTAAATTCTATAAAAAATGATTCACTGATAATATTTTAGACTCTTAATTTGACATACCAGGAATCTTAATCAATTTCTGGAACTATCTGAGTATGCAACAGCTTTCAATGGAAACAGGCCACTGCCAGGTAACCACACTGTGGTTGTGAGTGCTGCAACAGATAAAATGCAATAGAAGTAACATAGGTGCTGTTTAGAGATTTTTCTTTGAGAGTTGTCTAGGTCGCTCAGTCAGTTAAGTGCCAAAGCAGCTTAGGTCATGACCTCAGGGTCCTGGGATATGGGCCCATATCAGCCTCCACACTCATGAGAAGTCCGTTCTCTGCCTCTTCCTTTCCCCCACATGCTCCCGCACTCTCTCTTTCAAATTTTTTTTTAAAAAATATTTTATATTTGGTTTTCAGCATTTTAAATAAAATGTATCTAGTTGTGGATGACTTTGTATTTACACTATTGACAATCTCCTGGTTTTCTTGGATGCGCCAATTAATTTTTTAAACAAATTTGGAAAAGTGGTCAACCATCATTTCAAACATATTTTCTGCTTTTTCTCTCGTTTCTTTTCACTGTGTATTTGTTGGTAAGCTTAATTGTGTATCATAGTTCTCTAATGCTCTGTTGTTATTTTTCTTATTCCTTTCTGTTCTTTGGCTTGGATTATCTCTATGGTTCCATCTTCACATTGACTGATTTATTCTGCTGTCAGCCCACATCTACTCTAAATTTTTTTAGTGAGGGGCACCTGGGTGACTCAGTGGTTAAGCATCTGCCTTCAGCTCAGGTCATGATCCCAGGGGCCTGAGATCAGCCTTGCATCTGGCTCCCTGCTCAGTGAGGAATCTGCTTCTCCCTCTGCCCCTTCTTCTCAGCTCCCCCTCTCCCTCTCTCAAATAAATTAATAAAATCTTTTAAAAAAATTCTTCCATTTGAAATCTTGCCATTTGCGACAACATGGATGGAACTAGAGCGTATCATGCTTAGCGAAATAAGTCAAGCAGAGAAAGACAACTATCATATGATCTCCCTGATATGAGGAAGTGGTGATGCAACATGGGGGCTTAAGTGGGTAGGAGAAGAATCAATGAAACAAGATGGGATTGGGAGGGAGACAAACCATAAGTGACTCTTAATCTCACAAAACAAACTGAGGGTTGCTGGGAGGAGGGGGTTTGGGAGAAGGGGGTGGGATTATGGACATTGGGGAGGGTATGTGCTTTGGTGAGTGCTGTGACGTGTGTAAACCTGGTGATTCACAGACCTGTACCCCTGGGGATAAAAATATATGTTTATAAAAAATTAAAAATTAAAAAAAAAATTCCTCCAGTGAAATTTTTAACTTCAATTATTTTACTTTTTAACTCTAGAGTTTTCATGTTGTTCTTTTATCTTCACTGATATATCTGAGTCATTATTGACATATTTACCTTTATTATATATTATAAATATAAATTCTTTGAATACTTTCTGTGCTTAAACCCTCATCAGTGGCACTTCTAGTACTGTTTTTTTTCCAAGTGCATACATTTAAATTTCTTGTTTCTTTTCATATATCATTGTTATTTGAAAATTGGACAGTATAGGTAATATATAGTTTCAGCCTAGATTCTCCTCAATCCTTCTTTTGTCTGTTTCTTTGTTCAGTATAATTTAAGAGTATGTGTCCCCCAAAATGAATGGTCACTGGTCTCTGCTCAGTTATTTTATTAATTTCTCTCTCTCTTTTTCTTATTTTTTTAATTTATATTTTTAAACCTGTTTCCCTAGGGGTTCTTTATGGGTTGACATAATTTAGTGGTCAACTATTAATTGGTAAACAGTAGTACTTAATATCACTGAGCCAACAGGCACATTCTTTGCTAATGAATATGTGTATGGCTTGGAAACACATTCCGAGTTCAATATTTTTATAATTCTTCTCTGGCTTTTAATTTCCACAGGCTCAGGGTCTCATAGCCAGCCAGAGACAGACAATTAAGGCTCCCTCTGGTGTTTCCTGACTTTGAATGGATCCATGCAGAAATGCACAACATTCCAGATCACCATAGTTATAAGAAAGCTAATCTAGACCATCTAGATTATATGAGAGCTTATCAAGACTAAATCCCCAGAAGTTATGTGAAAATTATGGCTGGTCTGCTGGTTTGTTGCTTGCTCCAGCCTGTAAAATGGCATTAATGGTGTGATGTTGACTATCCCAGATCATTTTCTATTGTTCTTGGATTGTTTCTCTGTTGTTTTCAACAGTGTGCCCTGGCATGGGTTTCTTTTTGACATCCTACACCAAATTAAATCAGGCCCTTTGGCAGCGAAGGTGCAGATCCACATGTGTACTCCACACAATGAATTTGTGATTGGGGACAAAGAAGACCCTCCTCAGGCTCAAAGACCACAGATTCCCATGAGGACCTCTTGAATAAACATTTCTCAATTTGTTCCATGTCTTTGGTCAGTTTCCAGAATCCTAAAGTAATTGTTTCTGACAATTATGTCCATTTTATCTTTGCTTTTCAAGAAGAGCTTTTAGGCACTCCACAAGTTTTCCCTACTCACTTTAAATGTATCTTTCATCTCTAAGTCCCTAGCACATAGTGCTTTGGACACAGGAATTCTTCTGCTCTTTGAGTTAAATGGAAGTGTTTAACTGCATTCACAACAAGGTATTTGTCATTTGTATTTAATGTCTAACATGCATTCCTTTTTGTATATCTCTCTTCTTCCTAATCATTTTTTAATACTATTATTACAGAATACACTCTTAATTTTTCCCTAGCTACTCTTGTTATTTGTTTCTATCACCTTAGCTGGCTCATTCTTTCACGTCTATCTTTTACAGGTGTGATTTCCTGAAGACTAGGTATTTGACCCTCTTCTCTTCTCACTTGGCACTCCTCTGGGAATCTTCATTCACAAGCCAGACTTCAGTCAGCAACCACTAACTGCAGATGATACTAATTTCCAGGCCTGGTCTCTGAGCTCCATGCTTTCAGTTCTTTTCAGTCTAATGGCACAACCTTTCTGCTGCCACAAACATGTCTCACAATCACTATATTTAAGTCTGTATTCATGCTTTCCCTATGAAAATCAGTTCTCTTCCTCTGTTAGTTCTTTCATGAAGTGACACCTTCATCTATCCATTTGGACCACTGCACAGAGCTTGGGCTATCCTTGCAGTTGTACTTATCAGTGATATCACATTCTAGTCATCCCAACAACTTTCACTGATACTTTATAGTCTACCCCTTGACTTTAGATTTATTACACAAACTGCCTCATGAAAAATTTGAGACCTTCTTCAAAATTGTGTAGTTGTGAGCCCCTTCTTGAAAAAAAAAAAACAAAACAAACAAAAAACATACACACACACAACACAGCATTTTGATGTTGTGCTCATAATGAAAAGAAGTGTATGTACCTTATTTTTTTCCATCTATTTCCATCTGTTTTCCATATATTTCAGGATAGCATTATGTCCACTTCTCTACCAAAATCTTTTTAAGAGACATGTAGATGTCTGGAAAGGTTCCAAAAGAATTAAATGATAATGGTAAAAGGTGAAAAAATAATACCTGTGCTGGAAAGATAAACTGCTAGAAAAGTAGAAAGGCGGTTTTGCAACAGTTTTCCAATAGACTGACATCATCCTTGTGTCAAAGTTTATCCTGGTAGCTCAAAATCCCATCCAGGATAATAACTGATAAAAGATGAAGACATCATCATTGCAATTACACAGATGAAACAAAAAATGAAGTTCAGGGAGCATGGCTTGCACCAAGTCATAGAGATATGGTGAAAGTGAATTTTCTACTTCTAAATGTTGGGTTTTTTTTTTTTTTCCTCTAATAGCAACCGTGTAGACAGTTGTTACATTCATTTAAATGTCGATGTAGAAAGCTGGCAGAACTTTCAAATTGTAAGTAAAATGAATAGAATTCAAAGGACATTTATTCATTATTTTAAAAATAGTAAAATAATTCCGTTCAACAGAGTTTTATGAACCTATGTTTTAAACTAAGTCTGTCCCAGGAATTAAACTGCATACAGTTAAGTGTTTTTGATACAACTCTTGATCTTTTAGGAAGGGGGAAATCCTTAAGTAAATCATGCTTAACTATTTTAACAAAGATTTTCTACCCCTTCAGAAACATGGACTTTTTGTATGCCTGTGTGATTTCAGAAAAGAAATAGTCATGTTAAAATCAAGAAAACTTTTAAGAAAACTCATCTTTGAGCATTTGTTCTTCAGCTATACTTAGAATAGAAAAAAAACATGAAATGATTCCATGTTAAAGCAAAGGGGACACTCCAGTTATATATAAAGGGAAAATATGGCTTATAAATATTTAACATTCTAAAATATATTATTGAACTTTTTTTAAGGAAAAAATTCTCAGAGAGTAAATATTTATTCCTACCCAGATTCATGGAGATAGAATATGAATTAAATTAGAATGGTTATCATTAAGCCTAAATTATGATGCCACTTTTTCTTTATCTTTTTCTTTTTTATCTTCTTTGTTTGACATTATATTCTCACCCAAGGAAGTGGGTGGGGTTTTTTGTTGTTGGTTTTTTTTTGTTTTTTTTGTTTTTTTTTTTACTCTTCTACTGTTGTCTTTAAAGATCCCTGTCATCTGTAGTTCTAAGATAGGATATGTGTTTGGTGGAAGATCAACACATTTTGGGACTGAAAAATGAAAAAGAATAACTCTTGCTTTTGTGCCATTTCAAGTAATTTATTTTACTCAGCAGGTCTCTCGTATTGGCCTGGGAGTTTACTTTGCCCAGTGAGCCAAGATCAGTTGGCTGCAAAAGGTCCTTAGAAGTGCCAGCCTCACATTGATCCAAAAACAACTATCAAATCGACAGTCTCTCAGTCTCTGGTAATGCTGCATGCACTCATAACCACCTGAGATTTTATATTTGGCTGATTAACAAATAGGAGATAGAAGAAAAAGGAAGGATATGCTATTTGGCACAAGGATAGAAAATAATGAGTTAAATAATAACTATAAATTATATCAGAATTAAATGGAATAAATAAACTGCTACTTGGCAGGTAATATGGTTATCACAACTTATGTCACGTACTCATATGCTATATGGAAAATTTAATTTTACAAATGAAAAAATGAGCCCTGGTGTGTAAAAAGTTTGTTGAATAATGTATATTAGGTGATCATCAAATTGCTATAATATGAATAAACAAAAATAAATATATGATTTGCAAGTCAAAATTAGAACTTAATTCTTAAATATGAAAATAGTTTTATTTTCAATTCACCATTCATTTCAAGATAGAATCAGAGAAACAAATAATTTTATAATTTAAAGAAACTTTAGATATATACAATTATTATAAAAATAATTTCCCAAATTATTTACTTTGTATTTCATAATGTTTGAAAATAAAACTTATTTTACTTTTTCATTTGGTAGCTAGGTCGGTTTTTATTTTACCATTTTTTTCAAGATACGTTAATAGAATTCATCCTTGCTCAAGATTGATCAGGTATAAGCTTAGCCTGTAGTGATTACAAAATATTGTTTTTTGTTTGTTTGTTTTTGTTTTGTTTTCTATTTGACACAGCAAGAGAGGGAACACAAACAGAGGGAGTGAGAGAGGGAGAACAAGCTTCTTGTGCAGCAGAGAGCTGGATGTGGGGCTCGATCCCAGGATCCTGGGATCATAACCTGAGCCGAAGGCAGGTGCTTAACGACTGAGCCACCCACATGCCCTTTGTTTTTGTTTTAATTATCATAGCTGCAATCTCAATGCAAAGAATTTTCTAATCTATATCTTTCATTGATCTCTTCTTGATTCCTATTTTCCTATCCTATAAGTGCTTACTGGGCATGGCTGTTTGGCTACTTCATCATTACTGTTAACTAAGCAAGCATAAAACGGAACTCATAAACTTTCTTTTATTATTATTATGCTTAGCCAAATTATAGTACATCATCAGTTTTCGATGCAGTGTTCAATGATTCATTAGTTGCGTATAACTTAACCCAGTGCTCATCACAACACGTGTCCTCCTTAATACCATAAATATTTCTTAATAGAGACTTCTTTGTCTTCTTTGTTATAGGGAAAGCCAACAACCCTGTCTTGAAAGGATAAAATACAAGATTGAAAGTTTCCTGTGGGTGGAACTGATTAGTAAGTTGTTGAGTCATGTGTATTAACTTATACAATAACTTGCTTATCATATAGAAACAGAGATCAGATGCTGAAAAAGCATTTGACAAAGTACAACATCCCTTCCTGATCAAAACTCTTCAAAGTGTAGGGATAGAGGGCACATACCTCAATATCATCAAAGCCATCTATGAAAAACCCACCGCAAATATCATTCTCAATGGAGAAAAACTGAAAGCTTTTCCGCTAAGGTCAGGAACACGGCAGGGATGTCCATTATCACCACTGCTATTCAACATCGTACTAGAGGTCCTAGCCTCAGCAATCAGACAACAAAAGGAAATTAAAGGCATCCAAATCGGCAAAGAAGAAGTCAAATTATCACTCTTCGCAGATGATATGATACTATATGTGGAAAACCCAAAAGACTCCACTCCAAAACTGCTAGAACTTATACAGGAATTCAGTAAAGTGTCAGGATATAAAATCAATGCACAGAAATCAGTTGCATTTCTCTACACCAACAGCAAGACAGAAGAAAGAGATATTAAGGAGTCAATCCCATTTACAATTGCATCCAAAACCATAAGATACCTAGGAATAAACCTAACCAAAGAGACACAGAATCTATACTCAGAAAACTATAAAGTACTCATGAAAGAAATTGAGGAAGACACAAAGAAATGGAAAAATGTTCCATGCTCCTGGATTGGAAGAATAAATATTGTGAAAATGTCTATGCTACCTAAAGCAATCTACACATTTAATGCAATTCCTATCAAAGTACCATCCATCTTTTTCAAAGAAATGGAACAAATAATGCTAAAATTTATATGGAGATCAGACTATTAAGAATGTTAGAATAAAATAAAGTGGTTTGAGGGGTGACCCACTCAACTGTAAGTGAGATACTGGAAGTGAAAAGAGACATTTTAAATAGGTAGAGAATAAAGACAACATACAGGTCATCAATAGCTACAGACAAGTCATCATTAATTCATTTCAAAATAATGCATTCTTCTTTGTTATGGGATTTGTTTTATGAATAAAAAGTGCCAAATTTTCTTAAGATGTTATAAAAGTTAGGAAAAAACAAATACTCATCAGTACATTTGTTAATGGCTTCTCTGCCTTTAAAAAAAAGAAAAATAGCTTAAGTTCCAAGAGGACAGAAGTGGGAAATAATTCAAATTTCCAATGGTCGAGGATCATCTCTCATCTAATGACAGAAATTCACACTAGTGAATTTAGTATGTGAATTTCTCAGAAATCATAAAGGGCTACAGGCCTTGAAATGTAATCTTTCCACAAAAAGAACTTCAGTGAAAAATAAAATTTTCAGATAAAACTCACCCCTCATCTATAGATTTGTTGTAAGGCAGATATACACCACTCAAAGCTAAAATAAAGGAACTAGCAGTTGGTTTGCTTCAAACCAAGTGGTAAATGTCAATTATCGAATATAAGCCAGTGTCTTAGGTGATGGATAGACCACTTTCAGGCATGAAAATATATCTTTTTTAAAACTTTTTTTTTTTAAATTTCAATTCTAGTTAGTTGATATATAGTTCAATATTAGTTTAAGGGGTAGAGTTCAGTGGTTCATCATTTATATAAAACATCTAGTGCTCTTCCTAATAAGTGCCCTCCTTAATACCTATTCAATACTTACCCCATCCCCAACCCACTTCCCTCCATCAACCCTCAGTTTGTTCTCTATAGTTAAGTCTCCTGATTTGTCTCTCTGCCTTTTTCCCTTCCTGAATATTCATCCATTTTTTTCTTAAATTCCACATATGAGTGAAATCATATGGTATTTGTCTTTCTCTGACTGACTTATTTTCCTTATCATAATATATTCTAGCTCTACCTATGTCATTGCAAATGGTGATTTGTTTCTTTTTTATGACTAAGTAGTAGTCTATTATATATATATATATATATCACATATATATATATATATGATATATATATCATGTCTTTATCCATTCATTAATCAATGGGTTAGCTATTTTTGATAACGCCACTATAAACATCAGGGTGCATGTACCCATTTGAATGTATATTTTCATATCCTTTGGGTAAATACCTAGCAGTGCAATTCCTGGATCATAGAGTAGTTCTATTTTAGCTTTTTTGAGGAATCACCATACTAATCTCTAGGGTGGCTTCCCCAGTTTGCACCCCCAGCAGTGTCGGAGTGTTCCCCTTTCTCTATATCCTCACCAACACCTGTTGTTTCCTGTGTTGCTAATTTTAGCCCTTCTGACAGGTGTGAAGTGATATCTCATCATGGTTCTGATTTGCATGTCCCTGATGATGAGTGATATTGAGCACCTTTATATGTGTATATTAGCCATCTGGAAATCTTCTTTGGGAAAATATCTATTTATGTTTTTTGCCCTTTTCTTAACTAGATTATTTTAAGATTTTATTTATTTATTTATTTGACAAAGAGAGATAGTGAGAAAGGGAACACAAGCAGGGGGAGTGGGAGAGGTAGAAGCAGGGTTCCCACCGAGCAGGGAGCCTGATGCAGGGCCCAATCCCTGGACCCTGGGATCATTACCTGAACAAAAGGCAGATGCTTAATGATTGAGCCACCCAGGTGACTCAGATTATTTGTTGTTTTGGGTGGTGAGTTTAATAAGCTCTTTATATATTTTGGATACTAATCTTATCAGCTATGTCACTTGCAAATATCTTCTCCCATTAGGCTCACTGTAGGCGCCTTTTAATTTTGTTGATGGTTTCCTTCACTGTGCAAAACCTTTTTCTCTTGATGAGTCCCAATAGTTCATTTTTGCTTTTGTTTCCCTTGCCCCTGCCAATGTGTCTAAGAAGAAATTACTACAGCTGAGGTCAAAGAGGTTGCTGCCTGTGTTCTCCTGTACAATTTTGATAGTTTTCTGTCTCACATTTAGGTCTTCCATCAATTTAGAATTTATTTTTGTATAGGGTTTAAGAAAATGGCCCAGTTTCATTTTTCTGCACGTTGATGTCCAGTTTTTCCAACACCATTTGTTGAAGAGACTGTCTTTTTTTCTATCGGATACCCTTTCCTACACTGTGGAAGGTTACTTGCCCATATGGTTGTGGGTCAATTGACAGGTTTTCTATTCTCTTTCATTGATTTATATGTCTGTTTTTGTGCCAGTACCATACTGTCCTGATGACTACAGCTTTGTACTATAGCTTGAAGTCTGAAATTGTGTAGGCATGCAAATACATTCATCTCTATCTCTAAACCTCTATCTATCTATTTATCTATCTATCTAAGTTTCTATCTATATATGTCGGTCTATATAACTATCTGTGATAAAAAGTATATATAATAAGAAATAGAAAATAAAAATATGGGGCGCCTGGGTAGCTCAGTGGTTAAGCCGCTGCCTTCGGCTTGGGTCATGATCCCAGGGTCCTGGGATCGAGCCCTGCATCGGGCTCTCTGCTCGATTTCTTGGCTTAAATTATAGGATATTATTACAAGGATATGTCTAAATCTGTTTCTTGATTTAAATGTGATCTGACTAAATTACTAGATCATTTCTATGGCCTGATTTAAATTTTAGGAAAGAATGTTAAAAAGTATTAAGAAACATAAAGACATTTGACAGAAGCCACTTCTGATCACTCTGTCTATATTCTGTTTTTATTGACTGCCCTAGGTACATAACACAGTTGAATTCAATTTACTGATTCAACAAGTTTTATGGTGTGCCAATGTATAAGCACTGTCCAAGGTGCTGAGATATACAAATAAGTACGGACACTTCTATTCCTCAAAGATATAAATAATTGAAGAATCTATTAAAGACACTATAACAGAAGTAAGGAATACATGAAGGCATAATATAAGTACTGTCCAAATAATTTTGTAATAATTACAATTTTAATTTTAATATGAAATTTAGAGTTAGGCAATCCTTTTTTTTTTTTCCCCCTCCCCCAGCACTAAAACACTTTCATGGACCAGAGTCTTCTGCTGGGATTTGAGCAGCAGCTTATTTTACAACCAGAGCAAAGTAAGCCAAGAGTTTATGTTGACAAGTAAGAAATCTATAAATTTAAAGAATTAGTGTCAGATCTATGGCTTTTCATTACTTGAACTTACAAAACTCTGGTTGCACACTCGAGTTCACTTTTTACACTTGCAGAATTCTATCAGATACTGGAATTAAGCCTTCAGGTACTAAAGTGAAGATTTTTTTTCCCCTACAAATAATAAATTAGTAGCATGAGCATCAGAGAAAAGATGATGGTGAGTCCATTGAAGTTCTCATCAGAAACCACTACAGAGGGGCGCCTGGATGGCTCAGTGGGTTGAGCCACTGCCTTCGGCTCGGGTCATGATCTCAGGGTCCTGGGATCGAGTCCCGCATCGGGCTCTCTGCTCGGCAGGGAGCCTGCTTCCCTCCCTCTCTCTCTCTCTGCCTGCCTCTCCATCTACTTGTGATTTCTCTCTGTCAAATAAATAAATAAAATCTTAAAAAAAAAAAAGAAACCACTACAGAATTCTGATAAAATTGCATGAATGTCAATAATAATTCACTATTAAATGAATAACTATTATCTCTTCAATTTTTTTTTAATTTGTCTGAGAACATGCAATTCTTCTTCTTGAGGCAAGTAACAGAGGAAATAAATTTTTTTTATATAGTGTCTGTATAGAAAATTTCACTAAATATTAACACTAATAAAGATCATTGGCAAATTGCCACTATTTGTTTCAAAGGATCAATATAAACTTTCAGCAGCAAGTTATGAATATCAAACTTACACAAATATAAGAGAAATCAATAATATATTTTTCTCATACACATACTAGAATAAGCAATAATACATGGTGAAGTTTAACATGTTTTCAATTCATTTGTTCAACCCAATTTTACACAGAAAATTACTGAAATACATGGGCTTTTCTCCACCTATTAGTAAAGACTCTCTTGAGTTGCCCCTTTCTATAAATGCTATTGTAGATGATCAGATAGAGGAATACAATGTTAAAAAAGGAGTATGCCAGTATTATTATGAGAATAAAAATATCATGGACCAAAAGAATAACTAATATTGCCCTTAGAACTCCACTTATGAATATTATTTAGGAATCTTTGTAGTAGCAGTTTTTGTGAATAGACATAATAAAACAAATACAATTTACTTTTCTGCTTGCAAAAATTAAGACATGGAGAAAACCATGATTCCATCTCCAAAAATGTTTTTGTAGCTTACTTATATTTATGTATATGTATTTCAAGAAGCTTTGTTCCAATTGACCTAAATTCAGTTTCTTGTTTACTTTTAGTGCTCAGTCATTTATAAGCTTTAAATTCATTTTATCAAATATATTCTTTTTTTTTTTTTTTTTGGGGTAGGTGGCAGTTTCTTTTTAAGGCTTTTAATACAATTTTTTATTTTTTATAAACATATATTTTTATCCCCAGGGGTACAGGTCTGTGAATCGCCAGGTTTACACACTTCACAGCACTCACCAAAGCACATACCCTCCCCAATGTCCATAATCCCCCCCCTTCTCCCAACCCCCCTACCCCCAGCAATGCTCAGTTTGTTTTGTGAGATTAAGAGTCACTTATGGTTTGTCTCCCTCCCAATCCCATCTTGTTTCATTGATTCTTCTCCTACCCACTTAAGCCCCCATGTTGCATCACCACTTCCTCATATCAGGGAGATCATGTGATAGTTGTCTTTCTCTGCTTGACTTATTTCACTAAGCATGATACGCTCTAGTTCCATCCATGTTGTCGCAAATGGCAAGATTTCATTTCTTTTGATGGCTGCATAGTATTCCATTGTGTATATATACCACTTCTTCTTGATCCATTCATCTGTTGATGGACATCTAGGTTCTTTCCATAGTTTGGCTATTGTGGACATTACTGTTATAAACATTCGGGTGCACGTGCCCCTTTGGATCACTATATTTGTATCTTTAGGGTAAATACCCAGTAGTGCAATTGCTGGGTCATAGGGCAGTTCTATTTTCAACATTTTGAGGAACCTCCATGCTATTTTCCAGAGTGGTTGCACCAGCTTGCATTCCCACCAACAGTGTAGGAGGGTTCCCCTTTCTCCGCATCTGTCATTTCCTGACTTGTTGATTTTAGCCATTCTGACTGGTGTGAGGTGATATCTCATTGTGGTTTTGATTTGTATTTCCCTGATGCCCAGTGATATGGAGCACTTTTTCATGTGTCTGTTGGCCATCTGGATGTCTTCTTTGCAGAAATGTCTGTTCATGTCCTCTGCCCATTTCTTGATTGGATTATTTGTTCTTTGGGTGTAGCATGGTACTGGCACAAAAACAGACACATAGATCAATGGAACAGAATAGAGAGCCCAGAAATAGACCCTCAACTCTATGGTCAACTAATCTTTGATGAAGCAGAAAAGAATGTCCAATTGAAAAAAGACAGCCTCTTCAATAAATGGTGTTGGGAAAATTGGACAGCCACATGCAGAAAAATGAAATTGGACCATTTCCTTACACCACACACAAAAATAGACTCAAAATGGATGAAGGACCTCAATGTGAGAAAGGAATCCATCAAAATCCTTGAGGAGAACACAGGCAGCAACCTTTTCAACCTCAGCCGCAGCAACATCTTCCTAGGAACATGGCCAAAGGCAAGGGAAGCAAGGGCAAAAATGAAGTATTGGGATCTCATCAAGATCAAAAGCTTTTGCACAGCAAAGGAAACAGTTAACAAAATCAAAAGACAACTGACAGAATGGGAGAAGATATTTGCAAATGACATATCATATAAAGGACTAGTGTCCAAAATCTATAAAGAACTAAGCAAACTCAATATTATTATTTTTTATTAATATATTTATTTTCAGCATAACATTATTCATTATTTTTTCACCACACCCAGTGCTCCATGCAATCCGTGCCCTCTATAATACCCACCACTTGGTACCCGTACCTCCCACACACCCACCATGTCAAACCCCTCAGACTGTTTTTCAGAGTCCATAGTCTCTCATGATTCACCTCTCCTTCCAATTTCCCCCAACTCCCTTCTCCTCTCTAGCACCCCTTGTCCTCCATGCTATTTGTTATGCTCCACAAATAAGTGAAACCATATGATAATTGACTCTCTCTGCTTTATTTATTTCACTCAGCATAATCTCTTCCAGTCCCATCCATGTTGCTACAAAAGTTGGGTATTCGTCCTTTCTGATGGAGGCATAATACTCCATAGTGTATATGAACCACATTTTCCTTATCCAATCGTCCATTGAAGGACATCTTTGTTCTTTCCATAGTTTGGCGACTGTGGCCATTGCTGCTATAAACATTGGGGTACAGATAGCCCTTCTTTTCACTACATCTGTATCTTTGGGGTAAATACCCAGGAGTGCAATTGCAGGGCCATAGGGAAGTTCTATTTTTAATTTCTTGAGGAATCTCCACACTGTTCTCCAAAGAGGCTGCACCAACTTGCATTCCCAGCAACAGTGGAAGAGGGTTCCCCTTTCTCTACATCCCCGCCAACACATGTTGTTTCCTGTCTTGTTAATTTTGGCCATTCTAACTGGTGTAAGGTGATATTTCAATGTGGTTTTAATTTGAATCTCCCTGAGGGCTAGTGATGATGAACATTTTTTCATGTGTCTGATAGCCATTTGTATGTCTTGATTGGAGAAGTGTCTGTCCATATCTTCTGCCCATTTTTTGATATGATTGCCTGATTTTTGTGTGTTGAGTTTGAGGAGTTCATTATAGATCCTGGATATCAACCTTTTGTCTGTACTGTCATTTGCAAATATCTTCTCCCATTCCGCGGGTTGCCTTTTTGTTTTTTTGACTGTTTCCTTTGCTGTGCAGAAGAAGGTTTTGATTTTGATGAAATCCCAAAAGTTTATACTGCCTATGTTCTCCTCTAGGATTCTGATGGATTTCTGTCTCACGTTGAGGTCTTTTTTTTTTTTAATATTTAATTTATTTATTTGAGAGAGAGACAGTGAGAGAGAGCATGAGCTAGGAGAAGGTCAGAGATAGAAGCAGACTCCCCATGGAGCTGGGAGCCCGATGCGGGACTCGATCCCAGGAATCCAGGATCATGACCTGAGCTGAAGGCAGTCGTCCAACCAACCGAGCCACCCAGGTGTCCCAATGTTGATGTCTTTTATCCATTTTGAGTTTATCTTTGTGTACAGTGTAAGAGAATGGTTGAGTTTCATTCTTCTACATATAGCTGCCCAGTTTTCCCAGCACCACACTTGTTCAACATAGTATTAGAAGTCCTAGCAACAGCAATCAGACAACAAAGAGAAATAAAAGGTATCCAAATTGGCAATGAAGAAGTCAAACTCTCTCTCTTTGCAGATGTCATAATTCTTTATATGAAAAACCCAAAAGACTCCACCCCCAAACTACTAGAACTCATACAGCAATTCAGCAACGTGGCAGGTTACAAAGTCAATGTGCAGAAATCAGTGGCTTTCTTATACACTAACAATGAAAATACAGAAAAGGAAATTAGAAAATCGATTCCATTTACTATAGCACCAAGAACCATAAGATACCTGGGAATAAACCTAACCAAAGAGGTAAAGGATCTGTACTTGAGGAACTACAGAACACTCATGAAAGAAATTGAAGAAGACACAAAAAGATGGAAGACCATTCCATGCTCTTGGATCAGAAGAATAAACATTGTTAATGTTTACTGCCTAGAGCAATCTATACTTTTAATGCCATTCTGATCAAAATTCCACCGGTATTCTTCAAAGAGCTGGAGCAAATAATCCAAAAATTTGTATGGAATCAGAAGAGACCTTGAATCACTAAGGAAATGTTGAAAAACAAAAATAAAACTGGGGGCATCACATTACCTGATTTCAAGCTTTACTAGAAAGCTGTGATCACCAAGACAGCATGGTACTGGCATAAAAACAGACACATTGACCAGTGGAACAGAGTAGAGAGCCCGAATATGGACCCTCAACTCTGTCGTCAATTAATCTTCGACAAAAGAGGAAAAAATATACAGTGTAAAAAAGACAGTCTCTTCAATAAAATTTTCTTTTTTGATTGTACCTTATTTTTATAACCAATGGAAATGCTATAATTAGTATTATGAACAAACCCAAATGTTCTTCTATTTATTAAAGTGAAATATTCATAGCATATGCAACCATATGAAATATTCCCAGCATAAGCTACCCCGGATGCATTTATAGGATACAATATTTTTGCTGACTCTTGGACAATACTACCAATAATGATGAGTGTATTATTCACAACAGCTAGGGAATAAACAGAAAACGCATAACCTCTTAAATGTCATATAGGAATTCTTGTTGACTGATAAATTTCAGTCATTATAGGACTGAAATGTGCCACATTTCTAGAAACTTTTCTTTTACAAAAATGGTAGCAGACACCAAAACTACCTGCAATGTTATTCTGATAAATTGACTAAATATAAAACAACTGTAACCCCAGAGATAACAGAAAATTGAAACTTCCAAATAGGATGGCATGGTTTGGTTTAGAGAATTAGAATATGTCAATAGTCAGTGATTAAAAAAAAAAAATGCTAGTCACATCAAAGATTAGTCTGAATAAAATATTTTTTTTCTTCTTTCTCAGGGAGGAAAAGAAGGAAGTCCCATATGTTGAACAAGAAATTATTCAACTAATTTTACTAATTACAACTTTTACTACTAAGAAATAAAATGGGGAAAAAATTGTAACGATGTGCTATAATATAGAAAAAAAAGCAAGACATAACATGCTTGTGTGAGATCCCATCTTTAATCATGAAAAAATAACCTACTGTATGTACTGTAAGTATGTAGGTTTAAGTAGGATTGTGGGAAGATATTTTGCTTAGGAGTTGCAAACAATGTTTTCCACGTCTCATTTTAGTAGAGGGAATATCCACACTGGAGATCACAGAAATTTAGATACATCGAATCTTATCTGGTATTCATTGAGAACCTGATTACCATGTTTCCCTTATTTAGCTTCATTGAATATAACCCCCAAAACAAAATGAAGTAACCAAATCAAAGTAGAATATAATGTAATTATTTTCATGCCTAATGGATACTGACTTCAGTTGTTGGAAGAAATTAGAAGCATAAGCTCGAAAAAAGAATTTATTAAACAGAAGTCATTTAGGAGAAATAGTTTATGGGAGATGATGTGCAAGACTATGGAATTATTTAATATTTTATCATTAATAACATATGCCTCAATTTTCTCCATCATTTTCTTCTTTCCTTCCATCCCACCCCCGCCCACTGCCATCAAACTCTAGTATAAATTCCTTTTTGCAACCACGGCATCTTCATAGTTTAATGAACTCTACAACTATGATTATATTTCCATATTACATAAGAAACAGTGGTATGAAATCTTATTACTTTTCACCTATATCAGTATGAGTTTACTACTTTCCAAAGCATAGAAGAAAACTGATCTCGTTATCTATCAATAGCAAAACTTTACCTAATAATTCTTGGTATGATTATCAATAGGCCTTTGTTATGTTAATTCATAATCCTATTAACATAATCTAAGTAAAACCAATGCATATATATATATATATATATATATCTCACATTACTAAGACTCTAAGACATCTTACTTAAAGGTATGTCTTATAAAAATGAATTATGTTTTAAAAATGTTAAATTCACATCTGTCCACAAGTCCAACATTTATTCATTTTTGAACTCCTTAGAACTGTGTTGTCCAAAATGGTAGCCACTCGTTGTATACTTCAACTAAGTAGAATTAAATTCCAGAAAAAAAAAAAAAAGAATTAAATTCTGTTAAAATTTTTCTTTAACCCAGAGTTAACATCATACCTGATTGTGAAATACTGAAAACTTTTCCTCTAGGATTATGAACAAGACTCTCATTACTTCTTTTCAACAAAGTATTCCAAGTCCTAGTCAGAGTAATTAGGTAAGAAAAGAAATATAAGGCACTGACATTGCAAAAGAATAAATAAAATTATCTCTGTTCACAGATAACATAATCTTATACGTAGAAAACATTAAAAGATTCCACAAAAAACCTATTAGATGTAATAAACAAATTTATCAAAGTTTCAGATTACTACATGAAAAAATCAGTTGTGTTTCTATACACAAAAAGTGAAATGAAAAATAAAGTAAGAGAAACTAAGAAAAAAACTCCACGAACAATAGCATCAAAAGAAGAAAATATCAGTAATAAACCTAACTAGGGAGGTAAAATACTTGTACCCTGAAAACTACAAAACATTTCTGAGATAAATTAAAAAAAACACAAATGAATGAAAGACATCCATGTTCATGGACTGGAAGACTTAACATTGTTAAGATATCAGTATTATTTAATATGATCTCCGGATTCAATGCAATCCCTATTGAAATCTCTATGACATTTTTTTTTTTTTTTTTTGCAGAAATGGGAGTAAAAATCATCCTAAAATTCATATGGAAACACAAAGGACCCGAGATAGACAAAACAATTTTGAAAAAGAACAAGCTTGAAGGATTCACTTCTTGATTTCAAAGCATATCACAAAGCTGCCATAATCAAAACTCTGGTACTGGCATAAACACAGGCATATAGAACAACAAAATAAAAAAGAGTTCCCGAAGTAAATCCTTGAATATGTTGTCAAATAATCTTCCACAAGGATGGCAACACAACTCAACGAGGAAAAGACAGTCTATAACAAAATTTGTTTGAAAAATTGGATATCCACATGCCAAAAAATGAAACTGGTTTCTTATTTTACACTGTATATAAAAACTAACTCTAAAGGAATTAAAGAACTAAACCTAAGACCCAATGCCATAAAACTCCCAGAAGAAAACATAGGGAAAAATTTTATGACATTGGATTTGGCAATGACTTCTTCGATATAACACCAAAAGCACAGACAACAAAAGCAAAAACAGATTAATATTACATATTAAATTTTAAACCTGTTTTCATCAAAGGACATGATGAACAATGAATAGAAATTTATGGAATGGGAGAAAATATTTGCAAAACACAGATCTAATAATGGATTAATATCAAGAATATATAAAGAACTATAATTCAATAACAAAAACTCAAATAACCTGATGAAAAAATAGGAAAGAACTTAGACACTTCCCCAAAATGAAATAAAAATGGCCAAAAAAATATGCAAAGATGCTCAACATCATTAATTATGTGAGAACTATAAATCAAAACCACAGTGAGATATCATATCACATCCATTAGTATGATGAGTATTTGAAAAAAAAATAAAGAGGAGAAGGAGGAGGAGGTGGAGTAAGAGGAGGAGGAGGAGAAAGAGGAGAAATAAGGAGGAGAAAGGAGAAGGAGAAAGTAGGAGAAGGAAAAGAAATAACTTTTGGCAAGGATGTGGAGAAATTGGTACCCTTGTGCACTGTTAATGGGATTGCAAAATGGTGGAGCCATTATGCTAAACAATAAAAATAAAATTAAAAATAACAAAAAATAATGAAAATTAAAAATAGAATCACTATATAATCCAGGAATCTCACTCCTGAGTATATACCAAAAAAAAAAAAAAAAAAAAAAGATTGAAAACAGGACCTTAAAGAGATATTTCCACATTCATGTTCCTAATAGCACTATTTATAATAGCTAAGAGGCGAAAGCAATCCAAATATCAATTGACACATAAATGAATAAACAAAATGTGATACAGAAATACAAGAGAACACCATGCAGCATTAGCAGGAACAAAAAAACCTGTCACATAATACAACATGGATGAACTTTGAGAACATGATGCTCAATGAAATAAGCTAAAAAGACAAATCTTGTATGATTCCATTTATATGAGTCACCTAAAGTAGTCATATTTATAGATATAGAAAGTAGAATGGTGGTTACCAGGGATTGAGGGAAGGGACAAAAGAAGGTTTTTGTTTAATAAGTGTAGAGTTTCAGTTCTGTAGGATGAGCAGGTTCTGAAGATCCATTTCACCACAACGTAAAGATAGTTAATACTACCGAACAAAAATTGGTAAAGATGGTAAATTTTAGATGTTTTTTTACCAAAATATTTTTTTAAACCAGTTCCTCTGTTTTCACAGCCAATTTCAAGTGTTCAATAACTACATGGAACTAGTGGATACCATACTGGGCACTCAGATTATAGAGCATTTCTATCTTTACAGAAAGTTCTATTAGATAGCTTTGCTCTAGAATCTTTTTTTTTGTTCCTTTGCTTCAATCTATTATTCAATCTTTATTTGCTTTTCTATAGATTAAATTTTAGACCTTCACTATAGATACTAGCTACACTTTCAATATCCTGACTCTGCTGATCATTTTATCATTCACATTAGTACCAAACATTGTATCAACAAATTTCCATCTTTTATTTGCCACCAAGGCTGGTGAACACTAGAGAAAAAAATCAAACAAAACAAAACAAAGCCAGAAAAGAACAAAACTATAGTTTATTCAGAACATAGGATAACTCAGTATTTACCTTGAGTTTTTACCGACTAGTTTGAATTAGCAAGGGGAATAATGCCAAGCATATTAGGAGTATTTTCCTGCTTCCCACCCTAAAACACAAGATTGTGATTTCAGGCCTTAAGGTCACTTAGATTTATATCTTAATAGAATAGAGGGGACTTAAAAGAAAACTTTTAATTACTTTTTTGTACTCTGTGCCACACAGCAAGAGATAGTTCTTAAATCCTTTATTTTGCCCAAGGGTAAACTTTAAACCTCTTACCTTTCTTTGATGTGTCTAAAATACATTTTTATTCTATGCATCTATCTATCTTTCTATTTATCTTAATATGGACATTATTTTATTTCTCTCATTACTTAGGTGAATCAGATTTTGTTTACCTTGAAAAAAATATATATGTGTACACACACACATATATATATATGTGTGTGTGTGTGTGTGTGTGTGTGTGTGTGCATACGTATATGTATACACAGGCACACAAATGCACACACATACTAATGGCCCTTGGAACTTGGTATCCAACTTCTTGACATTGAGAGCTTTGAGGAACTACACTAACTGATAATACTTATCTACAGAATGAATTAAACTTTTGAATCAGATTTTTGTTTACCTTGAAAAAAATATACATATGTGTACACACACACATGTATATATATATGTGTGTGTGTGTGTGTGTGTGTGTGCATACGTGTATGTATACATAGGCACACAAAGGCACACACATACTAATGGCCTTTGGAACTTGGTATTCAACTTCTTGACCTTGAGAGCTTTGAGGAACTACACTAACTGATAATACATATCTACAGAATGAATTAAACTTTTTTTACATCATAATTCATTGCTGTATTCCTTTCTTTTAAAGCTTCAAAGATTTAATTTATTACATAATATTTTATTCAAAATATGAATTCTTATTTCATTATCATGTATAGTTTTGTGTCTTGGGACTTTTGTGTGCTATTTAGAGACTTGGGGAGAAAGAGAATTTGAAAAAATCCTGCATCCTTTTGTTAACTATGTTATCTTACTGTAGCTCACATTTTGTTAAATGATGCTACCCTATTTGTTCTCACAACTTTATGTGTGAAATAGGTACAGAACTGCATGAACTACATAACATGACTAGAAAAAAAAAGTTTATCTATAAGTATAGATATCTATAAGATATCTATAAGATCTATATCTATAAGATATCTAAAAGCATATCTGTAAGTTGATAACCTTTCCCCCATTTTATTTTATTTTCAGTGTTCCAAAATTCAGTTTTTATCCACGACACCCAGTGCTCCATGCAGTACATGCCCTGCATAATACCCATCACCAGGCTCACGAACCCCCCAACCCTTTCCACTCCCAAACCCTCAGTTTGTTTCTCAGAGTCCACAGACTCTGAAGGTTTGTCTCCCCCTATGATTTCTCCCATCTCATTTCTCCTCTCTGTCTCCTGATGTCCTCCGTTTTATTTCTTATGCTCTACAAGTAAGTGAAACCATATGATACTTGACTCTTTCTGCTTGACTTATTTCACTCAGCATAATCTCTTCCAGTCCCGTCTATGTTGATATTAATGTTGGGTATTCATCCTTACTGATGGAGGCATAATACTCCATTGATATATGGACCATATCTTCTTTATCCATTCATCTGTTGAAGTGCATCTTGGTTCTTTCCACAGTTTGGTGACTGTAGTCATTGCTGTTATGAACATTGGGGTGCAGGTGGCCCTTCTTTTCACTACATCAGTATCTTCAGGGTAAATACCAGTATTGCAATTGCAGGGACATAGGGGAGCACTGTTTTTAATTTCTTAAGGAATCACCACACTGTTTTCCAAAGTGGCTGCACCAACTTGCATTCCCACCAACAGGGTAAGAGGTTTTCCCCTTCTCCACATCCTCTCCAAAACATGCCGTTAACTGCCTTGTTAATTTTGGCCATTCTAACTGGTGTAAGGTGGAATCTCAATGTGGTTTTGATTTGAATCTCTATGATGGCTAATGATGATAAACATTTTTTTCAGGTGTCTGTTAGCCTTCTATGCTATCGGTTCATGTCTTCTGCCTATTTTTTGACATGATTATCTGTTTTGTGTGTGTTGAGTTTGAGGAGTTCTTTATAGATCTTGGATATCAGCCTTTTGTCTCTAGTGTCATTTGTAAATATCTTCTCCTATTCCATGGGTTGCTTTTTTGTTTTGTTGACTGTTTCCTTTGCTGTGCAGAAGCTTTTGATATGAATACATTAATTGTGGGGGATCTTAACACGCCACTCTCAGTAATAGATCATCCAAGCAGAAAATCAATGAAGAAACAAGAGCATTGAATGACACATTGGACCAGATGGACCTCATAGATATATATAGATATATCTATATCTATATCTATCTGGAACATTCCACCCTAAAACAACAGAATAGTCATTCTTCTCGAGTGTATATGGACCTTTCTCCAGAAAACACCACATACTGGGTCACAAATCAGGACTCAACCAATACCAAAAGATTGAGATTATTCCCTGCATATTCTCAGACCACAGTGCTTTGAAACTAGAACTCAACCACAAGAAAAAGTTGGAAGGAATTCAAACACTTGGAAGCTAAAGACCACCCTGCTTAAGAATGTTTGGATCAACCAGGAAACCAAAGAAGAACTTAAACAATTCATGGAAACCAATGAGAATGAAGACACTTCAGTCCAAAACCTATAGGATACAGCAAAGGCCATGCTAAGGTAGCCATCCAAACCTCCCTCAAAAAAATTGAAAAATCCAGAATACACCAGCTCTCTTTACACCTTAAAGAACTGGAGAATCAACCACAAATTAAGCCAACCCCACAGACAAGAAGGGAAATAACCAAGATTAGAACAGAGATCAGTGAGAAACTAGAGACACATTAGAACACATCAATGAAACTAGAAGCTGGATTTTTGAAAGAATCAATAAGATCGATAAACCATTGGCCAAACCAATCCAAAAGAAAAGAGAGAGGACCCAAATTAACAAAATTTTGAGTGAAAAGAGAGAGATCATGAATAACACCAAGGAAATAGAAACAATCATCAGAAATTATTGTCAACAGTTATATGCCAATAAGTTAAGCAACCTAGATGAAATGGATGCATTCCTGGAAACCTATAAACTTCCAAAAGTGAATCAGGAAGAAACTGACAACCTGAATAGACCAATATCTAGTAATAAGATTGAAGCAGTGATCAAAAACCTCCCAAAAAACAAGAGCCTAGGACCTGACAGATTCCCTGGAGAATTCTACCAAACATTCAAAGAAGAAATAATACCTATTCTCCTGAAGCTGTTTCAAAAAATAGAAACAGATGAAAAACTTTCAGACTCTTTATGATGCCAGCATTACCCTGATCCCCAAACCAAAGACCCCATGAAAATGGAGAATTACATACCAGTATCCCTGATGAATATGGATGCTAAGACTCTCAACAAGATCCTAGCTAATAGGATCCAACAGTACATTAAAAAGATTATCCACCATGACCAGGTGGGATTTATCCATGGGGTGCAAGGGTGGTTCAAAATTCACAAATCAATCAATGTGATAAAAACAAATCACTAAGAGAAGAGAGAAGAGCCACATGGTCCTCTCAACTGATGCAGAAAAACATTTGACAAGATACAGCATCTGTACCTGATTAAAACGCTTCAAAGTACAGGGATAGAGAGAAGATTCCTCAACTTCATAAAAGTTATCTATGAAAAATCCACAGCGAATATCATCCTCAATGAGGAAAAGCTGACAGCTTTCCCTTTGCAGTCAGGAACACAACAAGGATGCCCACTCTCGCTACTCTTGTTCAACATAGTACTAGAAGTCCTAGCAACAGCAATCAGGCAACAAAAATAAATAAAAGGCATTCAAACTGGCAATGAAGAAGTCAAACTCTCTCCCTTCATAGATGACATGATGCTTTATATGGAAAACCCAAAAGACTCCACCCCCAAACTACTAGAACCTATATAGCGATTCAGTAATGTGGCAGGATTCAAAATCAATGTACAGAAATCAATTCCTTTCTTATACACCAACAATGAAAATATAGAAAGGGAAATGAGAGAATTGATTCCATTTACTATAGCACCAAGAACCATAAGATACCTGGGAATAAACCTAACCAAAGAGGTAAAGGATCTGAACTCGAGGAAGTGTAGAATGCTTATGAAAGAAATTGAAGAAGACACAAAAAAGATGGAAAAACATTCCATGGTCATGGATCGGAAGAATAGACATTGTTAAAGTGTCTATACTGCCTAGAGCAATCTATACTTTCAATGCCATCCCGATAAAAATTCCACCAGCATTTTTCAAAGAGTTGGAACAAACAATCCAAAAATTTGTATGGCACCAGAAGAGACCCCAGATTGCTAAGGAAATGTTGAAGAGGAAAAACAAAACTGGGAGCATCAGGTTGCCTGATTTCAAGCTTTAGTTCAAAGCTGTGATCACCAAGACAGCATGGACTGGCATAAAAAACAGACACATAGATCAGTGGAACGGAATAGAGAGCCCAGACATGGACCTTAACTCTATGGTCAAATAATCTTCAACAACACAGGAAAAAATATACAGTGGAGAAAAGATAGTCTCTTCAATCAATGGTGCTGGGAAAATTGGACAGCTATGTGTAGAAGAATGAAACTCAACCATTCTCTTACACCATACAGAAAGATAAACTTGAAATGGATAAAAGACCTCAATGTGAGGCAGGAATCTATCAAAATCCTAGTGGAGAACATAGGCAGTAACCTCTTTGGTATCAGCCACAGCAACTTCTTTCAAGATAAGTCTCCAAAGGCAAAGGAAACAAAAGTGAAAATGAACTTCTGGGACTTTATCAAGTTCAAATGACAAATCTTATTTTTTTAAAATTTAATTAATTTGTTTGACACAGAGATAGAGAGAGAGAGTGCAGGAGCAGGCAGAGTAGCAGACAGAGAGCAGTCTCCCCACTGAACAAGAAGCCCAATGCAGGGCTCAATACCAGCACCCTGGGATCAACCCTGAGCTGAAGGCAGCCATTCAACCAACTGAGCCATCCAGGCTCCCTCAAATGATAAATCTTAAACTTTGGTGTTTAATAGTGTTTTAAAAAAATCAAATTACAAAATTCAATTCTGTAACAATAAAAGGTACTCACCATGAACGAATAAAATTATATGTAGTTCCAAATGTCTCTGCATTTCAGAAAAACTTGACAGATTTAAAGATAAGTATACACTATGAAACCATCACCACAATCCATGCCATAACCTACCCACTACCTCCAAAGATTTCCTCCTGCCATTATCACTACTATGCAAAACAGAAGACCTACACCATTAGCAAATTTTTAAGTAAGTATATGGTAGTATCTATTGGTGCTATGCTGAAAGTAGATCTCTAAGAAACATTAGAAAATCTTTATTTTATTTTTATTTTTTTTTTAATTTCATGATGTCCCATAGTTCTAAGCCAGAAGCTAGGCTTAATTTTCATTTTCATTTTCTTTTCTTTAAAAGATTTTATTTATTTATTTGACAGACCGAGATCACAAGCAGACAGAGAGGCAGGCAGAGAGAGAGGGGGAAGCAGGCTCCGGCTGAGCAGAGAGTCCAATGTGGAGCTAGATCCCAGGACCCTGGGATCATGACCTGAGCTAAAGGTAGAGGCTGAGCCACCCAGGTGTCCTCGTTTTCAATTTCTATCAATTCTGTATCTCCAGAAGCATTTAAAGTAATCTTATGATAAAATTAAAACCAGTGAAGATCTGACCCAGCCTAAGATCCCAGATGTAATGGAAATGAGTGAGGGAGAAGAGGGTAAGATGGGAAGTTTCACATGACACCCTTGCCAGATCTTAATACAAAGTCCAAGGCAAGGACAAGAACTTATCATGTATATTTCTTCTAGCAATTGGTCTGGCATCGTATGTCCTTTTTTGTTTTATTTTGTTTTATTCCATAATACGATACTGGAATGCAACATAAATCAAAACAAGGAACATTCTGCATTGACTTTCCAAAATTAAACTTTTTAGCCCTCATGTTTAAGAAACTGGATGATAACATTATTAAAGCTGTCATTGGTACACATCTTTACATATGGAAACACTTATATAACTTAAGAATCATATCCAAATTAGAATTGTAGTGCTTTATAAGTGAATTTACTCTTTAGTCTTTTGGGGGGGGGGATGTTTTATAATACATGGGTGTATTAGCTTTCCTGTGGCATCAGGAGTTGAATGCCTGGTAATTGTTGTATTTAAAAAAATATAGTTATACTATCCTTGAACCTATCTGCAGGAAATTGATAACTCCAAAATTCATTGCATCTGCCCATTATTCTAATTGCCTTCACATCAAAGCTAAAAATTAATCTGTAGTCATTTCCATTTAACATGAAAAGATAAACATATACTAAAACAAAACATAAATAAACCACTTGAAGCTAAAATATACACTAGTATAGAGAGGTTTGTAAAAAGCTCAGTACATAACTTCTGCTTCAAGTATGGACCTACAGAAGCCGTATTTTGGCTTTCATTCTGAGATATGGAGTGTTGAGACAAAGGAGATAACCAATACACACGTCATGATCTAACTGAGTAACTATTCTGTAAGGCACCATGTCTCTTGGATAAACACTTTGCCGACAAATTTTATACGTAGAATAGTATCTTTATTGCTTTATTTGTTGTCTTCATTTGAAGTTCACTCACCATTATACAATTTTTGTCAAATTATGTTTTAAGCTTGTTTATTTTTCTTTTTATTTTTCCACCTAATTTCTAAGAAAGGAATCTAAATCATTTACAGCTATTTCATTAGTAAAAATATGTCTTTATAATATAAAAGAACATTCATATACTAAACCCTTCATCCTACATACAAAGTTATATGATCATGCCTGGCTCACCACAGATGTTCAAATTATTCATATTACAAATATTTGGGGGAAAACTAGGCTACTTCTAAATTAGTTGCTGAATTCCTATAAGAGCTGAAACCTCTAAACAAAGGGCAGCATACCCATGAAAAATCTGTAATTAATTTATGTGCAAAGTAGGTTTATTAACATACAACTTTCTAGTGCCCGAGGCACTAACAACATGAATGGCAGTGGTAATGCTTACTAAAAGAAAATTAATGCTTAATATTCAGCTTTCCCCAGCCCCAAACAAAACAGAGCAAACAAACAAAAATATCTTGACCTCAAAAATACTTATTGTTCTTGTTACTTTATACAGAAAGGGACACTTGATCTCATTGTACATATTATCTTACCATTATATTTTTATTATTTGCCCAAACTGGTTTTACTATAGAAAGCAGAATAATTGTGCATGGATAGATGGAAAAGAACACTGCTGAAGAAAAAAAGAGAGAGAGAATGAGAGACAGAAAGGAAGAGACAGAGAGAAGAAATATCTGGGATCATGCTCTTTTCTTAGGCCCTCAAGGTATATGACTTTAACATGTTACTGGGCTTCACTGTTAATTGATATAAAAAAAAATATCCAGGGTTTCTGTGTAAATTAAATGAGTCAACTTATAAGAGTGTATCATGTAGATTTCTCTTTAAAAGAAAAGAGGGATAATGGGCACATGTATTAACAAGAAGCTCTTTACTGACTATACATAGAATTGTTTAAACTGCAAATGATTACTTTAGTTAAGGGAGTCACAAATTAAGCAGAAATGAGAGGATTTTCACAACGCAGAATTAAGAATATGAATGCCTCAGAGACAGTTGAAAGAATATCTTTCCAGGTAGTCTTCTCACATAATCTTAAATGACTAAGGATTCATTCTCAGATTGATTTTGATCATTTTAACAAGGTCAATACACCAAATAATAGTTATACTGTGCTCCTTGAATACATGTCTTAATGAAGCAGGAGCACAAGCCATGCCCCAGCATTCCTTTGTGCTTAAGCTTACAGCTGCAAACCATAACCATGAAGTTTTGTGATTTTTTTTTTATTGGAAGATTAAATGAAATATCTCCACTCCCGCATAGCTAAATTTCACAGAATAGGCATTCACAATTCACACCAGAGTCATCACTGGTTCTCCGGACTGACTCTCAGCATCAGAGTCTTTAGAGATAGGACTCCACATGATAGCAAGCTCCCCAGGTGATTCTTATATTCTTATCTCTCATCTCCAATTAAGCTTCCATTCTTGGCTTCACTGTGTTATTCCATGAGGGAATATGAAAGAGAAGTATCACTTTTATTTTTTTAAACTAATGATATGCATACATGTGTGCATGTGTGACAGAGAAAAAAGATAAAAAGAGTACACTTGGCATGTAGTATATTTATATCAATATATTAAAATATGAAATTTCCATATTGTTTTCTTCTCAATATAACACCAGGACAAATATTTCTTAATGTATGGAAATTTGGGGGGCACCTATGGGCTCAGTGGGTTAAGCCTCTGTCTAGGTCATGATATCAGGGTCCTGGGATGGAGACCTGCATTGGGCTCTCTGCTCAGCAGGGAGTCTGCTTCCCCCTCTCTCTCTGCCTGCCTCTCTGCCTACTTGTGATCTCTCTCTCTCTCTGTCAAATAAATAAATTTTAAAAATCTTTAAATGTTTGGGAATTTTTATATTGAACCATTATATAACTTTATCCACTTGCATGGGTATAATACAATTTATGTGGAACGACCATAATAGGAACATTGTCTAAGGTTTACAGAATGAGAACTGCTACTAAAAATAATCATTGATTCAAAGTAGTTCAGACAATCACAAAAGGTAAATATGTGGTGTGAACTAAGAAAACAAATTTACTGATGTTAATATTACTATTCAGGAATGGGCACTAAAGCCCTAGAGTGCTAGCAGAATTGAAATGTAGTTTTTCAGAACTAAGCTTTTAGTCTCTTGGAATTAGAACAAACTAAAGTGAACAAAGCATTGCCATTTCTTTTTTGTCTCTGAGAACCCAACATGAGCTGAATTTTTCTTAGACATGAAAGTGACGAGAAGGTTCACCTACTAGAGGTTGGGGGCTTTTTGATATCAGATCACTCCACATGACATTGCATTATATGTAGAACATAATATGAGACTTCAAAAAAACAACCTTAAATACCTGGAAAAAGTCATATTGTTTAGTTTATGTGCCATTTCTCAAGGAAAATTCCTTTAGTTATAGTTTGTATCCATTGAGAAGAGTCTAAAAGAAAAAAGTTTCTTAAATATGTTCCTTGAATATACAATAACTTTAATTTTTTCAATCAGAATGTGAATGTTGTATTTTCTTTTTGACTACTAATAATATATCTTTAGCTACTGAATACTTATTTAATATATTATTTATCATTTCTACTGAATATATAGCTAGGGATTTTCCCTGTAGAAATTTTCCAAATTGTTTTTAGCAACAATGTATTATTGGTACAATTGTTTCTCATGGCCAAAATAACAATTTTTCTGGAAGAATTAATATAGAGTGGGAAGAAAAGATGCCTGAAGACTTAAACTAGACTATTTCACTTTAATTCAGGTACTAGAAATGAACTACTATTGAGAAGCAACGATTTTTGACAAAGCTATTTAATAAGACTCTCTGTGTTTTGATTGACTATTGCTGTGTAACAAACTACTCCAATAATTAATGGCTTCGAATAGCAACAATTTATTATTTCTCATGATTTTGTAGGTTGATGAGCTCATTTCACCATTCTGCTATACGGAGGTGACTGAGCTTACTAGGTTGCATTCAGATGTTGGTTTGGCTAGGCTAGAAAATCCAGATAAATCTTGTACACTTCTCTCTGTCTACATGTGCTGCCTGCCTAAAGATAGCTTGGGTTTCTTTACATTGTAACTTTAATACAAGAGAACAGCACAATTTGCAAGTGTTTATAAAATTTCTACTTGGGTGATCTTACTTTTGTTAAATTATCTAAAAAAAGACACAAGTTCAGGCCTGGAGTCAATGTATGAGGGGACCAAACAAGGCATAAATACAGGGAGTAGTTCCCTGGGTAATAGTTAATAGTTAATAGTAGCAACACTGTTTTCACTCTAGTACTACATCACTCAAACAATCAAAATTTAATTAACTGTAAACAAAATCCAATTATCTGTGTCTCCATGTTTAAAGGCACCTTTGTCTTTGAACCTTTGCTTCTAAAATAACGTCTGCAATATAACCCAATTACATGAAAATTTAGCATCCTGAGTCATGTTCTAATCATTCCCCATATATAAGAAACCTAGAAAATACGTTCTTTCTCAAGTTATGTTTAAAGTTATGATATGATTTTTGCAACAAGAAACGTGAACTATGGAACCAGAGGACACAGTTTCAAATCCCAACTGCTATTTAATAACTGCATGACTTCAGGCAAGTCATTTAAAACTTTTCTATAAGAATCAAATTTCTCACTTGTGAAATCAGAGTTAATATACATATGCTTATTAAAACAATGCTTGGTGGGGCACCTAGGTGGCTCAGTGGGTTAAGGCCTCTGCCTTCGGCTCAGGTCTTGATCTCAGAGTCCTGGCATCGAGCCCCGCATCAGGCTCTCTGCTCAGCAGAGAGCCTCCTTCCTCCTCTCTCTCTGACTACGTGTGACCGCTCTCTCTCTCTATCAAATAAATAAAAAATATCTTAAAAACAAAAAAAACAATGCTTGGTAACAAGTTTTGCTGGCAATGAAAATAAGGATGAGAATGACAAAGGGAATATTACTGTTATGATAATGTGCATAGACCCAAACCAAAACTTCCTTTTGTTCAAAAGTGCCAGCAAAGATTGGGAAGTTAAGAGCATCGGTCTAGTCTCATGGTGAATTTTTATTAAGTTTTCTATTGCATATATGTATACCATCAATTACTATCATGTAAGCTTACTGCATATTACATATGGATTTCAAACAAATTTTCAGCTCCTCTCTTGGTTGATTTACCAAATATTTGTCTGGTATTGAATTTCTGCAGGTTAGGGGTCTGCCCAACCATTTTCCTGAACATAAATGGTAACATTTCTCCACTGGAATTATTCTGCTTTTCAGTTGAAAACAGGCAATTTATATGTAAACATCTCTAGGGACTGCTTACCGGAGAAAGCCATTTAATAACCTGTAACAGAGAGTAGTTCCTCAGTCTGTATCTAGAGGTAATGTGAGCAACTTTGGTTCATTCAGTTCTAGACTATGGATGAACTTCATGGTAGAGATAGTAAACATTCTTGGCACAAATCTACTCTTGTGGTAAGTCTAACGTCCCACTGAAAATATTAACTTGAGAATGCAAATTTAAAAACTATTTGTAGAATGTATTTTTATTTCTCAGATTTGATAAATATCAAATCATATAAAAATGTCATATTTTAGATTCCAACAATTTTGTCTTATGAAAGCATACCACCAATATCCACTTGTGAATCAACCTCTGCAAAGGATTTTTCTATAGGTAAAAGGTAATAATTTTTATTTTGTTTAAACTGGCATTCAATAATTATTCTTGAACAAATTACTCAAATACTAAACTAGACTCCTAAATACATAGAGAACCAATAACTTTTCTTTTTTACATCTATTTTTTTAATTATTATTTTTTATTTTTTTATAAACATATAATGTATTTTTATCCCCAGGGGTACAGCTCTGTGAATCGCCAGGTTTACACACTTCACAGCACTCACCATAGCACATACCCTCCCCAATGTCCATAACCCCATCCCCCTCTCCCAGGCCCTCTCCCCCTTGCAACCCTCAGTTTGTTTTGTGAGATTAAGAGTCACTTAATTTCTTGTTTTGATTTATTAGCAAAGTGTATTAAATTACATTAATGGCAATTTAAAGAAAGTATTAAAAAAGTTAAACTTGTAAGGTTTTAACCCACTGATCCACCCAGGCGCTCCTAAACTTGCAAGGTTTTGAGAATATACTGATGTTGAGGATTAAATTGACATTTTGGAAAAGGTTCTGAAAAAAATGACATATAATCCTCTATGAGTAATTCAATGATGTGGATTTTCATACTAAGAAATGAGCAAAAATACCTTAGAAATCACCACACTGAATTAGATAGAGAATGATGAATTTTATCAAGGGTCACATACACATTTTACTGATGAGTTGTGATTATTTCATTCAACTTTAAAATATAACCCACTTCATTGAAGAGACCCAATATATATTTACAGTATTTCATCTGTGGTTTATTTTGCAAATAATATTTACATATACCAATATGCTTAAAAATAGGATATTTTCCTTCACACATTACTACTTGGATGACTGCAGCTGAAATGTTGTAAAGCTGTACATATTTAGGGCAAACTATATGGACTTGCATACATGTGACCATTTTTAAATAAAAGGTGAAAATTTCAAATATTTTCATTGATAGTCTGTGGCTATAAACGATTGCTTCTAGTCTTAGGAGTATTGTTTCGAGTTGACGAAATAGAAGTTGATCAATTCTCTCAGCTTCCATAATTGAATAAAATATGATCAATATAATCCATGGTTATTAGTTTTCTATGCTTTACTGGGAGTTTGAGCAAGTTGTAATACCTATTTTGCTTTAGTATCTAGTTTTCATAATTGAGAACTCTATTATCAGGCCAGCTGTCTTTGAAATAGATGATCTGGTGAATGTCTCTGTAGTCTAAGTAGGAAAAAAAAATAGGCAAGGCTTCTTTTAACTTATTTCTGGAGCAATGACAACTATAATGAGGACTTTTATATACTTAATGTTAAGCACGAATCACTCCGCACAGAAAAATTGAGGATGGTTATCCTCACAGTTCACTTTGTTGAGGTAATGTTAATGCCATTTAGTCACTGTTGATTTAAGTACCTTTGAATTAACCACTAATAGTTGTGAAGGTCTGTGTACTTGCTCCTACAAATCCCCTGGCACAGCCTCCAACAACTTGCCATGCATTTCACAGTTTCTTCTTGGTGAGAAGTGCTTCTTTCCTTTTGAACTCTCATGTTACGGACTAAGGAAAATGAGTGTAGTTTTCTTTTCATTTCACAGTTTATATCTAAGTACTTCTCACCAGGAGAGCTTCAGAATTTTGCTGTAAGCTAAATGCATGTTTCTCTAAATGGTAGCTTTGACCTATGAAACGTGAAATGGTTCTTTTAATGGAAAAGTTCCAAAATAGCTAAGGCTTGGATAGTTCACTAAGTAATTCTTAAAACAAAACTATGATAATTTATACATTTTTTAAAGATTTTATTTATTTATTTGACAGAGAGACAGGGAGAGAGGGAACACAAGCAGAGGGAGTGGGAGAGGGAGAAGCAGTCCTCCTGCCAAGCAGGGAGCCCGTTTTGGCACTCGATCCCAGGATCCTGGGATCATGACCTGAGCCAAAGGCAGACACTCAATGACTGAGCCACCCAGGTGCCCATACATTATTTTAATATGTTATACATTTAATATATAATATGTTTACCATAATAATCATTACATTTTCTATAGCAATTATACCTGTGTTACATTTGAAAGATAATGTACTATATATACTGTTACAACTGCTATATGAAAAAAAACTTTAATATAAAATATAAGAAAATTAAATTCCTAAATCCACGTGTTACATCTTTTTAAAAAATTGAATGTTTAATGTACTCTTAAGTAGTTACTTCAATTAAAAACATATTGATGTAGAAAAATTTTCTGTTTGGTATTATAGCATATGCAAAGATGACAATTAAAATTATCCCTTGGGGTGCCTGGGTGGCTCAGTGGGTTAAAGCCTCTGCCTTTGGCTCAGGTCATGATCCCAGGGTCCTGTGATGTGCCCCACATTGGGTTCTCTGCTCAGCAGGGGGCCTGCTTAATCCTCTCTCTCTGCCTACTTGTGATCTCTGCCTGTCAAATAAATAAATAAAATCTTAAAAAAAAAATTATCCCTTAACTGTAAGTTCTTTAAATACACTTTTAAATGTGAATAAATGCACGTATAGCCCTAATACACAAATAGAATAACTGGTTTTATAGAAGCACAAAAGTCTATTTGAACACAGGGGAGGGAAAAATAATATCTATATGGGATGGAACTGCCATCAAAGACTCCTTTTTGCAGACCACTATGAAAAAGACATGAAGTTGGGGTACCTGGGTGGCTCAGTGGGTTAAAGCCTCTCCCTTCTGCTCAGGTCATGATCCCAGGGTCCTGAGATAGAGCCCCACATTGGGCTCTCTGCTCAGCAGGGAGCCTGCTTCCTCTTCTCTCTCTCTCTCTCTCTCTGCCTGCCTCTCTGCCTACTTGTGATCTCTGTCTTTCAAATAAATAGATTTTAAGATTTAAAAATCTTTAAAAAAAGACATGAAGTTATTTACATATGATGTTTATTGTGAATAAATTAATATGTTTTATATCTGGTCATCCTGAGAACACAAGTATATGGGAATAACAAAAAAAAAGAAAATTAATTTTTTCAGACATTATAAGATAGAAATTTCAGAGTATCCATAACACTTCTACTATATAATAAACACAAACTGACAAGATAGTATAATAATCACTTTTAAATG